>NC_058406.1:2864421-3020214 GCF_002201575.2 Neomonachus schauinslandi
CCAATCTTTTGGTACCGGTTGAGACCTGATTTATGACCTAGGATGTGATCTATTCTGGAGAATGTTCCATGGGCACTAGAGAAGAATGTGTATTCCGTTGCTTTGGGGTGGAATGTTCTGAATATGTCTGTAAAGTCCATTTGGTCCAGTGTGTCATTTAAAGTCTTTATTTCCTTGTTCATCTTTTGCTTAGATGATCTGTCCATTTCAGTGAGGGGGCTGTTAAAGTCCCCCACTATTATTGTATTGTTGTCGATGTGTTTCTTTGCTTTTGTTATTAATTGGCTTATATAATTGGCTGCTCCCATGTTAGGGGCATAGATATTTACAATTGTTAGATCTTCTTGTTGGATAGATCCTTTAAGTATGATATAGTGTCCTTCCTCATCTCTTATTACAGTCTTTGGTTTAAAATCTAATTTGTCTGATATAAGGATTGCCACCCCAGCTTTCTTTTGGTGTCCATTAGCATGGTAAATGGTTTTCCACCCCCTCACTTTCAATCTGGGGCTGTCTTTGGGTCGAAAATGAGTCTCTTGCAGACAGCATATCGATGGGTCTTGTTTTTTAATCCAGTCTGATAGCCTGTGTCTTTTGATTGGGGCATTGAGCCCATTTACATTCAGGGTAACTATTGAAAGATAGGAATTTAGTGCCATTGTATTGCCTGTAAGGTGACTGTTACCGTATATTGTCTGTGTTCCTTTCTGGTCTATGTTGCTTTTGGGGTCTCTCTTTGCTTAGAGGACTCCTTTCAAGATTTCCTGTAGGGCTGGTTTTGTGTTTGCAAATTCCTTTAGTTTTTGTTTGTCCTGGAAGCTTTTTATCTCTCCTTCAATTTTCAATGACAGCCTAGCTGGATATAGTATTCTTGGCTGCATATTTTTCTCATTTAGTGCTCTGAATATATCCTGCCAGTCCTTTCTGGCCTGCCAGGTCTCTGTGGATAGGTCTGTTGCCAATCTAATGTTTCTACCCTTGTAGGTTACATATCTCTTCTCCCGAGCTGCTTTCAGGATTTTCTCTTTGTCCATGAGACTCGTAAGTTTTACTATTAGATGTCGGGGTGTTGACCTATTTTTATTGATTTTGAGAGGGGTTCTCTGTGCTTCCTGGATTTTCATGCCTGTTTCCTTCCCCAAATTAGGGAAGTTCTCTGCTATAATTTGCTCCATTATACCTTCTGCCCCTCTCTCTCTTTCTTCTTCTTCTGGGATCCCAATTATTCTAATGTTGTTTCATCTTATGGTATCGCTTATCTCTCGAATTCTGCCCTCGTGATCCAGTAGTTGTTTATCTCTCTTTTTCTCAGCTTCTTTATTTTCCATCATTTCATCTTCTATATTACTGATTCTCTCCTCTGCCTCATTTATTCTAGCAGTTAGCGCCCCCATTTTTGATTGCACCTCATTAATAGCCTTTTTGATTTCTACTTGGTTGGATTTTAGTTCTTTTACTTCTCCAGAAAGGGTTTCTCTAATAACTTCCATATTTTTTTCAAGCCCAGCTAGTATCTTTAAAGTGATGATTCTGAACTCTAGATCTGACATCGTACTAATGTCCGTATTGAGTAGGTCCCTGGCAGTCGGTACTACCTCTTGTTCTTTTTGTTGAGGTGATTTTTTCCGTCTTGTCATTTTGTGCAGAGGAGAATAGATTAATGAGAGAACAAAATGCTAGCAGAGTAACAACGTCCCCAGAAAATATACTCTAAACAAATCAGAAAAAACCTGAAGCAGTGGGAAAAGAAAGGGAAAGAGAGAAAAAAGAAAAAGAAAAAAAAGAAAAAGATAAAGATAAAAACAAAAACAAACAAAACAAAACAACAACAAAAAAACCAGAATGTGATCAAATATGATCAGTGCCACACACTAGATTTGGGGTGTATTTTGGTCTGTTAGAAGAAAGTGCCTCCCAAAATTTTAAAGAAAGAAAAACTTATATATGTACAAAAATAAGGGTTGATATGATGAAGGGATGGAATATGACTGTAAAGATGGAAATTATAAAAAATTTTATAAAAGGAATTGATAAGAAGTTGTTTGAAAAAAGAAAGAAGAGGATTTAAAAAAAGAAAAAAAAAAGGGAGAGGATGTGATCAGGCAGGGGAACAGAAAACACCATATACTAGAGATTTAGGGTATATTTTGATCTGTTAGAAGAAACTATCTCAAAATTTTAAAGAGAGAACAACATATATATAAGCCAAAAATATGGGTAACTACTATGAAGGGATAGAATATGACTCTAAAAATGAAAAATAAAAATGTTTTTTTTTTTAAAAAAAAAAAGGGATTGATAAGATGTTGGTTGAAAAAGGGAAAAAGAAAAATTCAAAAAGAATAAAAAAAGAAAAAAAGACAGTTAAAAAAAAATTAACTTTGAAAGACTACAGAATCATGGTAAAAAAGCCATGAATTCTATGTGCAGTAGTCCCCTAGAGCTGGAGTTCTGCCGTTCTCATTGATGGGTAAACTTGGTCTTGGCTGGCTGTTCTCGCTGATCTTCTGGGGAGGGGCCTGTTGCCGTGGTTTCCAAATGTCTTTGCCGGAGGCAGAATTGCCCCGCCCTTGCCCCCTCCCAGCTAAGTAATCTGCTGGGGTTTGCTCTCCGGGGCTTTTGTTCCCTGCGAGCTTTCCGTACAGCTTTGGAGGCGGAGAGTGAAAATGGCGGCCTCCCAATCTCCGCCCCGGGGGAGCCGAGAACTCGGGCCCCGCTTCTCAGTGAGCCCCCAGAGAAAAGCCGTCAGTCACTCCCGTCTCCCCGGTCTCCAGCCGCACTCCGTGCTCACCCGGCCTGTGACCGCGCTTTTCTATCTCTGGCACCCGACCCCGGGTGGAGTCTCCAAACCCAGCAGATCCCTGCGGTGCACTCACGCGCGGCTCCTCCCGGGGGAGGAAGGTGAGTCTCCCCGGATCTGCCGCTTGTTGGGTCCCTGCTGGAGGAGCAGTGGCCTGACTGTGCCGCGGATCACAGTTTATGGCAACCCCGAGCTGAGAGCCCGCGCCTGGGCTCCGCCTCTGCAGCCGGCTTCCCTGCTCCGATACCTGGGAGCTCTGCCACACTCAGGCACCCCCAGTCTTTCTGTGACCCGTGGGTCCTGAGACCACACTGTCCCGGAGGGTTCCACCCCCCACTTAGCCACCAGAGTGACGTCCCTCAGCGGAGCAGACTTTTAAAAGTTCCGATTTTGTGCCCCGCGGCTCTATCACTTGCCAGAAGCGGCCGCCGGAGGCCCCTCCCCCGCCGTCTATCCTCCCGAATATCCCTCGGATTCACTTCTCCGCACGTCCTACCTTCCAGAAAGTGGTCGCTTTTCTGATGAGAGAGTTGTTGCTCTTCTTTTCTTCGACCTCCTGTTGAGTTTGTAGGTGTTCAGAATGGTTTGATCCCTATCCAGCTGAATTCCTGAGAGGAGACGAAATCCAGCTCTCCTACTCCTCCGCCATCTTGCTCCGCCCCCCCTATTCCACAACTTCCTTTTTAAAGTAACTGTCCCCAGAATAGTGTTTTTGTTTTGGTTTCAGGTTGCCAGACAAAGGTGAAGCAGCTGCCATGGGTATATGCTGTCATAAAACTTAAAAAAAGGGTAACTCTGAATACATCATTCTGCACAGGGAGCAGCTGCCAATGCAGAGATGTGCCTCTTTTTTTCCCCGTGTTTGCATCTGTGATTCCTTATTTCTTCTCACTTCATCCCTGACGTTTGGAGCTCCCTATTCTGCTCCTGCACGCTCCACCCTGCAGCATCACGGTGTGCCCCATTAGGATCTGCTGCACTGATCAAGAAGGAGGCAAACACTTTTGTCAACTTGGCCTGTGATCCAGTGGGCTCTTCCCCACATTTTCCCCAAGACAGTCTGGATATGGAAAGGACCTTCTCCTCTCGGATCTGTCCAGACCCTGTGCTTTGTGCTCCTTCTTCACCACATCTCTCTGTATTTCCTAACTATCAGGCTTTGAACTTGGCTGAAATGATGCAGCCAAATCTCTGGCCTTCTAAGTAGCAGTTCTCCAGGCTTGCAGGGTTTGGGGAGTGAAGTTGGAGGTGCCAGAGCCAGAGGCAGGGGCGAGATGGTGCAGAGGAAACTGCATCCCAGCTGCGACACAGAGTGAGTCTATACTTGAGCTGCTCTGGCTCTTGCCCGTCTGCTCCATCCCTCATCCGGGAGGCCCCTGGGCCTCAACTTGGTGCTGGAGAGATGCTAGGGTTGGTTCACTTTTTCTCTTTGGCTTGGTAACGCATCTTGACAAGAACCAGCTGTGTGGACATCTGGCTGATTGCTGTCGAGTCAATCGCCCTGAGTGTGGTCACTGAGAGCACTTCCACACAAACAAGAACTTCTGAAAAACTACTAGATAATGAGTTTTTGATAATGACACTACATGAGCTATGGACATGGGCTAGATCTTCCTAGGAACACAAAGCAGCTCCAACGGGTCTCATTAACACCAGCAGGCTTGGTGGGTCTTGTCATCACCAAAAGCCGCTGAGTCAGGAGAGCACCCAAGCATTCTGAGAATGCTTCATCCTTGTCTTATGGAAGTCTTTGTTCTGTGTTGAGGTGGTTCAGTCTGTGACCTGGCTTATCATGCGTCCTCCCCAGTCAGCAAGGGGCCACCATTATACTATATCACTTTGGGTCATGGAGAAAAAGAATAATGAATTGTTATCCTGAGCTGAACTTTGTTCTTCCCATGAGAGAAGAGATCACACCACAATTGCCCCCAAGAATGAGGCAGACACCTGATTCCCTAAACCAGACCCTTGCCAAGCTCCCATACCAGGCACTGTGCATGAGTAATGGCTGGGGTGTGAGCGTCCCTCAGCCCAGGTCCTTATATATGATAACATTATGCCGAAAAGTAATGAGAAGCATTGGAAGGGGCGGCTCACTTTGGGATTGAATTACCGCTTAAATCAAACTGACAGTGGGCAGGGGGTTTGTGGAACGAAATTAAGGAGGAGGCTGTATTTCAGTTGGGAAGCCCTGGGTGCTTTCCAGGAAAGTGGGGCTCCTCTAAATGAAAAACAACTCTGAGCTCCCCTTCCATTCTCTGTGATTTATCTGAGCCGAAGAGGCTTGTTTGAATGGCTCTGAATGCTCTTTTCAAAGAGCAAATGAACATCTCATTCTGGAATCAATGACAAAGGAAACAGACTTGGAAGGATGTGGCACTGGGGGAGAGCATGGGGGGCAGTGGGGAGTTTTACATCTTCCAAGAAAGCCCCAGCTCAGGTCAGGCTGGAGGGGAGTGTGGAGGGGAGCTCCATGGTCACGGTGAATGGGAAGTGTGACGCTTTTCTTCGGAATATCAATAGGCATAGACCTGTCTCCTGTGGTTGGGGGGGGCAGGGGCGGTGCATATGGCCAGGGGCCAAGGGGCAAAGGTAAACCAGCCAGGGGAATATGAGAGAGACCATGCCAACTCAGACCCAACCTTTCCCAGTCGGGTCCCACTGGCCCCCAGACCACCTCTGTGTTGGACATGTCTTCTCTTCCTGCCTGTCCAACCAGGTAGCAGATGCTTCACTTACAAATCAGAATTTTCTACTTATTTCTCTGTAAAGGAGGTCAAAGACGAAGCGTCAGTCTTGCTGACGAAAGGCTCTTTTTGACAGTCAAGGCTCTGCCAACCCCCCCAAGGGTGTGGCTACCAAAGTGAGCAACATCTTGCGATGGTCCACATTCCCCTTTTGTGTCATGTTATCACATAGAAGCAAGAAGGCACAATGTACCCCCCGTGGGGCAACGTGCTGGAGAAGAGGAGGGAAAGAAGGAACTGCCTTGAGGCCAGAGGGCGTGCAGCCCTCCAAGGGGCCCTGAACTTCCCCCTCCTCCTTCATGGTGCCGCCGCAAGAGGGACAGAGCCCTTCCTGACCACAGATCCAGCACCAAGCATACCACTACCACCTCATCGCCTCATTTACCCCTCACAACCACACTAGGAAGGAGGCATTAGTGTCATTCCAGCCTTACAGATGAGGGACCTGAGACAGAGAGGTGAGTAACTCATCCACGGTCACACATGCTGACCTGGACGCAGTGGTCCTGCTCTAGCGCCTATGTACTCACCACTCTGAGAAGCCACTTGCCAAGGAAGTCACTCCAGAATGTCACTTGCTGGTGGTGGCTGGGTGGAGCCTGCAGAGTCCTCTGGGGGAGAGGTCTTCTTCGACCAACATTCCTGGAGCACTTGTAGGTTCTGGGAAGAAGACTCACTGACAGGTGCAGGAGGGATACTGAGTCAGATAGAACCCAAATGTGAAGTCCAAGACAGCGTGTGCTTCACACATATGAAATTTACAGATAAGTGGGCCTGGGAGACCTGAGGGGTCCAACAGGAGTGAGGATGCCACACCACATCTGTTTGACTCTCTAGGTCACCTGACCAAGGTTTGCTAGTGGACCACGGGAGCTAACATCCAGTGGGAGAAGGAAGGAAAGAAGGAGCAAGGGGGTAAATTCTTCTCTTTTCTTCCCCCAGTGTGTCTCTAGAGAAGCCCTACCTGACAAAGCAACCCCGCTGTGTGTTTGGGGGAAGCCGTGGCCAGCACGGTAACGCACCACCATCTTGCATTCATTTCCCTTTCACATCACCTCTCTTCCCCCACCCCAACTGATGCACTTCCAGAATCTACCCCCTCCAATAAAAGCATCAGCACTGAAGTCCCCCTCAAGCTGGTTTCTAGGAAATCCAGATGAAGATAAAGCTGGGTCTTGGAGGGAAAGTATGGCTTCAATGTGTAGGGGGTAGGTGGGAAGGTTTCCCAGCTTAGTGGCAACATGAGACAACCTGAAGGAGACCCATCTGCTACAGAGGTTTGTCCAAGGGGTATCATTTCGATGAGGTTATGGAGATAGGTCCGGGCCTTGAAGGATGGATTCAGACATTCACACTTCATTCTGTGGACCAGTGGGACACATTCAATTGTCATACACTGGATCACCTGAACAAGAAGTTCACATTCAGACTAAATGGCTCTGGTTTTGGAAGGTGTCCCAGGTGAGCCCTATATACCCCACTGGGGCAGAATCATTTCTTCAGGTGATGAGGAGCCACTGGGGCTTTGAGCAAAGGGCTTACAAGGACAGAGCAGAGTTTGGGGAAAAGGATGCAGACAGTGGGTTGGAGGGAAATGAGGCCCAAGCCAGTAGTCAGCCAAGGGAAAAGGCCACCCAAGGCAGAGCCATGGCTCAGGGGGAGCGTCCGTGGGAGGAACAGAACATGGAGCTGTCTCCATGGCCATCTGGGATGCTTGCCAGGAAGCTAGCTGTCCATGCTGGAAATGTCCACACACAAGGCTGTGTCAGGCACAAATCCCAAAGGTGGTGGGACTGGGTGGGGGTGGAAGGTTTTTTGGTATGATCTTGGAGTAAACAGACACTAGGGATCCAGCCAGGCTCAGAGAGCCCCATTGTCCCAGACTGCTGCTACCTCTCACCCACCACCCACTGGGACTTCTGTCTCTGCCTGGCAGGGGGGTGGCCCAGAGAAGGAAGGGACATGTGCCAGTGAGTAAAGAAGGGTCTTGGGATGTGTTTGGCTGAACAGAGATGAGGGGAGCAGGAGCAGAGCGTGGGGGCTGCCCAGTGCCGAGGAAGGCAAGGGGATCACCAAGGCCCCATCACTGGGGAGCCCCGTTCTCCCCACAGGCCATCTGTCTTCCTCAGAATTGGCTCTGCAACCACCCTTCTCTCCATCCCTCCTGCATCATTCTGATCAAGCTGCACCCCCCCTTCACCCCATCCATCACTGGCCTGCCCAATCTCTCGCCTCTTCTGCCCATCACAAAGCTGGCCTTAAATATTTCCTGACAAAAATTTCCAGTGGCTCCAAATACCTTTACAGAGCCTCCAAACCCATTCATTTCCTGTCTTTGTGTTAGTCCTGGGAAACAGCTGGGGTTTTGTTTCATCTACTCACCCGGGAATGAACCCCCTTGAATTCAATTTTTGCCTAGAAAAGAGCAGTCCTTTGGAAACTGAAACCAGGAGAAGTTATATTTTATTCAGTAAAAGATAAAGCCTAATTATTTTATGGGTATTTCCTACCTTCCCCTTGATGGTGGCTTCTTACTTCTCAGGTGCAACCAGATTCTCTGGATCTACTTTAATTATTGGTTAGACCGACCTGTGGTTTTCTCCCAAAGCTTTTCTTCTGTCATCTGTGCCAGTCTGAGAGCCAACCAGGGGGAAACTCATCACCAAAAGGGGACTTCTTCTTTCCCCTTTCATTAAGGTTTGGGTTCTGGCCGGTGATGGGTGTAAAAATATCAAACGTCACCAAAAGCATATAAATTGAACTGCCAGGCACCGGGAGGCCCTGTGCTGGGTGTCTGGGAGAGAGAACCTGCCTCTGCCCTCTTGCCTGGCTGTGTGCCGGAAGCACAGGCATGAACTCTGCAGCTCCTTGCCTGTAGCCAGGGATTTGGGGCTGAGCACAGAAGGAGCCAGAAGGAGAACCTGCCCAAGCAAGACCTAACAATGTCAACTTCTGAAAATGTGGTGGGACAATGGCCAAATCAGGGGCATATCTTTTACTGCTGTAACCCTTCTGTTGGCATCTCATCGACCCCCTGTTTATCTTCAGATAAGGGGGGGTGGGAGCTTTTCCTCTTGTTTCTGACACTGGAGTAAGATAACCCAACACAGGAGAATCAAGTGAAGGGGTCTCCAAAGCCTGGATGCTTCCTGCCAGTGGGAAGCTGCCCTCATCCCTCAAAAGACACCAGATTGGACAGGCTGCTCCCTACCTTCCTAGTCTTTTCATCCCCCTTCCCTATTCATCTTATGAGTAGGGAACAGTGTCTATCACTGACATAGTAGTACTCAAGGAAGTGGTAGCTGCAGCAGGTGACATCTGTTGAGCATGTACCTCGTCCACACCTGACTCTGGCCTGAATGGGCAGTGCAAGATGAGGTCAGTGGCTTATTGCTACATAACAAGCCACCCCAAATCTAGTGACTTAGCACAAAAACGCTCATTTTATTTTTATCTCTAAGTCATCTGGGTTAGCTGGGTGGTTGTCCCTCAAGGCCTCTCACCTGGTGGCAGTCAGATGGTGGCTGGACCTGGAATCCTCCAAAATCCTCATTCATAAGTCTGGACCTGAGTTGGGGACCCCTGAACAGCTGGGGCTCCTCAGGCATCTCTATCTCTGTGTGGTCCCCCTGTGAGCTTTAGTTTCCTCATCTCTAAAACGGTACTGATAATACGAACCATCTTATGGGATTGTTGTGAAGTTCAAACCAAGCAGGTAAACACCTGAGAAATATTAGCCATTATAGTGATAATCATTGTCATTAGCAGGGAGATTTGGGGGCTACAGGAAGTCTTTAGACACTTGATAGCTATTATTGGAATATAAGATAACACTTGCCTACATAGATTCAGAGGGAAGACTGAGACCAATGGGTGCAAGCTGTGTAGAAGAAGATTCTGGTACAACCTGGAACAATAAAATAGTCTGGAAATGGGACAGGCTGCTATGACAAAGATTAAATTCCCAGTTGTAAGTGGGTTCAACACAACCTATCTGATTATTTACTAGGAAGTGGCAAAGGGACATATGCCCTGAATGGAAGATTAACCAAGTTACTTCTAGGTCTTTTGTAGCTCTGACTTTCTATAAGTCTCTAAGTCTGTTTTGGGTCCATTGATGGGATCAAGAACCTACAATGTAAACATCACTCTTGTTTAATTATCTGGCCATTCATTTATTCAGCAAATATGTACTGAGCATCCTGCAGGTGCCAGATCCTGTGCCAAGCACTGATGAATGGAGGTGATTGTAGCAGCACCAGGAATACATGGGACACACAGGCGTCATCCTAGGATCTAACAGAGGATGTAGACAATTATGAAACTGAGAAATAGGAGAAATACTCCCCAGGGAAAGAAACCCAGGGTGAGGACACCAAACCTCATCTGTAGAAGAGGTGAAAGGGAAGGCTTTCTGAAAGAAGGAATGTCTGATTTGAGAACTGAAGGATGAGTAGATGTTTGGAAACAAAGTATAGCTGGTGGGGGGTGAAGAAGAGTGGTCCAAGAAGAGGGAACAGTATGCGAGAAGATGAGAGAATGTGGTGGAGGGGGTTAATATGGCCCTGCAAGTACCCAGGACATGGGATATGGAGGGGACTGGACATATTTGAAGAGCCCTGCAGAACGTTGTGGGGTCCTCTTTGCCTCTGACATACATGCTATCACCCAGCCTCCCACAACGGTCTCATTTAGAAAGCTATTCTGGGGTGGATGAGGGCCTGTCCCAGTAAGGATGAAGTAGAAACAGAGAGAAAAGAGTGGACTTAAAAGATCTTTGAGGAAGAATCGGCATGGCTTGAAACTGGAATTGATTTTAAAGAGATGGACAATTAAGTTAATGTTTAAAGATGACCAAGATTTTCACCTTAGCAGACAAAGGGGAACTAGAAGGGAGAGCAGATGGGAAGGGAAAGATAAGGGGAACACGTGACTCAGAGATGATGGCAGGGCAGGGGATGTCTTCTAGGTAATTAGAGACGAGAAGCCAGACATTTAGGAAAAGGCTGGGCTGGATTTACTGACTCAAGGTTGAGCAGGAAGATAAATCTCTGCTTTCACCAATCCAGAGTAAATGGTATAAGACTTGTACTCCTATAAGAAGAAACTAAAAAACTGGATGAAACATATGAAACATTGGAGAACTGGCAATGTAGGACTGTAATCTATAAAAGAAGCAACCAGTGAGGTAACTGTTTTCTCCCTAGGGGTACTTCCCATCCTGTGGCATAAGGAGGGGAACCAAGCAGACGGCAGGCTCACTGAGGTGAGGACAGAGAAGCTGGAATTGGTAGGAGCTCAGAAGTGGAGAGAAGATAGTCGTGTTGAAACAAAGAACTCAAGAAATCTGCCTAGAGGTTCTCAGGAGTGTATTGCTAAATACTAAGCAGCAAAGGGTGACATTCTGTAAGACTTCTAAAGAACTACCAAGACCCTGCAAAGCAAACATTTTCTGAAATCCACATAGTATTCCTGGAATCCTGAACTCTGATCAGCCAGAGTGGAGTTGCTTAACATCTGTGACACTCCAGAGAGATTCCAGAGTTATGTCTCATTAGTAAGGCTGAATTGCCATAGATAAAAGGCTACTCCAGACTTGTCCTGTAAGAAATTAAAAACAAGTCCCAAAAGGATCACATTGATCCACAAGTAACCCAACTGCACCTAGAACAAAACTCAGTGTATTCTAAAAGGTAACAAAATGCAGACATTCAACAATGTAATAGTCAAAATGTCTAGCATCCAATAAAAAATTACTATGTATGTGCAGAAGCAGGATAATGTAACCAATTACATGTAGAAAACATATATAATAGAAACAGATCCAGAAGTCACAGAGATGATGGCATTATCAACCAGTCTTTCAAACAGTAATTGTAAATATGCTCAGGGGTATGACAGGGAAATATGAAAATAATGAGACAGTAAAAGATATTAAAAAAGTAGCAAGTGGAAGAACTTCTAGAAGCTGAAAAATAAAATATCTGAAATAAAAAAAATTCTCTGGATCAGCTTAGCAGCAGATTAAATGCTTAAGAAGAAAGAATCAGTTAATTCAAAGATACAGAAGTAGAATTATCCAATTGAAACACAGAAAAAGAAGAAAGGCTGAAAAGAACTGTAAAACTTCAATGACCTGGAGGGCAAAAATCAAGTCTTGTATGTAACATATGTATGATTGGGGTCCCAGAAGGGGATGAAAAAGGGTCAGAAAAATATTTGAAGCAGTAAAGGTTGAAAATTTCCTAATATGATAAAACTATAACCCACGGGTCTAAGCAGCCTCACAGATCCAGCACAATAAGCATAACGAAAACCACACAAAGGCACACTGTCACCCAGTTCCTGAAAACCAGTGGCAGAGAAAATCTTAAAAATATTCAAAGTAAAGATATGTCCCATACAGGGGAACAAAGTGAAGATTTACCACAGATGTCTCATCAAAAACAATGCAAGACAGAAGACGCTGGAATGACATATTTAAAGAGGGAAATAAACACTTTTAGAGACAACAAAAGCTGAGAGAATGTGGGGCCGGTAGGTTCATACTAGAAATGTTCAACGTTCTCAGGCTGAAAGGAAATGATAACAGGGAGACTCAGATCTATACCAGAAATGGTAAATATGTGGGTAAATCTAAAATAAGCTCTTTTCATCTTGCCTTTTAAAAATATACTTTATTGTTTCAAGTGAAAAAAGAAAAACCTGTAGTGTTCTGTAGAGTTTAAACAAATAGAGAAGCAAAACATTTTACAGACTATTATCTTTCATTAATATATGTGCAAAAATCTTTAATTTCAAGAAATCAAACCCAGGGGGCACCTGGGTGGCTCAGTTGTTAAGCGTCTGCCTTCGGCTCAGGGCATGATCCCAAGGTCCTGGGATGGAGCCCCGCATCAGGCTCCCTGTTTGGCAAGAAGCCTGTTTCTCCCTCTTCCACTCCCCCTGCTTGTGTTCCCTCTCTCACTGTCTCTCTCTGTCAAATAAATAAATAAATCTTTAAAAAAAAAAAAAAAAAGGAATCAAACCCAGGCATATGTACAGAGGATGACACCACCTGGTGCTCTTCCCAGGAAAGAGAGGTTGACTTAATATTCAAAAACTCAATAGATATTTCACTATATTGACAGAAAAAAAGAACATGCAATCCTTTCAGTGGTTTAGTAAAAATCTTTTGACAAAATTCACCACTCATAATGTTAAAAACTCTTAGCAAAGTAGAAATAGAAGGAAACATTCTCAACTGATAAAGGGGCTTCCAAGAAAACCCCAACCAACCAAAGTGTACTGTTAACGTGAAAACCTGAACATTTACAGGAATGTAGAATCACGTCCGTTCTCACCATTTCTAGTCACTGTTTTACTGGTGGTCCTGGCCACTACAAAAAGACACAGGGAGAAAAATAAAAGGCATACAAATTCGACAAGAAGCAATTAAACTGTCTTTCTTTGCAGATGACATGATCATCTATGTAGAATATCCTAAGGAATCTAGAAAAGCATAGCTAAAACAAGTAACCAAATTTACCAAGTTTTCTAAAAACAGAATCAATATACAAAAATCAATTTGGCCCTATATTACAACAACAAACAAAGGGGAAATGAAATTCTAAAAACGGCTTCACACAAGCAAAATAGTTGAGGATATATGTTTATTCATTATAGTTATATGTACTTAGCATAGTATATTTAAGTACACTATATATCCTATAGTAGAGCATTGTGTATATGTACATGTGTGTACATACATATGATGTAAATATTTGAGAATATATGTATGTTTGCATACATATTTGCAAGAACTGTCCATTGGCAAACTACCAGACATTAATGAAAGAAAGAAAACCTACGTGAAGGGAGAGGAATATCTTGTCCAAAGACTGAAAGACTCCAGATCAACATGTTAATTCTTCCCCAATCCATCTACAGATTCAATGTAATTCCAATCAAAATTCAAAAAGACTTTTTTTTTTTTGAAATTGACAAACTGATTCTAAACTTTATCTGGAAAATTTTAAAAACCTAGAAAAGGGAAAAATAATTTTTTTTTTTTTTTTTTTTTTTATTTTAGAGACAGAGCACAAGAGGGGGGAGAGGGAGAGGGAGAAGCAGACTCCCCGCTGAGCAGGGAGCCTGATGTGGGACTTGATCCAGGGACCCCAGGATCATGACCTGAGCCGAAGGCAGTCGCTTAACCAACTGAGCCACCCAGGTGCCCAGGCAAAATGATTTTTGAAAAAAAAAAGTATCTTAGTCTGTTGGTGTTGCTGTAACAAAATACCATAAATTGCATGGTTTAAACAACAGAAATGCGTTTCTCATGGTTCTAGGGACTGGGAAGTTCAAGATCACATGGTGTGGGGTGGAAGCAGGGACTGGGGATGGAGGTTGGAGAGAGAGAGTGTTCTCTGGCGAAGGGCAGTAACCCTAACAATCCCCAGGACCCCACTCTCATGACCTCACCTAAACCTAATTACCTCCCAAAGGCCACACCCCTGAATACCATCATCCCATTAGGGGTAGGGTTCCAACATATGAATTTGGGGGACAGGACACAAATATGGATCCATCACAAAGAGCAAAGTGGGAGCCTTACCACTTCTTGATTTCAGTACTTACTATAAAACCACAGTAATCAAGACATTGTGGTACAGCCATGTGGACAGACATATAAATCAACTTAACAGAATAGAGATTCAAGAAATAGGATCACACTCGGGGCGCCTGGGTGGCTCAGTCGTTAAGCGTCTGCCTTCGGCTCAGGTCATGGTCCTAGGGTCCTGGGATCGAGCCCCGCATCGGGCTCCTTGCTCCGCGGGAAGCCTGCTTCTCTCTCTCCTACTCCCCCTGCTTGTGTTCCCTCTCTCGCTTTCTCTCTC
Source organism: Neomonachus schauinslandi (assembly GCF_002201575.2). NCBI lineage: Eukaryota > Metazoa > Chordata > Mammalia > Carnivora > Phocidae > Neomonachus > Neomonachus schauinslandi. The sequence goes on from NC_058406.1 coordinate 2,878,848, forward strand.
TGTCAAATAAATAAATAAAATCTTTAAAAAAAAAAAAAAAGAAATAGGATCACACTTATGTGGTCAATTAACTTTCAATAAAGGTGTCAAGATAATTTAGTGGAGAAATGGTAGTCTTTTCAAAAACAGTGTTGGAGCATTGCAAAAAAAAATTAGCTTTGATTCTCACTTTACAATATATTCAAAAATTAATATGCAATGGACCACAGAATTCAAAGTAACAGCTAAAAATATAAACTTCTGGAATAAAGTATAGAACAAATATTTATGATCATGAGGTAAGCAAAGCTTTCATAGGACACAGAGGGGTCAAAGCAGAAAAGAAACAGCACTAAATAGGACTTAATTCAATATTTAAAACTTCAGCTTTTCACACACAAAAAAAACACTCTTAAGAAAATAAAGTTAAGTCACAGACTGGGAGAAAATATCTATTATATATTGGAAAGAACCCAATAAAAGGTGACAACTTGATTTTTTTTTTTTTAAGATTTTATTTATTTATTTGACAGACAGAGACACGGCGAGAGAGGGAACACAAGCAGGGGGAGCGGGAGAGGGAGAAGCAGGCTTCCCGCATAGCAGGGAGCCCGATGCGGGGCTCGATCCCAGGACCCTGGGATCATGACCTGAGCCGAAGGCAGACACTTAACCATCTGAGCCACCCAGGCGCCCCTTGATTTTTTAAAAATAGGCATGAAGCTTGAACAGATAGACGAGTGGATGGTGAGCACATGAAAAGCTCTCAGCCTCCTTGTCATCAAAAAATGCAAATTAAAATTGGTGAAATGAGGTACAACTTTATACCCCCGGGATGGCTAAATTCATCATGAATATAACCAAGTATGGTGAGTGCGTGGAGGAACTGGAATGCTCATGCATTGCTGGTCGTACCGAAGCACGTAGGAAAACAGTTTGACAGCTTCTCAGGAAGGTCACATATACTTGCATAGATCTCAGCACTGCACCCCTAGCCAATTACCCCAGGGCAATAAAGGCACGTCCACACAGAGACTTAGTCATGCATGTTCATAGCAGCTGTATTCGTAATAGCCCCCAGCAGGAAAACCCAGATGTCTATTAACAGGTGACAGGACCAGGACACCGTGGTACCTCCACACTAAGGAAAGCTTAGTTGCAAAGGATGCAAGTGCTGATAGACAATGATGTGGATGAGCAAAATAAGGGAAACAAGATAAGAAGTACACATTATGATGATTCCATGTATGTGAAATTCTAGAACAGGCACCAAAAAACACAAAGCAGATCAGAGTTTGCCCGGTGGGAGGCACTGGGAGGGCCAAGTTTTACTGCAAGGTGGCCCGAGGCAACTTTTTGCAGTATTGGAATATTCTATATATATATATATTTTTGGTAGTGGTTACACATGCCTACATGTTTGTCAAAACTCATCAAAGTCTACACTTAAAATGGGTGTTTTTTATTGTTTGCAAATTAACTTCAATAATGTTGGTCTTGGGCGCCTGGGTGGCTCAGTTGGTTAAGCGACTGCCTTCGGCTCAGGTCATGATCCTGGAGTCCCAGGATCGAGTCCCGCATCGGGCTCCCTGCTCGGCAGGGAGTCTGCTTCTCCCTCTGACCCTCTCCCCTCTCATGTGCTCTCTCTCCCTCTCAAATAAATGAATAAATAAAATCTTTAAAAAAAAATAATAATGTTGGTCTTCTTTTTCTTTTTCTTTTCTTTTCTTTTTTTTTTTACTGGGATTCAGGGCAATTTATTTTTTAATAATGTTGGTTCTCAAAAGTGTGCAGGATATTCCAGGAACAAGTAGATGGGTGTCAGAAACTAGTGAAATAACAGACAGTAACCCCCGGGGCACTTGCGTTCTGGTGTTACAATGTGGACAGAAAGACTCGCCAATGCTTCTGAGGAGGTGGGGGCGGCCAAGACAAACAGGCCTTCAAGCAGTGGCTAAGACATCATTTCCTGTATGGTGTGCTGATGAAGGGTTTTATGCAGGGACTGACATATGGAGACTTGGTTTTCATGCTCACATCTGGCATTTGTGTGGATAATAAATTGTAACAGGCCATAATACAGAAGACCAGGGTCTGAAGTCAAATATGAAAATGCATGTTAAATGAGAAGTAAGTGGCTTTGGAAATTGATTTGCTGAAGGGTGAGGGAGAGGCAATACTTTAAAACATCTATGGGTAAAAAAATTTTTTAAAAGATAGATAGCCCATTAAAAAAGAAGAGCAAACATCTTGAACAGACACTTTACAAAGAAGGATCTATAAATGGCCAATAAACACAAGAAAAAGTGCACAATATCATTAATCATCAGAGAAATGCGAAAGGAATCCCAGAATATACCCCTTTGCACTTACGTGTTTGGCAAAAATTTGACATTATCTACTGTTCGTTGAGGATGTAGAACAGAAACACACATTAATTGTTCCAGCTACTTTCCAATGCCGTGAGCATTATCTACTGAAATTGAACACACACGTTCTCCATGACCTACTGATTTCACACTGGCAGGCATACAGCCCGGTGCCTAAATGCACCTGGTCATGTGTACACGATTGTCCATAGGCGACCCTGATTACAATAGTCCCCAACTGGAAACGAGCCAGACTTCCATCCGCAGAATAGATACATGAAGGGCGGCACATTCTCACAATGAAATACTTAAACAGCAATAAAGATGAACGAAGGTACATCAATATGCATGGATGAACCTCACAAATGTAATGTTGAGTGAAAGAAGCCAGACACAGAATACACATGGCATGGCTCAGTTTATACTGTGTTCCCAGCAGCGGTGAAGCTGAGGTATGGTGCTTAGGGATGCACATTTGGCTGCCTACACAGTAGCAACAGCAACAACAAAAAGCAAGAAGTAGTCATCCTAAAAGTCAAGATAGGAGACACTCTGTGGAAGGGAGAATTGAGATCTTCCTGGGCCAATATTCCATGTCTTGATTTGGGTCATGCTTCCGTGGATGTATGCTTTACCACTATTCATTAATCTGAGCAGTGGTGTTTTATGCACCTTTCTTTATGTATATTATATTTCATAACTTAAAAATTTTAAAAGGTCGGCAGAATATGGGGCAGTCACTGAATGCTTCAGACGCACAGGACCACCATGCACTGCTGCACAGGTTGTGTACTGCACAACACCAGCGGGAACCACTCACACAGACACCAGTATTGCCAAAAGTGAGTCTAGAGAGGAGAACCCAGGGCCTGGTCTGAGGCCTCGGTAGACGTTTCAGGGGGGAAGAAAGAGAAGCCTGGAGGAGAGACCAAGCCCCTCAAGAAGCCACGCCCAGAGAACCGCCCCTCCTTCTGGGGCTCCCTTCCCGAGTGCTGCCTCCAGTTTCCCCACCAGAACCCACCCCAGCGGCACCGGAATCAGAGCTGCAGGGGTCCGAGCCCCAGGCCATCCCAGGGAGGAAGCGAAGGATTTGCTTTGAGAGTGGGGCGTCTAAAAGTGACCAAAGGCGTGACCACAGCCTCTTCTGCAAATGGGGACTTGCCATCACCTTGCCAGTCAGGGTCCTCATTTTATGGGGGAAAGAACCAAGGCCCAGAGATGGGATGTCACCTCCTCAGGGTCCAGGGTTTAACCTCAGGTGGTGCCCCCAGGGGCCTTCCCATTTCTTATTCTAATTCTGCGGATTAACTCGGGTTAAGGATTCCGATGGGGAGAAATGCTACTCGGTCAACATATTAGCATGATAATAGGAATTCAGTGTCTGGGGGGGAAGAGACTCCGGCTCCAGGGAAAGGCGGGGAGGCAGCGCTGTGCCTCGGGGCTTCTGGACTCCGCAAGATTGAGAACAGCCGCTGCCCCCACCCCACAGAAGATGGTACCAAGTAACAGCTCACGTTTACTGAGCGCTCACGGTGGGTCAGGAGCTCCAAGGCTGGGGAGGAACAGCTCACTTACAAGTGGGGTTCACTTGGAAACCTCCTGGGGCTCTCCGTAGCCATCCTGGGCTACTGGACCCCAGAGCCGAGACCGTGGCATGGGATGCCTAGTCCTTGGGTCAGGAAGGGGCCACAGTGCTTCTGGCCCACGTGGGCCCGAGGCCAGCTGGCTTATTATGAAAGCCGAACAAAGAACACAAAAACTCCAACAACAGCAAAACCCACCCATCATTAGCCATTTTCCAAACCTAATGATTGTAATTAAGGCAGAGAGGAATGTCTGGGATATTTTAAGTCCTAGTCAACGTATCATTTTGGGAAATGCAGAGCGGGATCAGAAGTGGCTGGTAGCAGCCCCAATACAATGTAGCAATTCTTTTCGTAAATAACTGCGGGGACCTCTGTTTCCCAGTACAGCAGTACTCAGACCCAAGACCAGCTTCCAGCAGAGTGCAGAGCCGGGTGCCATGTAAGGTCCCCAGGTAATGCCCAGGAAGACCGAGGGCTTGAGTGGAACCCACCGCCCTCAGCCCCCTGCAGGCTAGCCGTCACCTCACGCTGACTCCTGGGGCTGCATGTGGAGACTTGGAAGTGCCTGGACAGGCCTGCCCCGTCCTGCTTTGCACTGGGTTTACACTCACTGCTCCCCCGACCCTCCCCAGACACACTCAACAGGGTTTGTGCAGATGTACAGGGAGGCCCCCATCCCCACACCCCACCCATCCTGAGCACTGGATGCAGATGGCACCTCCAAAGGCTGTTAACTGACTCCCCAGCTCCACCAGCACCTGGCCTCGGGCAACCTGCCTGAAGGTGTGCTCATGCATTAATTCATGAGCCCAGGAGAGCCCAGGTAACACAGGCTCCGCCCCAACCTTGCAGCCCAGAGTCCTGGTGCCTCTAGGCATCTTTCTGCTCCTGTTTCTTGTGTTAACACATCTCCCTCTCCTTGGGGGACTCACTGAAGGGGCCACTGCCAGTCAGGAGCAGGTGATACCTGTCTGACACCTACTGGGCATAAACGTCAATGCCGAGACATATTGATGGGTTGGGATTGTTTCCTGTTTGCTCCTGATGGGAACGGTGTTTCTGGAGCTGAGATTGCTGGGGGATCGCACAGGTGTGTGGAGCCCAGGAGGGTGTGTAGAGGGGTTGTGGGGTATGTGAGGGTGGGGGTGTGTGCACACACAAGGCGGGCGTGAGTCTGGGTGCAGCAGCAGGAACATGGGTGTGTAGGGGTGTGTGGCAGTGACTTCCGTCGGTGATGATGTGTCCAGGAGCCTGTGGTTGGGGCCACCAAGAGTCTGTCTGTCACTAACGGAGAGGACTGTGGATTTGAGGGCGTGACACCGGTGGGGGGGCGTCACTGTGCACCTGGGGCGTGTTAGGGTGTAGGCTTATATGCGATGTATGGGATGGCCGTCGCTACCGTTCAGGTTTGGGGTGTGCGAGACGGTCTCTGCATTCCCACTGGGAGATTCTTCCTCCTCAGCGCCGAGCTCCCTCCTCTTACGCGCCTCCAGCAGAGGAGAGACCGAATGACAGGTGTGGTTTCTTGGGCATTTTCACCTTCTCACCTGAAGAGGGAACCATGTGTCTCAGTGTCTCACATGCAGACACACACACGTGCGTGCACACCCACACGCAGTCACACAAGCCCCGCACAGCCTCAGGCAGACAAGCCGGTGAGAAATCCCCTCACCGACCCTTCTCCTGGACGTCCCCATGCCCTGGGCACCGGCGTGCCGTCCCGTGTGATGCCGCGCAGTCCACTTGCCTCGTCGTGGTTCTGGTTTTTAAGTGCAAAGAACCTGAATGAAGGTCTGCCCCAAACCCATGGTCCTGGGAAATGGAGCTGGTGGGGATGACGACCGTAACCCAGGAGTGCGCAGCAAACAAGCTCCCCGCGTTGGATGGGCCTGAGTTGGTAGAGTCTCTACAGTGATGCAGTGAATGCACTTGCCCTCACTGGGACTTAGTGGGGAGAACTGGCCCCCAGTTACGTGGGGGAGACGCTGGTTGCCCCACTACTTCTCTTAACCCCCTCAGCTTCCCCAGGAAAGGACTGTAGCTGGGTAGGTGGCCGCCTCCATCCGTCCTTGCACACAGTGAGGTCATCTGACTCAGTTCAGGCCAGTGGGTGTGAGTGGGAGTGAGGCACGCTGCTTCTTTCCCTGAAATGGATCAGCCGTGCCCTCCCCTCGTCCCTCTCTTTCCCAGCTGGCCCTGGGGGTGGCAGGAATTGGTGCCTCCCCATGACCCACAAGAGGATGCGGACATGCCCAGCTGGCCGTGGATTGCTTACTTCTGAACTAGAACATAAGAGAACATTTCTACCACCATTAGTCTGGTCCCCTAGTTAGAGCACTGCAGACTGTTGTCTAATAAATACAGAAATGGGAGCTGCTATACTTACACCCAGGAGATGCGGACTGACTCAGGGAAGCCCCAGGTCTCACAGGCCAGGAGTTGCGGCCCATACGGGCATCCTGCAGGGCCTTCTTAGAACACCAGCAACACCAGTGATGGTCAACCACCTGCTGGAGAAGAAGTGCTTGGGAAGAGTCTAGTGGGCAGCTTCCTGTTTGTTTGAGCAAAGTCTAATGAGAGAGGAGCCCAGACAGGTACCAGGGGTCCTGCGGGCAGGGGTGCAGAGAAGGGCCACAGCTCTGCTTGGGGAAGGCGCTCTGCTGGTGCCCACATACCAGGTGTCCAAGTCTCCAGATCCCATGACCTTGCTGGCTTGAGAAAGTCCACGCCTTTGAACCACAGACAATTGGGTGTATGTGTGGGGGCCTCTGCCATCTACAAGACTCCCCCATTGATACTTCCTGGCCAGATGGTAGAGCCAGTCCAGCGGGCAGTGGGCAGATCGAGGGTGGGACCTCCCCACCCATGTCGACTTGATGGTCTCAAAGAAGCCATCACTGAGAGGAAGATGAGCCAAACACAGAGGCCCCAGAATGAGTAAGGATTGCAGGCTTAAGCCTCACGCAGGAAGGATGGCTTTGCCTGTGGTTACTCAGGCCTGGGACACGCTGCAAGCCAGGAAGTTTATAAAACTGGTTTGCCAAATAAAAGGCAACCTTTACTTGCAAAAGCCATGAGCATTTGAATCTTAAAGCAAGCCCTATCTCCCTGAAAATTCAGCCTTTAAGGAAGCCTGGGGAGCCCAGAGGTGAAGCTGAGGCCATGGGCAGTGGACGATGAACTCCCAGAAAGCAAAAACAGAATCTGACCAGCGATCGTGCTTTCTACTCTGGGGACAGGGAAACTTCAGAGTCATCACCGGCAGAGGTGAATCCAAGTTTGGTGGTGCAAGAAACATATATAATTTTAGGACCCTCTTATATTTAAAACACAAATATATATATATACATACACACAACCTTAAATTATGGGATGAATATTTAAAATGAGAAAAAATCATAATGCCTTTGAAATATTAAAAGGCTGACAAATACATTTTCTTTTGGTCTGCATTTTTGGCTTCATTTAGAATACTACTTTTCCTCATAGTTGAATCTTGGGTATAATCCATAAACCGGAAAAAATTGTAAAAACCAGTCGGAAACCAATGCGTCTTGCTGCTGCCCTGTCATGTTGAGCGGCATCGCTGTGATCAAATCACCCCATGCCACATAGGTTGAATCACTGATGGATTTGTATAGTTTTGTCACTGAGACGTTTATTGCATCAAGACGCTTCATGTGGCTGGGTGGCAATGCAAGTTCCTTCAGCTAAGAATTTGAGCCTTAGTTAAGACAAGAGACATTGGATATACCCAGACTCGATCCAACATCTCAGCATGTTTAAAACCCGCCACATCACACACAGATCCTGCTGATGGCAGTCGCACTATGGGCTTGGGCCTTACAGATGCAATTCTAATTCACAAGTCTTGGTGAGTGGGCACGCAGGGCAGCAGGGGGGTTTCTAGAAGCTGTTCCTACACCAGAGAGATGGAAAAGGAAGGTGCCCTCGCCTCAGATGAGGCCGGACCCCACCTCCCCACTGCCTCCCCAAGACCCCGCTACACCAGTGCCCTCTCTGTGTGTCCTTCTCCTGGTGAGCAAAGCAAGGCAACAAAAACACCAGATCCACGTAACCCCTCCAGGAGCTTCAAGGATCAGAACCCTGAGCACTGCAGGGAGCACTTTGTAAATCATGCCAGATTCTAGGGAGCTCAGTTGTTATTGATCCTGACGTGCATGGGGGAAGGGTGGGTATCAGCCTCCATAGAGGCCCCTCCATCACCACAGATCAACCAGCAGGGCAGCCTCGATGCCAAGAGGCTACTTGTCTGGGTGTTTCCACTTGCAAAGCCCCTCTTCATCTTTTCATTGTTCATTGACTCAGAAATATGTCGGAAGCCCCTGCTGCACGCCAGATGCTGGCATCACAGAGATGGAGAGACTGGCAAAGTTCTTGCTTTCAAGGGGTTTGTATTTTAGTCTTGGAAGGAAGCCCGGAGATGGAGGAGGTCAGATTGGATGAGCCTTTCTTCCTTGCTTGACCATCACCGGCTGGAGCCAAAGTCAAAGACAGGATGCGCCACAACCACAGCGGTCTCTGCACAGTTCCATCCTGATGTTCAAACCAGGCTTCTTGTTGTGGTTGTTAATGTGGTGGTGGTGATAGTGATGGTTACAGTTGTTGACTTTGTTGTTGCCATTGTTGTACCGGTGGCGGTTGTGGTGGTTACTGATAATGTGCTGGTGTTGGCGGTGCTGGTAGCTATGTGGCTGTTGTAACAGTGGCAGTGATGGTGGTGGTGGTGGTTGATGATGGTGGTGGAGGTGGTTGATGATGGTGGTGGTGGTGGTGATTGACGATAAGGTAGTGGTTGATGGTGGTGGTGGTGGTGGTGGCTAATGATGGTGATGGTGGTTTATGATGGTGGTGGTGGTGGTGGTTGTTGTTGATGATGGTGGTGATGGTGGTTGATGATGGTGGTGGTGGCTTATGATGGTCGTGATGGTGATGGTGGTGGTGGTGGCTGATGACAGTGTGGTGGTGGTGATGGTGGTTGATGATGGTGGTGGTGGTGGTTGATGATGGTGGTGGTGGTGGTTTATGATGGTGGTGGTGGTGGTGATTGATGATAAGGTAGTGGTTGATGGTGGTGGTGGTGGTGATGGCTAATGATGGTGATGGTGGTTTATGATGGTGGATACTTTATTTTATTTTGCTCTCTTGAGAACCCCAAAGTGTAGTATTTTTATCCCTCATTCATAGATAAGGGAAAGTGAGGGCTTGAAAAATTGAGAGAGTTCCCAAGCAAACATATTTCCAAAGTCATGCTCTACTGATGATACTTGATTCTCCATGGTAGCTGCATGGCTTTCTTGGGCTACAAAAGCCATGAGGAGCCTGGACCAGATTCTCCCTCATAGCCTCGGAAGGAAGCAACCTGATGACACCTTGCTCTTGGACCTCCAGCCTGCAGAATGGGAGAAGATAGCTCTCTGGTGCTTATAGCCCTGGCCAGTGGTGCTTTGTCACGGCCGCCCTAGCGACTCATTCAGGAGGTGCAGTAGGTATTTGTACTATATTCACCAAGTATTTCTGGTTCTTCTGCACACATGGTAGAACCATGGCTCCCTGCACCATTCAAGTTACGAGTGGCCATGGGACGGGATTCGGTCAGTGCAGTGCAGGGCGGGCAAAAAGAGTGTGTTAACTCTGACAGACGATCCCAACCCTATGTGTATTCAGCACATTCTCTTTCATCCATGCGGTGATTGCAGGAGCTGTGCTCTCACAAAGCCTCATCAACCTCCATCCCCGAGGAATGACAGTCATCACCGATCCCCCATCCACCTGCAAGGACCTTGAGTGAACGAGGAATGACTTTGGTTATGTTGAACTACTGAGTTTTGGGGCTGCTTGTTACAGCAGCATAACCTAGTCTTTCCTGGCTGATACAAGTAGAATGGAAAAAGAAGAGAGGGAAGGCAGAAAGGAGGAAGCATGTTTGCTGGATGATCATTGGTTTCCCTCCAAGAAAAGTTGAAATTAGGGGCTTCCATGTGCCGATTAATTTCAGTCTCTGATCCCAGTGGTTTAGACTGAGTGAGCACATGTATGCAGCATATGCACATTGTATGTGTGCATACAACATGTGTGCATGCATTCCTGTATGTATGTGCATGTTACTATTCAGAGGAGTTCCCTTGGAAAGCCGACAATCTGCTGTGCTCAGGGAACTGTGTGTGCATTAGTCCAACCAAGTCTGAAATCACTGAGTCGGAGACACTGAGTGTCTGAAATAAGGTATCTTCCTCCTGCTCTGGAGGAAGAGCGGCTCACCTGGGGCTGAGGTGAGCTCTTAGTAAGGAGCTAATGTTATGAAAGAGCTGATGTCAAGGTAATTCGTTGTAATAAGCCTTTTCCACCTGCAATCTCCCTCAGCAGAGGTTTGAAATATGGCAGAAACTCATTTAAGGCAGAAGAATGATAACAGACTCTGAGCTCAAGAAAACCAGCTACCTTGAGCAAAATCAGTCTTCATCAGAACCAACCCATTAAAAAAAAAAAAAAAAAAAAAAAAGCAGAGTGCCTGGTTCTATACAGGGCATTTGCATATTTTTCAAGTTCTTAACAGAGAAAAATCTCAAAGTGTCAGGATAGGAACCACAAGACAGCTCCCATTCCCTTCAAAATGAACGAGAGGTGTCATTTTTAATGAAGGGAGAGAAAGGACCCCTTTGATCCTCTCTCCAGCTTCCTCTGCCTCCCACAAATTGGGAGGCTCTCTTTGCAAGCTGTAGCAGAGAAAGAAGCATGGAAATTACCCAGGTTGGCTTGAGTGGGGCTTATTAGTCTTTTCAAACTCAACAGCTGATTGTGTCCCGAACTCAGGCTTATGTGGGTTGCCAGCAAGTTGGACACTGATTCCACAGGGTTACATCTCCTGACCTCAGCGGGGTTTCTGTGGGGACACTGGGCTCCATCAAGCCAGCTCTGCACCAGCTTGCCCTTTTAAATCAGCAGCAAGACCACAGGGCGCATTGTGCTCCTCCACAGACATGGAATACAAGGATGGCAGGTAGGTCCTGGGGCTTCCTGAGCAGAGGCTTATTGTGAATCTTATAGAAGGTGCAAAACATTGGGGCAGGGAGTCCACCCAGAAAGGACCTCACACATCCATTGCAGCAGGACTGGGCTGAGCTGCCCTTGGCTGGCTAGAGCCAGAACGGGGCCACCATGGCACTCCCCACCCCCTACACTCATTCCGGGAAGCAGATCATTCTGGCTTTGAGTCTGATGCTTCATTACTACCCATGAATGTGGCCTCCAGAAAGTTGTTCCTTTAAAAAGAAATAGTTACTTTTAAGCCTCCATTCTCTCTAGAAGCTTTCCTACACCAGTGGGGTGGAACTTTGTGGCGGGCTAAATTTTCAGATGGCCTTCAGGAATCCTGGTTTCTGGTTTGCATACCCTGTATAACTCCCTCCCTTGTGTAGGTGGGCCTGGCCTAATCAGGTGAGCCCTTGGAAAAGAGAATCTAGTAATCAGAGAAAGAAGGTCAAAGAGACCCAAAGCCACAGAGATGCTTTCCTATTGGCCTTTACAGAGGACACTGCCATGGTGTTAGCCACATGAGCAGCTCCTGGCCATGGGCCAGCAAGAATGAAAGGACCTTAGTCTTAACACAAGAAATTGAATTCTGTCAACACCACATGAGCTTAGAAAGGACCCCGAGCTCCAGAAAGGGGCCCCACCCAGCTGATGTCTTGATTCCAGTTTTTTGTTTTTGTTTTTTTGTTTTAAAGATTTTATTTATCCATGAGAGACAGGGAGAGAGAGAGAGAGGCAGAGGCAGAGAGAAGCAGGCTCCCCGCTGAGCAGGGAGCCCAATGCAGGGCTCAATCCCAGGACCCCGGGATCATGACCTGAGCAGAAGGCAGATGCTTAACCATCTGAGCCACCCAGGTGCCCTTGATTCCGGTTTTGTGAACTGCTCTGGAGAGAGCCCAACTGGACAGAGTGACCAGGCTCCTGACCTCTGGAAACCTCAAGATCATCAGTGGATGGTGTTGTAAGCTCCCAAACGTGTGGTCATTTGTTGCACACCTTAGATAACTAATAGAGACTTTTGACACGAATTGGGCTTGAACCCTGATGGCCATACACAGATGCATGGCTGGCAGAGCGGGGAGGGTCTGGGTTATCTATCCTCCCTCCCTCCCTCCCTCCCTCTGCAGAGCCACAGACCCACTCCCCCATACCGACCTAGTGAGTCCCAGTTTAAGGAGGGGTTTCGTGTGGCACGCCTGTGTGTGAGCTCATGCTCGTCTCCCAGAAAGCTGTGAGCTCCTAGAGGGCAGGGGCTGTTTCTTTCACGTCTAGCCTGGCACCTGGCCCAGCACCTGAACAGCTTGGTGGTTGATGTAGGACCTGATGAGTGCAGCTGTGCGGCAACCTTTTTGTGGCAGTATGGGGACAACCACTCAGGCAACCACTGCAGCCTCCCCATTCTGCAGCAGCTCTTGTTTGTGCAGGGATTATATCACCCTCAGCTCCAGGCTCAGGAGTGGACCCTGACCAGTCTGTGTTAGGCTGGGTGATCCTGCCCACCTAGCCACAGACATGAGCTCAGGAATGGGCAGAAGCCCAGACAGAGGTGAATCAGTGCCCACAGTTGTCCTGGCCCAGGCATTGGCTAACTGGATGATGAGGCATTCTGCTGCTTGATGGTTGGAGGTAAAGAGGCATCCACTCGCACTGTGGACGGTCAGACACGCACACAGACTTCCTACAGTAATTTACCCTCCGTGAGGGGAGCCGGTCTTTGCATAGAGAAATGGAGAGTCAAGATCATCCTAAGGAAGTGGAGCTGGTCCTTGATCAAGCCATACCTGGAGACCACCCATTTCTGCATTGTCCTCATTGTTATATCATCTGGTTTGGACCTTAATTACATCTTCAAAACCCCTTCTCCTTTGTCATATAAAATAAACTGATCCTTCATGGGAATTATATTTCATCATATTCACAAATCTTGCCCATGTTCAAGGGGAGGGGATACACAGTCTGCATACACCATGGTGTGGAAACCGCGGGGACCATCCTAGAATTCTGCCTAGTACTCATTCGAAAAAATCCAATGGGAGATAGTCCTTGATGAACCTGGCCTAATCAGGTGATCCCTTGAACAAGATGAAAAGCAGCTGGTGGTCCCCTGCTGGCCTGGAAAGAAGCAAGCTGCCATGCTATGGAGGGGACCACATGGCAGAGAAGAGTGGACAGCCTCTAGAACCGGAGGGCCTCGGTCCTACCATTACAAGAAACAGAATATCACCAATTAGTGAGCTTGGAAAAGAACTCTAGTCCCAGATGAGACTTAGCCTTGGCAGGCACCTTCATGTCAGCCTGGTGACACTGTGAGCAGAGAGCTAAGCTAACTCTACCCGGACTCCCAATGCACAGAAACTATGAGATAACAGATTTGTGGTTTTTTAAGCCACTAAATTTGTGGTACAGTCGAAAACTGAAACACAATATAACTAACTTTCTCTGCATCTGTTTTCCTATCTATGCATCCATATATCTTTCTATCTCTCTATAACCCAGGGCCACCCAGGATAGTCTCCCTTTTGAATGACTCAAAGCCAGCTGCTGAGGGACCTTAAGGACACCTGCAGAGTCCCCTCACCTTGGCCATCTAATATACCCTAATCATAAGAGCGGTTTTCCATCATATTCACACATATGTGGAGAGCCTTCCCCACGCCAGACACCTTCCAAATATACGAGCTCCCCGGGGTTGCCAGTAGCCCCACGAGCTAGACTCTGTCATCCTTGCTTTACAAATGAGATGGTGGACACTCAGTCTCAGTGACTCGCCCAGGCATGCTGGTGCCTAGTTCCGCATCTGCGGTGGGCCCTTAACTTCAACCCGTGTTCTCACCGGAGAGAAGCCAACAACACGGATGTGAGAAAGCAAATGCAGGTTTGAATCCTGGCTTGTCCCTTACTGGTTGGTTTTAAGATTTGGGCTGAGTGATGGCGTTCCCCGTGTTCTTCTGTGTCCTCCACAGTAAGGAGGAAAGACGTGCTGTCGGATGAGATGTACCGTTTTGTGTGAAGTGCCTTGAACCCTGCCTGGCATACAGAGTGAGCATGCAGGACCGGTTAAGGGAACTGTTCCTTTATTGTTACCACTGCTAAAGCTGCCTGGTAAGAATGTAGGAACTTCACTGGCAGGAACAGAAGAGGAGAAAGAGCTACTCCCTCACAAACCGTCGAACCAGACGGGCCGGCCAGGACCCCAGTTCCCTACTCCTTTCCTTCTTGTTCCTCAAAACTCTTTCAGATCCATAAACAACATCACAGGACTCAGGGGCCCAGCGTTCAGTAAGTACAAACCACTGAAGTTACGTCTAATTAGCTAGTCTCCATTGACATTAAGATAAATAACTTTTCAAATTATTTTTCTCTCTGAAATTAGGACTTATTGGAGGGCAACCATCTCTATTTAAATCAATGAATTACAACAAATGTGATTTTCTTGGACTCTGAAAGAGGAGGAAAATTTTTAATGAGCTAATCAACCCATCCACGTTGATAGTTGGAGGAAAATTCTAAAACACATTAATCAGCTGTGGATGAAAGAGTTTGGAGGCATATCATGTTGTTAGGAGCGCGCAAAAGCAATAATGATTTAATAGCAAGCAACGCTAAATGTCTGGTCCCCCGTGGGTAGGACTCACTCTCCGCATCATCTCGCTTTCTCTCGTTTATAGCTGAAAAGGCGATGAGCCCACTGTCTGCAAAGAGCACACCTACCTCTCACTCACACCACCTTTTTTCTTGTTCCAGGCTCCTGCTGATATCCACATCTGAAGTTTCAAAATGTATCAAAGTAAATTTCCTCTGAAATCTGATTGTGTGCCCAGGAGGGGAGTAGTACATTTCAACAAGGGAACATGTGGGTGGTGGCCCCCTTCCTGCACATGTCCAGAGTTGGGGTGGCCCAAAGCTGACGTCAGAGGTAAAGGCATAGCCCAAGTCCTAGGGCTGTCAGAGGGCCAGCGCACCTGCTTGTCATCACAGAACTAGCCCCAAGATGCTGAACGCCTTGCTCAGCTTTTCTGTGTTTTCGGCTTCTATCTTGAGGAAGAAAGAGGCCAACTTCATCTTTAGATTTCACATGCTATTTAAGTTGTGAAAAATGAGAGAATACTGAACCAGTTAAGGCTCTTTCTATTGAAAGTGACAAAACTTGATAGAAACTGTCTTAAGCAAAAATGCGGATTTATTGGCTCGTGCAACTGAAAATCTTGGGATGTTTTCAGCTCTACACAGAATTATAAGCAAGACACAAACAAAGCTCTCAGAACTTTTGTCACTTAGCTCTGATTTCCCCCCGTCGGCTCTAACCAGGGAGTACCAGCTCCCCCTGCCTGGTGGCAGCATGGACAAGCCAGCCCCACCCTCGTTGTTTCTCCCAGGAGCTGAGCTGGAAGAATGGGTCTTTTCTGTAGGTGGACGCTAGAATCTTGCCATTCGCTAACTCACTGGAATTAGAGGGATATGCTCTAGACTGTGCTGGTCAAGAACTCAATGTCTAAAGGACTTCCTGCTCTGCGACCTTGAGCTAGTTACCGAACCCCTCCAGGCTTCATCTATAAAAAAAGGATGGTGCCTACTGCACACAGTAGATACGAGGCTTAGGGTTGCAGACTGAGTGCTCAGGGCAGTGTATGGCCTGTGGTAAGAGTCCAGTGAATGTTAGTCACTGTTGTCCATCCTAGGGCGAGGAGAGGAGTTGTCTGGACGGACTGCTGAGGCTGGGTCCTCTGTGCTCTGTGGGTGCTCTGGATCACAGAGGGGCACCAGCCCAGTTCGCCGTGGCTCTCCTGACTTCTGCAGCTTTTTCTGCACACCACTCCCTCTGCTGATGTGGTTGGTAAAGTAGCAAGCACTTGTCCGTGTGTAGGACTGTCCAGAGGGTACTCAGAAGGTCACACAGTTACAAACACAGCTTTATGCTCAAAACTCTCCAAGCTCAAGGGCATCTAGGGACTTGGATTCCACGGAGACTGCTTCTGCTGCTGGGGAAGGGCCTCTACCCGCTGGTTCGGAATTTCGAAGTAAGGATGTGAAACTGTTCCCCCAGCTGGAAGCCGACCATTCCCTGCTTTGACTAAAGTGACTTCCTTGGTCTGCCCCAACCTGGGCCTGGGGGGACCAAGGGAGCATGACCTCTATAACACACTGTGGGCAAGTGAGGATGGAGGGATGGAAGTGGGGTTGGGGTGGGGCACAGGCTCTGATCTTAGAACCTGTGACCCTTGGAGGAAAATTACGTAACATCTCTGAGCTTCAGTTCCCCCATCTGTGATGGAGACAAATAATCTTTACCTCACTGGGGTGATGTGAGACTCAACAGGGTGATGTGTTAGAGGGGCTTGGTGCTCAGCAAGCCTGGGACATTTTAAACATGTAAGATTTTAGCACATCTCTAAGCTTCTGTTAGGAATAATCTTGACCTGTCCATTCATTCATTTATCAAAAAGTGCTGTCCCTGAGCCTTCCTGGATGCACCTGCTCTGTTTAGACTGCCCCCCCCCCCCCCACCGCAACCATGGTCAATTCTTGGACATCTTCTGTTCCAAACTCTATTTTCAAATTCATTTTAAAATCTATCCCCTTTGAGGGCTTTAGTATGAGGAAAGGTTAATAAAACCCTCTAAATTAGCCCAGGTTGCAGAAGAAGCCATACAAATAATCCCTTTCCACGTTCATCAAATGCTGCTGTGATGTCATGGTCCCAAGCATACTCAGCAGCCAGCAGTTCAACAAACGGGTCATTGTCACCAGGTCCTCTAGACAAACGAGCAGATTGCTTTTCAGCAAAAGCTCCCCTGTGCTTCTCAGCCCCAAAACCCTATCTCCCGTCTGCAGGACAGTCCCCTCACATGCCCGTGCTCTGCTCAGCATGGAGGTTTCCCTCTGAGCTGCTTTTAAGCTTAGTCTTAACTATCTGCGGTGCCTGGGGGCTGCCTGGCTAAACCCCTTGAGCCCCTTGTTTCCCCAGCTACAAGACAGGGAGGAAGTCAGATCGCCCCTCCAGGCTGTTAGTACCATGGAGGCCGGTACCTAAACCATCCTAGTCTGACCGCCACATGCTGGACAGCTGGGGCCTGCACCAAGCTTGCCTTCCTCCTCCTCCTCCTCTCCCCAGCCTATGAGATGGACTTGAGGATCACTTAGGTAATGTAAGTGAAAGACCTTTGCAAACCAGAGAGTCCTATGGTGTTCACCCCCATCGTCGATACTATTCAAGGGCTTCTTGACAATCTGAGCAGCAAACTCTCTCCTCCAACTACAGTTAAACATGGAGAAAAGCAGGTAAGTGGCAATCAGGTTTCCCCAAGTTAGCTTTCCCGGCTAGGTGTGCTATTCTCCAGTCTTTATTTTTCCATCAAAAAAATAATGTCCCGCCCTAGAGCGTCACTCCAACACTTTGAAAATGTGTTCAGCCTACACTGCACCATGCCTTAAAAAGCAGGGTCTCAGTGCCCATTTGTCTCCTAAAGAAAGGGCTGCGGTGAACCCGCAGGTGGAGTTATGATGGCAGCACAACCTCTCAGGTCACACTCAACCAGCCTCAAAAAACATCACGTGGCCCAGCGTGTTTCCGAGGAGCCTAGCGGGAAAGCGTAAGGAAGCTCACATCAGGCCAGACGCATCCTCGCGGCCAACAGCCCTGGCACAGAAGGTGCTGATTAAGAGCAGCGGTGTGGCGCTGTGTTATAGTAAATTCTGTAATTGTTAATCAGGCAGGCATTATCATCCCTGATGATACCCCATTCACCGCCTAAGCATCCGGAGATGCTCACCTGTGCTCCCGCTATTACATATTCCGCAGCACAATGCACCGCGAGATTATAATTCACAATAACGACCGTGCATTTTTATTCCTTTCTGCCTGTATACATCACCTAGAAACACGAGGCCCTAACAAGACTTTTCAGATGTAAAATAATGTAGAAGAAAGCCGTGTTCATTGTGGGGTTTCAGAGATTGATGGCAATTAGGAAGCCCTATGCCCCCGATTAATGCGTGTTTATAAACACAGGCAGAATGCCTGCCTCCCGAGGCACACGCAGGAAACAGGGACTCGGCTCTGATGAAACGGCTTGACATGGAGGCTTGGTCTTCAGAATCAAAGCGAGTCGTCCAAGAAAAGCCTCTCCTGTCTGGCTCAGGAAGGTCTGTTGGAGTGCTTGCCAGATGAGCAACGGGAATCCGAGACAAACACGGCCTCGGCTTCGGGTGCTGTTGGGCGCGCGGTGGTCACCTGCTGACTCGGAGACGTCCGAGAGCTTCGTTCCGGATATGATTTCGCCTTCAGCAGGAAAAAAAGGCACTTCCAGGGTATGATAGTGAAGAGTAATGAGGATCTGAAGGGAGTCCCTCCCGATTCTTGAGCTTGCAACAGCTTACTGACAATCTCTGCTTATTAAGGAGATGCATCAGTCAGGGTCCTTGCAGGGAGGAAAGGAGCCAGTAAGAGACCTGTATCTGCGTCTCTATCCATACCTACACCTGCACCTCTCAGTGTCTACCCACATGTCCACATCCGTATCTGTACAGACATCTCTGTTTCTATAAGCCTGCGGATGTGTGCATCACTACAGATTAAGGATACGTGAGACATAGGTATGTATATGTGTGATCTATATCGATCTGGTGATACAGATCTAAATCCATAGATATAAAGATAAAGATACAGAAAGATGGATATGGCTGTAGAAATACAAATACTTAGATATACACATATTAAGGTTTTTTTTTTCCCCAAGGAATTGGTTTTCCCCATGGTGGGGCTGACTAAGCAGGCCTGGAATCTGCAGGGTGGGCCATCAACAAGGGCAGGCTGGAGAGCCACGGGCCCACCCACAGGCAGAGTTTCCTCCTCGGGGAGAGCTCAGCTCTGTCTGGAAGCCCTTCAACTGATTGGGCCAGGCCCACACAGATTATCAAAGGCGATCCCCTTCACTGAGAGCCCGCTCATTGTAGACGTCAACCACATCTGCTGAATTTCTTCACAGCAGCATTTGGATTCATGTTGGGTTGAACCCCTGGGGATGACAGCTCAGCGAGGTTGACTCAGCAAACTGACCATTACAGGAACAATACGATCTCTCGTTAGGTCGGAGAAGGTGGTCGGTGTGTTGGGAAGCTAAGTATGGGGAAATGACTTGCGGGAGGGATCTGTGTCATCTCTGAGAGTATGGGGTGTGTCATGGGGGTCTCACCGTCATTCTGAACAGCCCTGCTCTGGGAGGGAGATCCCAGTCTCATCCCCACTTCCCTGACGAAGAAGCACTGGTGAAGTGCATCTCTGGGTCATGCAGCTAGGTCACAGCGGAGCCAGGATTTGAGCCCACGAACCCTGGCACCCGAATGTTCAGTCGCTGTCTTACGAGACATCTCAAAGGTCCTTCTATCTGAAGCAATCCCAAATTATTCTTGGAAGGCAGGTAAGAGTCAGCATCGATGACACCAAGGACCGCCTGTGAAATTTTTGATGAGTCGTTTTGCTTCAGTTTCACTGAATGAAAACGGAGTTGCAGTCCCTGGTTTGCCAGATTGACCGAAGGCTTGAAAGGCATGACGTGTGTGGCTCTGTCCCTGTAAAGAGTAAGCACCATGTGCCGGGAGGGGCTCCTTCCCCTCAGTTTCTCATACGCACAGTTTTACCAGTGGCTGCACCAGTGTTCAGCCTTGTGCGGTGAATCGTCCCTTGTAGAGGCAAGAAGAGCTCTACCTTGCACGAGGCGCGATTAAAAACATGCCATTTCTAAAATGCAGTTATTGCCAGCTCTTTTAGAACCAAACCTGGAGACAAGTCCACCACTCTTCAGCTTTTCCTTGTTACCTCTTTCCCCTGCTCCAGTGTCCCCCAGAATGGGGTGCTCTGGGCGACCCCCAGACAGAGCCTGGAAGGCTCTGCTCTCCGTGTCCTGGCTTGGACCCCATTCCCAGGAATCTCTCCTGCCTTAGCTCAGCCACAGGGCATCTTCCAGGGGACCCAGAGGCCTCATGTTCAGAGACTGACCCTTCATAGGGGCCTGCCATGGGGGTCCCATCCCCTCCATGCCTCAGGGAGCCCACCACATGTGGGTGTCCTTCTCCTGGTCTTGGGGCATTGCATGTCCAAAGGTTGGGCCATTTCTTTGCTCCCTTAATTACAGAGCCCAGTGTCTTCCCTTCCAGGATAACACAACTGTGATGGGCTTCCCCCTGCAAAACAGCTCGTGCCAGCCTCCCCCATCACCCCCTTCATGGGACCACTCTCCTGGGCATAGAGGAGCCTGGATCTTGAGAAAGAAAGCCCCATCTCTCCTTGGCAAGAAGGTCAAAAGAGATGCTCCTTCCTCCTTCCCCCCCCTTCCTCCTTCCCCCCCTTCCTCCTTCTCCCCCTTCCTCCTCCTCCTTCTCTTCCTCTTCCTTGTCTTCTTACTCCTTTTCTATTTTTCTTGCTTAATCCCAAACCGTAACTACAAATCACCTATCATTTTTTTTTTTGCTGGGCAGCTCACCCTGCCATTTGCACGCACTGCTGGCCATGGAGAGCTGCTCTCTCTGCCGTGCTGGAAAGCGCCGGGGCCCCCCCATGCATCTCTCGCCCTCGGCCTTTGGGCGGAACCCACAAGTGAGGATGAAGCCCGTGCTCACTTCTCCGGGGAAGTCTGTCTGTGAGAACAGCAGCCTGGCGTACGCAAATACATGTCTCCCTTGAAATCCGCTTGACGGTGATGCTGAGCAGAAAATACGGAACATGGCAAAATGGGTTTTTAATGTTATGTAGGGACTGTGCTGCTAATTAATTATGCACAAGTACTCAGAGAAGCACCTGGTAGACATGTCTGCAGGTAAATGGCCTTTTGACAAATTCCCTTTAACTTTTAATTTTTTTAAGGGAACCTTTTTTTCAGTAGAGAGAATGAGAAACGGAGAGGCCGTTCATTTAGAGCTGGCTGCTCTCATGCACACGCTCTCTCCTCATTAGTGTGACGAGGACAAGGAGGCTGCTGAGGGGCCACCTGCCCTGCCTCGTGTGCTGGGGCGAATCCCGTGGGAACCGTCTCTACTGAAAGAGAAGCATGGCAGGAGCTCCTTCAATATGAACACGAGCCGCTCCCATGGCGTCCACCACCTGAGGGCCCCCAGGGGCTTACCAACGCCAGCCAGTGGGACTGGATCCCAATTCCTGTCTCTGGAAGGAGCCCAGTGTAGCTCTCGGTGCAAGGTCACTGGAGCTTGTCATCACCACTGGAGGAGGGGGTCCCATGAAGGGGCGGCTGGAATTTGGGAGGAGGATGGAGAGTCAGGCAGAGATAATGGAGTGAGTGGGGGAGGCCCTGAGAGCCTGTCTGTGGATGGAGGCAGCTCCGCCATCGGAATCCCAGGCCAGCCCCTCAGCACCGTGGGGACGTGAGGAAAACAGCACAAGTGTGTGGGGGGCACCAGGAAGGGAACTTGCCAGGTGCCAGGACTCACCTGGCCCTATTTCATCTGCATGTGAATCTCTGGAGGGAGACCCACGTCTCCTTCACACATGAGGAGACGATGGCTCACCAAGGTGGGAGGGACCAGCCCAGCACACAAGGCAAGAGTGGGCAGCGCTGCTGAGTTCCCTGGGGCACAGCAAGGGTGCACTAATGTTTGGGAAGGGGGAGGATCCCGTTGGGAACCAGTCTGCCGCATTGAGGAACAGGATGGCTCTCAAATTTGCATGCCCCTCCGGCACACGTCCTGAAGCTCTCTGTTACGGACATACCAATGGGAAAGGTGGATTATGCTGTACACTGAGTTGTGCCCCCTCCCCCCAGTTCATACATCGGGTCCTAACCTCCAGGACCTCAGGATGTGGCCTCATTTGGAAATACAGTCATTGCAGAGTTCATTAGTTAAGATGAGATTGTGCTGGAGTGGGATGGCCCTGGTCCAATGTGACCAGTGTCCTTATAAGAGGGAAATGTGGACACAGGGACACCCCAGGAGAATGCCGTGTGGACATGAGGTGGAAATGAGGCTTCTACAAGCCAAGCAACTCCAGAGATGCGAGCAGACCGCCAGGAGCTGGGGGAGGCTCTGGGATGGAGGAACCAGCCATGCCCACCCCTGGATCTTGGACTTTGGGCCTTCAGAACCGGGAGAAGATGGATTTCTGGTGTGAAGCGCCCATGTCACAGCCGTGTGAGGAGGTTGGCAGGCTAGACCCCCCCGAGACCCATTCTACTAGGGCAGATTGTGACCCTATGGTCAGCTTGTGGACCACGCTGGGTATCAGCCAGCCAGGCGTGAATGGGGTAGGAGTGTCAGCGATGGTCATGGTCCGGGGTGAGCAAGGTCATAGGAGAAGAGCAAGCGCACTGGGATGCCCTGTCTGGGCTTCAGGGTTTAGCAGGATGCTGCATTAATGTGACTCCTTTTCTTGGGGCTGCATGTGGCTCTCTCCTAGGTTACATCCTTTGATTTTCTGGACGATGTGGTAAGCAGCGAGGGCCAGGTTTTCGGGAGCGCCCCCCCGGTTCCCAGGGCTTTATACCTGTGGCTCCATGGCTACTGGGTCTCCATCCAAAGCTGATGGTCTCGACATCAGAAGTATTTCTCCAGGGGAATTTCAGTTGATGAATTGTTTAGTTGGT
Organism: Neomonachus schauinslandi; assembly: GCF_002201575.2. Lineage (NCBI taxonomy): Eukaryota > Metazoa > Chordata > Mammalia > Carnivora > Phocidae > Neomonachus > Neomonachus schauinslandi. Next base: position 2,901,426 of record NC_058406.1, read on the forward strand.
AAAATTCACCTCCTCCATAATTGGAATGCAAACAGAAGTGATTGTAGGCTGACTTGTAGCAATTTGGCAAATTTAAGGACTGCACCATCGTGCTGGAACTGAGGCTGGCTCTGTGGGCTCTGTCTTCCACGGCGAACCCGGAGGGCCGTGCCGGGGCAGCTCGGGGATAGGGGGGGGTTCCAGGGGGCACCCTGCTGGCTCTGCATGTCCCAAGCATCTGTCGAGCGAGATGCTTTCAGAACTCAGACACAAGGCTGTGGGGGTCGGGGACACTTGGAGGGGCGGTGTTTAACCGCAGCAAAGACCCAGGGTTTGCTTCTTGCACCCGCTCGGCCCTGGCGCACACAGACACACCACACAGCCAACACACGTACACACACGTCTCTTCTATGACTGCTCCCCCATTTCTGTGCTGGACCCCACGATATTCACTGGGTCCTTTGAGGTCAGGGTCCTCTATGCAATCACAGGGACGCAGAGTTACTAGATATTATCAGTCTTATGTGGCCTGGGTTCTGCTCACGTCGGCTCGGGCAGAGAAATCTGCACTTGGAGACACAGCGGGACCTGTCCATGGTCGTGGAGGGTCATGCAAGGTCGTGCAGGGTCATGCAAGGTCGTGCCTCTCCTCAGCCAGGATCTGGGTCAAGTCAGCCTTAACCACCAGCCTTACTGTGTCCCCAAGCCCCTCATCGGTTTTCCAGAGAACACCTGTCGGGTCGACCAACTCCTGCTCTGGTGTTTGGACCACCCCCTGTCCTGCCCTGACCACACACTCGTCCTGGGGAAGGGCCACTGACGGTGCCATTGCTTTCTCAGTGTGGACAAATGGGAAATAGAGGCCAAAGCCTGAACCCAAAGAATTAATCTTTGGTGTAAAATGTTTAATTTTAGAGAATCTTTGCCAGAAAGCTTGGATGACAATGTTTTATATAATAGCTGCATGTCCTCTCATCTAGTTACTAACATTGGAGCACCAGCTGACCCACTGCTGGCTGTCCCTTCTTGGGACTTAAATTTGATGTCCCTCCCTGCCCCCAGAGCACTCTGGAGGTACCGAGCTCAGTACTGCGCTCCGGTCGCACCAATAAGGGTGGTAAGCTGAGTGCTCCTTGGGGATCCTTCCAGCGCCGGGATTCCCGGACGGATAATTTCACTGCAGAGGGTCTTCAACACTGGCCCCGTCCACAGGCACTCACCTGCCCCGGGGCGGGCCCAGACCTTCCCAATGGCATCCTGCAGCCTGCAGGCTTCTCCGTTCTTAACCTGAGGACGCCACCTGGAATTAACCCTGGGGAGAGTGGGCCATGCCTGTCCCACGTTCAGGTAACAGTACACTAAGCATGTATCATCCGGAGGTGAGGTGATTAAGAAGAGCACGTCGAAGTGAAATTTTTTAAGAGCTCTGGATTACTAAAGCCATGCTCCCCTGCTGTCCACAGGTTTTGTCTCTGATACACATTATGCAAATCTCTCTCCCTCTCCTGTCTCTCTAATGGAAGAGTCTGGCTGGGTTTCCCCGGATTTTTAAAGTAGAAATTTAAATACAATATCTGAAGCTTTTAGCCTTACTTATGGTAACGCAAAAAATCCAATTATCAGTTAGAACTGATAATGTTTTATAGACTGTTCTCTTTATTAGAGCCATATTGCAGCTAATTCTAGGGAACAATTTCTCGGAAATGTCCCTAGGTTATGGTTTCGCTGGCTCCATTTTGCAGAAGATTTAAGATTCCAGGGAGAGCCAGCCCGAGCTTGCGGAAGGTGGCCGGGGATGGCTCCCCTGTTCTTGCATAGCCCTGTGCTCCTTCAGTGTTTGAACAGCAAGCAAGACAGGCCCCGTGGTTTCTGGTCCTCCGCTGGTGATTCACCAATTCCTTTAGCCTCTCATCACTGCTAGGTGCACCCCTAAAGTACCTGCCAAGAGTCTGCAGAAACAGGAGGAAGCAGCCTCCTTCATAGCTTCCCCGCCAGTGTTTCTGACACCAGACAACAGGAGCCAACCCATCTGCAGGTCCATCAGCAAAACTCACCATTCCCAGCTCCACGGGCCTTCTGCAAGGCCTGCATTCACAGATTAAATCTCACACCATTTGGCACTCGGCTCACCCTCCCGCCAGCAATTTAACGGGGCACTGGAGCAAGGGGCCGTCGGCTCTGCACAGGGGCATTTTTCCCGGCTGAAGCCAGAGGGGAGAATGGGCGGTTTCCACCTCAAAATGCAAACCCTGCTGGGTGAGTAGACAGAAACAGTGTGAAAGGAGCTGGTTCTCAGAGCCGATCTTTCCAAGGAGAGGACTTTCACATCCTTGTCTAACTGGGTCCCTGACAACACCAAGATGCACGTCATTCCTGGTTTCCCAGGGGAAAAAACACTCAGGAAGGTCCAGGAGCTTGCTTACGGAGAGGTAGAGCCGGGACTCACAGCCCAGTGTTCCCTGAGTGAGTTCCGGACTCTTGCAGACACCTTGATGCTGCGATGGTCAAACAAAAATGCTTCTCTTTAAATGGGATATTTGGTCCATACCTATTTGCTCCAGTACCAGCTTCGCGACTCTGTCTTGCGCTAAATGAGACACATCTACACGTCTGTAATAGCCGGTACTGACAGTTTTGTTTCCACACTCATTACAGGGCTGATTAGTAATTAGGACTGAACTAAAATTAACTCACTGCTCCCAGAGCCCAGCACAGCCTGCCTCCACAGAGGCCTTGCTCACTGGACGGGTGGGTGGTGAGTGGGTGAGTGAGTCAGCCATCGAGGGGGGACAGAAAGCATTGTTCATTCATTCATTCATTCATTCATTCATTCATTCATTCAGTGCATTGATATGGATAAATCTTCTTTCATTAGGTGTCCTAGGAAGCGGTGACAGAGCTGTCCCATCCCTGGGGTCAGAGAGGGACTAGGTCTCCTTCTGCGGTTCTCCCTCCTGCCCCCACCCCAACGCCATCATACATGCAGGCAGCTCAGTGGTGGTGGCTTTCAACGTGAGAGAAAACCAACCTCCTTTAGGAGAAAACAGAAGTTGTTAAATCTGGCCCACATGCCCACATGAGAACATGTGCTGGACATGGCAAAGCCAAGGTCAAGCATCCCCCTCCCCCGAAGTGATGAGCTGAGCCGGAGACCCTTGGAGACTATTCCCAGCAAATACTGTGGTTGCCCAAGTCCAAGGTTGTTTGCCTGGGGGCCCTGCCAGCAGGATTTCTATTGATGAGGTGGTATAGAGATCCACGTCCAAACCCACCACTGCAGAGGGGTCTCTGTGAGCTCCATCTTATGGTTTCTGCAAGGCAGATGGGTGGGCTTCTCCCTTCATCTATTCTGAAAGCCCCTGTTTCTGGCTGGTTTGTGGCTGTCTCTCTCCTCCCCAGGGGGCCTGGGGGGACTTTTGGAGTCTTGTTGGTGGCAGTCTTAGCAGAAGTTGAAGCTGTCATCTTCAATCACAAGGGGCAAGAGAGAGGGGCGGAAGGACCTAATCAGGGTGGCAAGTTGAAGAATGGGGGTGAAGGTCCAGGAGGGGTGGCAGACCCCCACCCACACCCAGTCACAGATGTGAGTGTTCTGCCTCCTCTGGGGGGGGGCTGGTTTCCCCCGTGACAGGGCCAACTCACTCAACAAGCCTCAAGAGGTAAAACCTATGTACATCTTGGCAAGTAGAGAGGACTTCTTGACCAACAGGCTAGACAGGATCATACTCATCGGCTAATAGGACCAGACAGATGGTGAAACCTTTGGCAGGTGGGATGTGGGGCTCGAGCACTGAGGGACAGCATGCTGTGAGGGACAACACTGGCTGTTCCTCCAAATCTCTGGAACCCTCCTTAGGAAGTAAGGAGCAGAGAGATGCCCAGTGCAAGTCTTATTACATATTTCAGCTCACAGCAAACACAGCTCGACCTTATATTTTAATGACTAAATTAGTGGTGTGGAAGGAGCTTGGAGCATGTGAACTTGTCTTCGGTTTATTGAGAGGTTCCTGCATGTTCCTAAAACCCCAGAGGGGAAGTCCTTCTACGCTTTCCTTCTGAATTTTCCTCAAATACTCCAGGCTAACCCTGGTTCCATCCCAACCCAATAGATTTCGCTAGACATCAGCCCCAGTGCCTGGGCTCCCCAGGCTGAGAAGGCCTTGGGGCCCCTAGAAGAAGACAAGTCACTGCAGGGCCAAGGAATGAATCCCTGGTCTGTGGGAAGATGTCCTTTGTCTCGTCCAGTCCAGGGGCCTGGCCTGTTCAGTGCCAGTACCTGCAATTAATGAAAGGCCCCCACATTTAGGACAGGACCCTCATATGACTGGGTGCTGACGTAAGAGGGGGTGAGGGAGTCGTCCTCAGACCCTGATTCATAATGTAGGGGTGCGGTGCCAACTCTGCCATCAGCTGGTGGAGGACGGAAAGGCCAGCAGTGCAGAGATTTTGGGTGGGGACTGGAAATTCAGGGACGATGGAGAACTGAGGGCCTCTACCTTAAGTATTGCCCTGGGGACCCCAAGGCCAAAGACCCCACATCTGCTTACTTTCATCTAGGGACAGAAGCCAGATCCTAAAAGATGATTTGGAAAGATGCTCTTGAAGGGCTTGCTAATGTGTTTGCTGAGAAGTGTGTGTTTGCTGAGAAGTGTGATTTGTCTGGCCAGGCTTCTCATCCGGTCAGGAGGGCCCGGAGGGAGGCGGGCAGGGCAGCACTGTTCTCCAATTAGGACCTTTGTTCCTTTAAGCTGCAAAGACCTGGCGCCAGGGCCTGGGCTTCAAGCAAAGGTTCTGAAACTTCTCCCAAGTGACTTGGTTGTAAGGACCACCCAAGACTGGCTTGGTGCAACTGGAAACTGTAATGACTTCGTTTCATGCTGTTTAATCACCAGAAGCATTTCACTCTCCTTCAGGCATGCAGTGATTTACGCCTCCCCCCTCCGCTTGCTCCCACCTCCTTCCCCCTCCCAGGGACTCTGAGATGCTCCACAGACTGTGTTCCCAATTTGTAGAAGATGTGGGGGTCATCGGCCGGCATTCTTCATGAGAGACATGTTCCTTTGTGTTGACCATGGTGGTCTCTGAGACGGCACATGGCCATCCCTCTTTGGGGGAATGTTTGCCGGATGGGTGAACTGGGAGAGGGTTATGAGACTTTTTCTCAGAGTGAGCATGAGAACATCAAGGAACCACCCTGGAGACGGGAAGAAGACAGTGAGACCCTTCTCCTAATGTGACCTAAAGGTCCGGAGGAGGAATAAGGAAGAACCAGGTACATCCTGCCGCACAAAGACCCTCCCGTGGGCTGTTCCTCAACACCCGTCAGGAAAACAGATGAGAGAGAATCTTCCCCCTCAAATACTGCAGAGTGAAGGGGGCCTAAGCAACAATCTGGAAATAGGACCCTGGGATTCAGGGGCACCGGGCCAGCGTGGGGCTTCTGTGCCTCCTGGATCCTTGAGTCTGAGACGTCTGCTTCCCGGGGCAAATGGATTAGCCATACCTAGCTCATTGTTCTGACTTCGCTTATTTAAAATGTGGACTGACAGGGCTCAGAACACACTATTCCAAATATGGCAATTTGGCAGAGTATTTTAAGCTGACGAAACTTGAGAAATGGCAGGTGTGGGAAGGACCCTCTATCCTCTCCCTGGAGCAGGTCACAGACCTTCCTGTGAGAGGTACCCTCGCTGCATCTGGAGGAAAGGAGCCTTATCTCTGAAAAGACAGAGAGGTGCTGAGAGGAATCTGAATGAAGAGGCCACACTGAGTTTGCCCCCATTCACCACCCTGAGCTCGTACCCTTTGTCTGGTGACTTTCCACTCTTCGTCAGACCTCACCTGAAAGGGCCCAGGCTTTAACCATTTAGTGGGTCTTCATTTCCTTACTAAGGCTATTGGATCATAAAACACTTATATGAAATACTTTTGCCTGTTTTTCTCTTGTTAATCTGCCTTTTGTCCTAGCACCAGCTGAATACCTGAAAGGGTAGGAGGAAAAGGACTTTTTTCCCTCCCCTACAGGACCGCATATTTTCCTGTCATCGGTCATTCATTCTAACGAATAATGTTGGTGACTGTGTGCATCCTACAGCTTGCATAGGCCATTACTTTTTCTCGAGAAGAGGGACAGAGCTCCCTGCTCGTGAGTGGTGGCTCCAGCATGTAGATGAGGCGTGTAACCCATGTCTAAGGACACATGCTGCAAGCTCAGCCGCCCGGGTGGGCATCTGAGGCTCAGCTCCCAGCTCAGCTGAGGGACTGTGGGAAAGTTGCTTTATTTCTCTGTAGCTTCTGTGATCTCATCTGCAACATGGGGGTAATAATAACTTGCATCTTGTGGGGTTTGAGGAGTTAGTGAGTTAGTATACCTAAAGTACAGAGATCCGGACCTGTGACTACTAGGTATGGGTCCTTGATTATTGCCCAAGATTGGTGAAAGTTTAATTAATTATTTTAGAAATAATGGAGGCAAGCATGCTAAGGACAAAATGATTCTGACACTTGTTTAAACTCAAAAGTCAGGCTCTATTCAGGGCCATGATGTGATGATAGGGTAGGGACTTCTGCGGCAGTGGGGAGGGGGGGTCTGCAGTGGGAGAGGGATGAGCTCAACTCTGAACACAAGACAGAAGGTGGGATTTCTAGCAAAGGAGCAGGGCTGGAGAGAGGCAGTGGGTGGAAAATCAGTGAGAAGACGGGGTAATTCTTCACTAAACTGACCCAACGGGATTCTTGCTGGAAGCAGGCCAGGGTATGAGAGATTGATCACATACAAATCAATACAGATTGATCAGATGCTAACGGCAGGGATTCTGGCTAAACTGACCGGACCCAATGGGGTTCTTGCTCTAGCTAGGTGGTGCACAGATGGACGTGGAAATCCAAAGGTAGTGGCCCAGTTGGGAGGAGATTACAGCAGGCCGTGACTAGAGTCTGGTCAGAGAAGCTCTGTTCAAGCAGCAGGAAAGAAATCTGAATAGTTACCTTTCAGAATACTTACTCTGCCTCAGTGCTGGCTGGCAGGGTTTGGTGTGAGCACCTGCTGGGAGCCACCCACTGCCCCGAGCTCACCCTCACTTACTTTGTAACCAAGATTCTCATTACTTTGTAACCAATGATTCTGGAGCACCCTCTGGGTGCCACCCAGTACCCTGGGCTCAGCCCCGCCACAAGCACTAGGGGCTTGTTCCTCTCCAAGCCCTGGAAGGTACAGGCTGAGCCCTGATGCCTGGGATCCTGAGGTCTGGTGGTTAAGCAAAATTGGAAAGGATCTGGGGGCAAGAGTCTCCTGATCCAGGGTCTTGTCCTGGAGAGTTTATGGCTGGGCAGCTCCTTCTCCCTTTGACCTCATCAGATGGGAGGATGAGTCTTCAGGGGCTCTTACAGATTCCCCGGACCTGTGGTTCTGAAGCCTGCTGGCAGGTCCTGTAGGTAAATGGGTTTCTCAGATCCAATCCTTTGGCTACTACCAGACTAAACAAAGCATTTTGAACAGCATCTTCTAGCCTTTAATATGCTGGTGTCCCCTGGGAGCCAGGTGTGGGATGCCAGGTTCCCAAGCGGATCTGACTACAGAATATTATTTTTTATGGGATCATCTCACTAGTTTCCAAAGGAAGACCGCTGGGAAATGTCCCGATGTTCTCCAAGGCCCTCTGCAGTTATAAAATCTCTGTGACCCGCTAATCACCTGACCCCTGAGAAAGTACACTTAAAAAATAATGAAGGGAATATCAGCCTTCCTCCCCCGTAGATGGTGTGGAGGGTGAAACAAACTGTTCTCCTTTCTGCGTCTTCATCGGGGCAAACGGACCCTGCAAAGCCTTTACCTCATGCTGGTTGGAGGAGATCCGTCCTCAGTGCCTTTTCGACATTTCAACCTTTCTGCTGGGCCTCTGCATTTCGGTTTTGAAAAATCGGCCTGCGTTAATTGTCAGAGGTGGTTTCCCTCCTATTCCCCCAAGGGGAAGACAAGGACTGCTGCTTCCCCTTCACTGCAACAGTTGCCAAAAAGGAAGACAGCTCTCCCCCAGATGGGTGATTTTGTGTCTCCGGCCCGGAGTTTTCCATCTACGAGAACAGCTCAGAGCCATTTGGCATTGGGATCTCAGTGAGAGGATCTGGTCAAGGTTTTCAAGACGGAAAGAAGTTTATCATTTTGGCAGGAGCCTGATGATGTAAATCCAGGCGTGTTCTGCCCAGTCCCTGGGTGCCTCCAAACCTTCCCAGGCATGCTCACGACAAGAAGCTGCAGACCCTTCCCCATGCTGCGAAAGGTCAACAGCAATCCCCAAAGTGGATCTGTAGAAGCCTCTGGTGGACGCAGGTGTTCCCGTCCACACTGGCGTCCACACTGCCCCCTAGAGGTTTGAATCTGTCTGATGGAAACTTACTTCCAGGGAGAGCTGGTGGGGCTGACAGCAGTGAATTGTTCCTCAATATTACAGTTTGTCTTCGTAAATGTCGGCGATGTCATACCAACCAATAAGTAAAACATAAATATATATGGGCCAAAGACACAAGCAGGTAATTCACAAACACAAACATACGACTAGGAAGTAAATGAATGGAAGCAATGTCAATTTTGACACTAAAACATGCAAATCAAACAATAGATAAAATATGTGTGTACAAGGATGTGTGTGTGTTTGCCCACCAAACTAGAAGGAGCCACGTACATTTTTACTAGCCAGTTAGTGAAATGATAAGTCTTAGCCACTGTTAGTGGCTATATACACTGATATTCTGCGCAATATTTATCAAAGACTTCAGAAACCCCTATGAAAAGAATAGTTAACACTTACCAGACACCAGGTCCAAATCTACGTACCATAGACACACTGGTATATGAAGCCAATGCATTGATTCTTCTGTCAAATATACCATAACCTTCATTTTGTCTTCTGAGTAGGGAAACAGAAGAAAGAGCTCATGCAATTAGCCTGAGGTTATGTGGCTAGTACATGACAGACACAAAATTTGAACTCAAGACATGTTCTCCCAATGCCTTCACTCTCCTGCCCGGTGTGACTTACTCATTTGTTCTGTGTCTGTGAAGGAGCCTACATACACCGTCCCATGACGACTTTGACCCAAAGATGCTCACTAGTTTATTTATGATAGTGAAGACTTGGAAACACGTTGGTGAAATAATACACTGTCACATAAAAATAGCATCTAAGATTTTAGGTTATAGATGTCAGAATGAATGCAAACACATTTGTCTTCAGTGCCTACCTAAATCCTACTAAAAAGGAGATTCAGTGGAAATTTTTAGCCACACCCAAGATCACAAGGACAATGAGAACAGAAAAGGAAATGGTAACATGACTGTGGAGGCTGAAAGGCAGAGAGACAAGTGTTTATAGACTGGGCCATCCAAGAAAGGAGGATCCAATCTATAGTACCTAAAACATAGAAAACAGAAGAAAACACAAACATAAAGGAAAACATGCAACACATAGAAGACCCCCAGTGGGCTCAGGACTTGATGTACCTGGTACCCTGGAAGCAAATGTGGAGTTCGACCACTCCTTTCCCCAGATGTGCCTTCCTTCCCCCACTCAGTGTATTGGCTCAGGCAGGAGACTAGAGATCTATTCTCTGGAGAGGCTAAAACAGAGGGTCACTGAAGATGTGAGGATTAAATGAACAGTCAAATTGCAAATATGATAATTAAATGGAGATTTTTCTACTGGTTGCCTCTCAGGATCCTGGTGATCAGACTTCTCCCTTCCAGGGAGGAGACCAGAAAATTCTTTTCTCAGAAATCTCACCAGCCCACGAGAAAAGATCTAAAGATAAGAACAGCAGGGTCCCCACAGTGACATTCCAGGCAGGTTGCCCCATTGCAAGACCACAGTTGACAAGTGTCACCATTACTTGGAATTCCTAATCAACTTTTTAGGACCCTTCTATTAAATATGAGCAAACTTCCAAAAATCATCAAATATTTGAAGAAGTCTTGTAACATAGACAGATATCAAACAAACAGAACCCCAGGGAAGAAATGATTATGTAGGAAGATGAAAACCAAAGCCAAACAAAGGAGAAAGATGCCAATAATATCCTCCAACTTACAAGAGAAGATGTTACATCTATGAAACAAGAACAGAATGCCATTAAAAAGGAACACTTAGAAAAGAAAAGAAACAAAATGGCTTGGGGACATTAAAAAGATAATGGCAAAAATTAAAAACTCAGAAGAAAGTTTCTAATAAAGCTGAGGAAGTCTCTCAGAGAGTAGCAAAATGCCAAAGCAATCTAAAAAAGATAAGAAAATTGGAGAATTAACCAAAAAAAAAAAGAAAAAGAGGAGGAGAAGTTGGAAGGAGAATGGATGTAGCACAGGGGGATAAATCATCAAAGAACAACAGAGATAACTGGTCATGATGTAGTAATTCTAGGTGCCTTAAAGTGTTCCAAGCATTGTCTAATAACTCAATCATTGCACATTTACTCATGTAATTCTAATGAAAACTCTTGGGGTTGACATTATTTTTATCCTACTTTATAAATCAAGACAGTAAAGCACAGAGAGGATGGAAGTCTGATTACCCAAGGTCGCCCAGCTGATAAATGGCAGAGCAAGGATTCAAATCCAGGCAGGTTGGCTCTTTTGTCCAAGATCTAGCCACTTCACTAGACTGCCTCTCAGTAAAATAGCTTTATAAAATCCAAGAAATACTTCAAGATTGTTTTCCAGACCTGACATTTCCAAACTGAAAAGACCATTTGAATGTCTAGCACAATGGATAAAATGTTATGCATACTAAGACATAAAACCATAGCATGGTGGAACTTCAGAACCCTGGAGACAAAGCAGAAATCCTAAAAGCTGAGAGAGAGATATGAGAGAGAACACATGTCCTATAAGATCAAGAATCAGGATGACATGTGACTTCTTCTTACGAGCAATTCTGGAAACAAGGAGAAAATGGAATAATGCATTGCCTTCAGTTCTGAGCGTCAGGGAGTTAAACTAGCAGTCTATACTCAGCCAAGTGGTCAAGTGTGGATGTGGAGTAATGACATTTTAGATACAACTGGCTTCGTGCATCTTTTCCCTGGAACATGAGTGAGTCAATCAGAGAGGAAGGCATGACATCAGGAAATGGGGGGACGCAGGAAAGCTGGGCCCCTGGGGTCGTGTGGAAGGAGATTCTAGGATGACAGTTGTGTGTCAGAACAGTGTCCAGATCAGAGCAGGTCGGGAAGCTGGGATGGACGTCCCCAAGATGAAGTTCACTGGATGTGTTTGAGTGAACTGAACAGGGACTCCAGTGAGAATCAGTTCCTACAAGATTAGGGAAAGACAGGCAGACAAACAAACTGTCTGAGAGACAACATGCAAGATGATTAACTGCACTGAGAATAAACAGTTGTTCAGGGAAAGACAAGTGATCTCAAAGTGTCCACTGAATCACAAACACGTATTACCGTTCACGTTTGCATGTATATAAAAATGTAAGCACCAAACATGGATCTGATCCAAATGGTGACTCCATCCTCATGGTGGGATGGCAGGGAAGTGGGGAGAGGGCATGTGTGCATTTCTTGTCCTTACTGGTAGGTAAGTCAGTAAATAAAGACTGAAGTTGAAAAATTAACAGGTATATCATGTACAAACATGGGGTAAAGACCATAAGAAATGGCAGAAAAATTGGAAAGTGATTTACCTCTGGGGGGAGGTAACAGGCAGGAGTTTGATCAGGCGCTACTGATTTTTATAATAGATCTTACAGATGCAACTGATTCTATAACTATATGCCCAGGTAGCTGATTACAATGAAAACTCAATAAAAGAAACAATGATGAACATGAAGGGTGTTGATAACATGACAAATGAGAATCACTTGGTGTTGGGTGAAAAGCAGGATCCCAATAACATGAGCAGGACTGCAAGTCTGCAACAAACAAACAAACAAAACCAGAAGAAAGACTTGCGGGAAATGCATCAAGTACTAAAGGTGGTTGGTCAGAGAGGCGGATGCTTTAAAGGTTCTTCTTTTAAGTGTTTCCCATATTTTCTGTCATGTGGTGAGGTTTCTCGGGTAATGGAAAGTGAAGGGGAGAACAGATGCCCCTGTAAAGCGATGGTGCTCACGGGCAGCTTGGTGGGCATCGAGTCAACTAGGTCTCCATGTTCTGCTTGGAGCCAGGGACACCCTCCTCTTTGTGACATCTGATGATAACCCAAGTCAACTTGCTGGTTAGAGGAGCCAAAGCATAAGCTTCTGGAATGGCAGGTAGTAGACAGAAGTGAGAAGAGCTGATAGAGAAAAAAAGCAGTCCCAAAGAACCCAAAGAGAATGGTACGGGAGACTGTCCATGCTGCTGACAAATGGCTGGTGAGTATCTCTTCAACTCCCTCTCAGAACATCAGAAGCAACGGACCATGCATGGTTCCCTTGTGCAACTTTCACACACATCTCTGCTGTGTGGACCAGTGTGGGGCCCCCTCCACTCTCCCCTTCATACTTTGTCCTACACGCCTTCAACAGATCTGGGTTTGAGAAAGACACCCCATGACAGAGGGTCCTAGGACCCCCATGCTCATTCCTACAGTTGTGACATCTCTATCTCCCCCGTTACACTGTGAGCTTCTTGAGGGTGCCTGCAAAAGGTCACACCCTTGGGAGACACTCAATAAGGGAACAGATCCTACCTCAGGGATAAACAGGAGGTGGAAAGTTTCTCTGGAATCTGGAGGACGAGAATGGTCTCAGTGGTGGCTGGGAGCAGCTCACACACATTTGCAAGGGCCAATGGAGAACATCTCTTCCCAACTCCGTGTTTGAATGATATCGCATCAGTAGCTTGGAATTAGTCATGGTGGGAATATTTACACAAAGTAATCTGTAAACATTACAAATAAGCTCCCAAATGCCCTTGAGAGCTGGTCATTAAGCATGTATTCCCCCGATATTGCAGATGGGTACTCAGGTCCTTTTTGGCCACGGGCTCTTCTTCCTAGAAGCAATCAATAGTCCAGTGATTCTGGTAACAGCCACACTGTTCATTCCAAGGTCATGCCAGAGATGGGACTCAGGCATCTACAAGGACTTTTCCATTTGGGAATTGTTAAGAGCCTTTATGATTTGAGAAGATTGGAAAGTCAGGGCTTTCTACCCCTGAGATAATTCTGGCACTCACCTCTGAGGTTTTCAGAGATCTCTGTCACAACCAGGGTGAGGGACGACAGGGATGTGGGGTTCCCAACTACTATCCAATTCAGTGGCAGGATCAAACAAACCCTCCACAGCGGACTTTGGAAATCCTAGAGAATAGGTTTAAGTATTGTCATGTTTTAGAATTTTTGCATGTGCCTGGAAGGAATTGGCAGATCACAGACTATCCCTCTCTGCACCCCATTGCCTGGTTTAAAAATAAAAAATGTGGTAAATGAGTCCTGGGTGGATCTGCCAACATGGGTGTAATAAAGATTGACACTTTGCAGGAGGTTTCGCCTCAGAATGCAAATATCGTCTCTGTGAATCAAAATCACAGTAGGTGATAAAAAGAAAATCATTGTACGGTGTTAGACTCTCTGGGTAACACCGAGTTTCTGAGTCATAAGTCAAGGGGTTCTAGGAAGTTCTGTGGGGTTCTATGGGTTCTTTGGGTCCTCTGAGGTCACTGGTAAGGCAGCCTAGAGGCTTTTGAACCCCACAATTGATGGATGTCTTTGGGTGTCTCAAAGATTGTTCCTTCCTATCGACAGGCTTCCATGACAGGCACCCCGTGAGATAAGCTATTATTTATTAATTCTGTTCAACAAATACCCACTGACCACCTCCTTTTTGCATCCATCTTGTGCTGGCTGCTTCCACGGCAGCTTTGAGCAGCTTCATGAGACGGAGACCTCCCCAGCCCCTGCGGGACGAGATGGAAGTGTTTAGAGCTTGACTGACCTTCTCCCCACGCCTCCAGACATACGCTTCTTTCTAGCCCTCAGAGTGCTGCCCTCACCCCTGCCTCTGGGACCTGGGACATGCTCTTTCTCAGAAGCCTGCTTTTCTGCAGTTTCACAGAGGTGGCTCTGAGCAGAGCACCAGGCCCTCCGGGCTGCTCCTTCGTCATGCTGTCAGACCCCGTCAGCACGGACCATGCTTTCCCTAGACCAGGGGGAGAGGAGAGCTAAGGGCACCACTCTTGTCTTGTTGGGATCTCGCCACCAAGATGATGAGTCTTCAGCTGCCAGGGCACCTGGGAGTCTCTACGTCTGGAGACTAGAATCCTCGCCTCTACTTGGTGAACTTCACGAGCTGTTGGATTTGCCTCACTTCTGTCCTAGAGCAACTTCGCATCCCCAATTGTGTGTCACTCCATAAGATCGTGGGAGACCTGGGGACATTCCCGAATTAAATGACTCTTTGTACTCTCCGTCTACCAACAAACCCTGATAACCTACCCTCTGATCTAATCTTATGGGTTTTCCCTCTGATCAGCATTGCCAGCTAAACAGCGGGAAGCATCTCTCTTTTGGTCGCCAGGTTCTATGGGTTTGTGACACCGGCCTGTCCTCTCCCGGGGGCTGGCCACTCCAGGGAAGCTGAGGGAGCCCTAACGTCTGGTACTGCCAGATGATGCTCTTTGGAATTGGTGGGTAAACGGTCAAAAGGGGAGTCATCCTACAGTTCAATAATGAAGAGACAGATGACCAAAAATTTTTTTTTAAATGGGGAAAAAATGTTTGAATAGACACTTCACAGAAGATGTGCAAATGGCCAAAAGCACATGTAGAGGGAACATCATTAGTCATAAAAGATGCAAATTAAAACAATGAAGTATTAAAGTCATGAGGAAACATAAAACATTAATTTGAAAAACCTCGGAAATCCCCAATTTTGGCAAGAATATGGAGCAATCAGAACCGTGTTGCAGGTGGGAGGTAAAATGTTACAAACACTCTGGAAACCATAATGTCCCCCAAAGCTAATACACATTTACCCTGAGATGCAGTGGTTTCCCCTTCTAGGTGTTTATCCAAGAGAAATGAAAACAAATGTTTAGAAACTCCAACTTGGATATGAGTGTTCATGGCAGCCAAATTCATACCCAAACTGGGAATTATCCACACACCTACACACAAGAGGATGGGGAAATTATACATCTGTGCAAAAGAATACTTCTGAATGGTAAAAGGAAGAGACCGTTGGCACAACCTAAGGGGTTTACAGGTATAACGCTGAGAAAAGAGGGATACCAGAGTGCACACTGTGGGGTTCTGCCAATTGGAAGTTCTAGAACAGGCAAAACTCTAGGGGAATTAAAATCAGAGGGGCAGCTGCCTGTGGGTGTAGGGGATTGACCGGAAAGTAGCTGGAGAACTTTCTAGAGTGAGGGAAAACTTCTATATCGCCATGGGAGTGCTGTATTCACAATGCACATGGGTCCATATATTTGTCAAAAGTCATCCAACTGGGGCGCCTGGGTGGCTCAGTCATTAAGCATTTGCCTTCAGCTCAGGTCATGATCCCAGGGTCCTGGGATCGAGCCCCGCATCGGGCTCCCTGCTCCACGGGAAGCCTGCTTCTCCCTCTCCCACTCCCCCTGCTTGTGTTCCCTCTCTCGCTGTCTCTCTCTCTCTGTCAAATAAATAAATAAAGTATTAAAAAAAAAGTCATCCAACTGGACACTTAAAACCTGGGCACTTTCGTGGATGTGAATTATGTGTGTGTGTGTGTTGTAGAAAGTAATCAGGATCTCCAGGTATGACTTTCTCTTAAACTCAGAAACCCTACTGATTAGCAAGGACCAGGTTGTATGAGCACATTTGCTGGGGATGGAATGACTGGCCCCCTTCTCCACCCCTCCCTGCATCTGTGCCCGGTGCCTCGTGATGCAGCAAAGCTCAGCCCAAATGACCTGAAAATGCGTGAGCAACAGTCCTTGCTGATTGCTCGTTACCCAGCAGAAGCTGACTGACAGACTCCCCTCTGCATCCATACTACCGTTGGGTCTTCTCCCAAAAGTCACTTCCTGGCATAGTCTTACTTCCTCTCTCTCACAATTATTACCAATGCTGTGCCCCCCCTCCCCCACACACACCCTAAACCATTCTGGTTGAATCACATACCACCACTCTGCCAGAATCATCTCGAGAGTTTCTATTGTTTACCATGTAGAACCAACCCAGTACTTCAACCTGATGTCCAGAAGCCACTTTAGCAGTCCCCAGCAGGCCCCATCCTCCCTGCGCTCCAATATTTCCCTACATCTCACTGCCAGGCATGGACCCAACCAACCCAACACCCATCTCCTGCCACGATCTGCCTCCCCAACCAGTGCACCTGGGAGCTGGGCACAGAGGTTGAAAGCAGTGCACCCTTGTGGATATGGAAGCAGAGGATGAGGCCCATCAAGTGGGTCAGGAAGTGTCACCCCAAAATACGCCACTTTGGCTCAAGAATTTTTTTGAGTCAAAGGCCTCTGAGTTCCTGAAGTCCCTTTTCTCCCTAAAAGGAAAGCTTCCCTAAGAACCATCACTATTAATCCTCACCCCAAGGGCAGCTGCAATCTCCTCTTCTAGACTATCGTATCTTCACCTGTTTTCCTAAGGGCCCATTTATCTTTCAAAAAAAGTAACTGGTGTTTCCATTAGTGTCCCCAACCCCAAAGTCATTTGTCCTCCCAGATGTGCCTCTGTGCCCCTCCCATCCCCTAGTAAAATGTACATAATCTCTCAAATCTCACTTATTTGGGAGATGCCCCTGCACATGTAAAACTGAAAATAAATAAGCGTGTATGTCTTTCTCCTGTCAGGTTGTCTGTTGCCAGTTTTAATTCACAGGCCCCCAGTCACTGCACTTGAGAGGATAGAGGAGAAGACTTTCCTTCCTTGCAACCACCTATATATTGAGAAGTCAGATGGCGGAAGCCAGAAGAGAGACCAGAAGACGTAAGATTTAGAAGCGGGGCCCAAAAGATTTTATTTTGGAAGCGGGGGAAATCGGAGGGGGAGACGAACCATGAGAGACGATGGACTCTGAGAAACAAACTGAGGGTTCTAGAGGGGAGGGGGGTGGGAGGATGGGTTAGCCTGGTGATGGGTATAAAGAGGGCACGTTCTGCATGGAGCACTGGTGTTATGCACAAACAATGAATCATGGAACACTGCTTCTAAAACTAATGACGTAATGCATGGGGATTAACGTAACAATAAAAAACTTAAAAAAAAAAGATTGTATTTTGTTTTGTTGTAAAGAGTTCTGGGTCCGACTAAAACAACTTGCCTCCATATCTCCCTTCCCAGGGGAGACCAGGTGCCCAGAAGCACTGTGCATCAGCAACCCCTAGTTCTTCCAGTGGTTCACGGAAGCCCAAACCTGTGATTCATAAGGACTCGGTGTTTAATGAGGCTGGAGGCGCTGAGGAGCAGCGCTTGAACCGTGGGCACAGGGGGAGAGTACGCGGCAGGCGGTAGAGATGGCAACTACTGTGTAGGCCATCAATATTAGTTAAATTTAATAGTGAGGTCTTATTGACTGTAAGAGTCTTAATTATCAGGAAGAATGACCCTGTCTGTTAACAGCAGAAAAATGATCAAAACCAAAACCACATAAACTTAAATTGTTTGCCTGTCCTTTTATAAATAAGATTAATTGGCTAAATGGAGCCTATAGGTTAAAAGGGATAAATGGCAGGGTTTTTTTTCTGACAGTTGCCTTCTTAACACTCTCAGACTTATGCTCCGGAGGTTTGGTGGGGAATATTCATCAAAGAGTGTTGTTGTTACTATGTTTTAATGCGACTCTTCTCTGAATCTCTCCCACCTCAGTGCTTTGTCTGCTAGGCGGGTAACAGGCCTCCAGGCTGTCAGAATAGGGTGTTTTGAGGGAGTGGGTGTGACTGAAGTCTCCCCAGGAAGCCAGCCGAGGCGCATGCTCACAGGCACACGCACACACACACAAACACACACACACACGTGCACTCCCGCCCTTCCCTGCTCTTGCCCCCAGCCAGGACTGCAGGGGCCTAGAATGACTGAATGCTGGCTGAGCCAACCTCGTGTGGATGTCCCAGTGGGCACGGAGGATGGAGAACCCACCTCGCTGGCTGATTTCTTTTAGAAAGCCTGGGTCCTGCTGTGGTGTGTTTTCCCCTGCCTTTGTTCTGGAGTGAGCTCTTTGGGTGGGTGAGTCCCCTCCCACCTCTAATCCTTTCCTGACCCCCAAAGGAGCAGTTACCCACACCAGTCTTAAGGATGTGATGGACAAGCAGAGGCAGGCCTTTGTCCAGCCCCTCATCTCAAGTCAAACACCCACTTTCAGGAAAACAGGAGATTCTTCTGCTTCAATGAGAACCTATTACATGTTAAAAATGATGTGGGAAGTAGAAATGAACAGAGACCCAAGGCCACTGGAGAGCTTTGTTGCTGTTTGGGCATCATTCAAAGTTGGACGTGTGATTCCTCAGAACCTAGGAAGTGGGAGGCCAGCTGTATCCCCCGCCGCTGGTTTTCCATTACTGCTCTGTGCCCCAAGACACCAGGTGCTGTGGGTTGCACTGTGCCCGCCCCCCAAATTCATCTGCTGGAGTCCTAACCCCCAGTAAGACAGAAAGTGACTGTATTTGGAGATGGAGCTTTTACAGAGGTGATTAAAGTAAATGGATCACTAAGGTGGGCCTTAATCCCATAGGACCGGTGTCCTTATAAGAAGAGGAGGGGAACACAGATACACACAGGGGGATGATCACGTGAGGACACAGGAGGAGACGGCCATCCACACACCAAGGAGAAAAGCCTCCAGAGGCACCAGCCCTGCCGACACCTGGATCTTGGACTTCCAGCCTCCAGACTGTTTGGGAATAAATGTCTGCTCTTTAGGCTCCAGGCCAGCCCAGCAGACTAACCCAGCGTGTCCCCTCTGCTCTCCGTAGCTTTTACAAAGCAGAGTTTCTGCGGCCAGGACTGAGGAGGAAGCAGGTGGCTCCTGCCTGGTTCTTACCTTGCAAGGACGTTCTGCTCTGGTCTTAACTTGCATGGCATTTTTAAGGCCTAGGAAACATTCTTGCCCCTAAATCAAAGCATTGGATTTCAAAGGAAATTTAATAAAGCATGCTTTTGCAGCCTCATGGAAATGTGTGCTATGCAAACAGTGAAGATTCTTGTCTGAAAGTGATTCTCTCCTGGCTCCTTCGGCCACCAAGGGAATGAAATCAAAAGATCGGCAGCGGTTCCAAGCTCATCATTTGTCAAAGCGAGGAGAAGCTCAAAGCTACAGACTTTTGTGTCCTGAGCTAAATTTAGCTAATCACACCTCCGAGTTCTGTTCTCTGTCCAGGACCCCTGGCATCCCCGGTGAAAAGGATTAGTGGTGCTGACAGCAATAATGATAGTTTGTGCTTTTAGTTTCTTGCTCAGACAGTTTTCAAAGGACTCTGCCACCCTGACTTCACTCATGTCTGTGATACCAGCAGAGACTGCCTGGGGGGGGGGGGGTCAGGGGGGGAGGAGGCTGGGCCTGTCTTACAAACTGCAGGACAGACAGGTGGAAAGATGCACACCTGTCCATGAACCAGACACGTGCAGAATGTCAGCCCTTGAGCGGCACTGTCCTCTGCCCTCCAGGACTTGCTTAGGACACAGGGCGAGCTACCACCCTCACAGATCTCCCACCATGGAAGGTTCTGGAGAAATGAAATGTGTCACCGCCCCCCCTCCACTTTGTCTTGGTGGTTCCAAAGGGGGCTGGATGCAGGGGTGGCCTGGGACACTGCTCCTGACTTGTCACCACATGCCCTGCCAGAGCAGCTCATGGGTGATTCCCCGGGGGGTCTGCCGTCAATAAGGACCACGGATGATGCTGTCTCGTGGACATCCCCTGGGAGACAGCTAACATGGAAAACTGAAGGCAGAGAGAGAGAGAGAGAGAGAGAGAGAGAGACCTTCCCTAGGACCCAGGACATGATTTCTTATCTGAGTGAAGTGGCACAAAGTGATCCACAAAGTGATCCAGTGTCTTTGTAGGGTGGGGGTTGGGTAGGGAGGAAACCTCTCCCCTGTTTTTCCTTCCATGCTGTGTGCTGGGGGTGGGGGGATGGTAAGGAAATCTCTTCTCTCCTGACGTTTCCATGGTGACAGGTGGACGGGACATTCTCCAGTATGATCTCTACCTCTTGTCTTAACATCACTTCTTACATCATTTCTCAAGTGGTTCAGAATACAGGTGGGAGAAATGGGATCGTTACAGCCCCCTCCCACTGCCCTGTCCCCTGCCCTGTGCATCTCGACTCCTAATATGTGGAAGTCAATGTGGAATCCGGGTTGTGGTTCTAGATCTGTGCGTTTGCAATGACTCACACAGGGGCTCTCTGCGAGCGGCAGCCCAGCCATCCACTGACTCACACCTTCACTCAGCCTTCCTTGGTTCCAGAGTTGGTCTGGGGACGTTGGGGTGAGGAGGGCCTGGATCCATCCCTAAGAAGCTCTCAGCATCGTGGAGGAGAGAAGAGATGTATGGTAGCAGTATGAGCATGCCTCTGTGGCTGCCCAGAGCTTCGTAAATGCCTCTCAAGGCCCACCTGGCCCAGGCCCAGAGCCCCTCCGCCCCCTCTGCAGCCTCGCCACCCCCTCCCTACGGCTCAGAGAGCTCCCTCCGTCCCCGCACAGCCTCGTGGTCAGCTCTGTCCCTTCCTCCAGGCTTCGGTTAGATGCTCTCTCCTCAATCACCGTGATGCAGCTCGGGCCACCACGACAGAGGACCTCGGGCTGGACGGCTTACACGGTACAACTGCACTCCTCATGGCGCTGGAGGTGGGAAGGCCAAGAGCAAGGTGCAGGCGGGACTGGTTCCATCTGCAGCCTCTCTCCTTGGCGTGTAGACAGCCGTTCCCTCCCTGTCCTCCCACGGTCGTTCCTCTGTGCGTGTCTGTGTCCGGATCTCCTCTTGGTATGAAGACACCAGTCCTATGGGATTAGGACCCACCCGTATGACCTCATTTTTCCTTAATTACCCCTTTAAAGGCCCCATCTCCAAATAGTCCCATTGGGGGTCAGGGGTTCAACATAGGAGTTTTGGGGACACACAATTCAGTCCGTAACAACCACCCCGTCCATAGAAAAATGTCCCTGCTCTGGGTACACCATGTCTCACCC
The DNA here is from genome assembly GCF_002201575.2 of Neomonachus schauinslandi. Taxonomy (NCBI): domain Eukaryota; kingdom Metazoa; phylum Chordata; class Mammalia; order Carnivora; family Phocidae; genus Neomonachus; species Neomonachus schauinslandi. The sequence continues at coordinate 2,922,508 of NC_058406.1, forward strand.
CCCTCATGCAGGCCCCTCATGCCCCGCACCCCCCACCTGCCTCAGGACTCCCTCATTTTGTTCCGAATGCTCACAGTGTGTCTTCCCAACCAGGGTGTGAGCTCCAAGAGATCAGGGGGCTCCCAGTTCTGTTTCACTGTTTCTCAAGCCTTTTGACAGGGCCCGGGCACACAGCTGCACTTTAGGAATGTGAGTTTAAAGCATGGAGCCGGCAGAGAAGGAGCAGGGAGCAGGGCTGGCCAGGAAACTGGCTCAGCAGAGGCTCCTGGGGTTCCGAGGCTTGTCGAGGTCCAGGAGATGCTGCGGGAAGGATTGTGAGCCTCCAGGCTGAGCGGAAGGTCTGGCACAGGGGAGAAAGGATGGTGGGGAGCGTGCTGGGGAGTGGGAGGTGGTGAAGGCAAGTCAGGGGGCCACAGGGCCCTACGAGCCACAGCCTTCCTCCTCTTGCCACAGGAGCGACTGTTCCCTTCTCTCAAACAAAAACCCCTTAGAGGGTGAGGGATCGTGTTTGCAGAGCTGAAATGCCAGCAGGAGGGTCCTGCTCACTTGGGAGGCTCCAGGGTATGAGGCTCTGTTTCCGGGCAGCCTGCAGGTGACCAGAAGTCACGCCAGACTTGTCACCGAGCCCTGGTCTGACTCTTCAGCAGCTGCTAGTGGACTCGGAAGAAGCCCCCCGTGATCCGGTCTCCCCTCTGACAGACTCTCTCCTCCAGATGGTGGATATTCCCAAAAGATGACCCACAGTTCTTCACAGTGGCCAATGATGACGGCCAGGCCTCCGAGAGCCATGCATGTCCGTCTCTGAGTGGCTGCAGACCCAGGAGCTGGGGGTGCAACTCAGCGATTGCTCCCCTGTCCCCTGTTCCTGTGCCCCAGTCCACGTGGACCTGTTTGCTATCCATGTGGCCCCAACTACAACACCATCCTTCCTGTGTCCATTGACGTCAGGGTAATTTTCTGGATCGGCTTTGCCTACCTCTGACAGAAATCTCCCAAAGGGCAGGAAAGGGATCTGTTGGTGAGCAGCGTGGGGGGTTCCCTTACTCATATCCGGGCAGAAACCACTGTCCCTTTGCAGAGAGCAGCCAACTGGGATTTCATATGGTACATTTGTTGGGTATAATGGAAAGAGAGAAATAAAAATGAGTCCAAAGGCCTGGAAAAACCATGCCATGTAACCCCCCACTAGCTCTGTGATCCTGAGCATTTCCTTTGCAAGCCTGTTTCCCGCCTTCAAACGGGGTTGCCCTTGTCCTGGTAGCTCAGCCATTAAGAAATGGACATCGTGAATACCACTGGTGCCTAGGAGGCATTGAACACGACAAAGTGTTCCCTCAGTCGTTAGTAAAACCTGAGGCCGAGTCAGCACAGGGGGCCAGGGGCCAAGCCGCGGGGCGACGTGAAGTCAGGGCAGGTTGGGCCTGCGTTACGGGGCCCCTGGTACATCAGGATCCCTGAAGGCTGACAGGCGGTGGCCTTGGGTCGCAGAATGCCTGCTTCTCACCTTCTCCAACTTCAGAATCATTTCAAGGGGTGGAAGCGAGCCAGGAATTTGGGACAAATTGTTAAAAATAAGGGATTCATTAAAAAAAAGTACAAAACAATAGAAACCCATCTAACACATTTTATGGATGACCACACATCATTGAGATAATGCAGGACGACATTTCCTTCTTTCCCTCCTTTCAGATCTCCTGTTGGGCAGACACAGGCCTCTTCTTTCTCCCCTCCCTACTGGTTCTCTGCTTGCCTTTTCTACCTCCTTCTATTTTTGATTTAGTGATTACCAGCTTTAAATTGTAACAAGCCTATCGACAAAACCAAGTGACATTAAACAGCATCTCTGTGTGTCACCAGAAGTGAGAACATTTCAGCTTGAAACCTGCTTCCTTCCCAACCTCCTGTGTTTGTTGGCTAATACATCAGCACCATCTCGTTTTTAAACACTTTGCTCCTTTTATTTGTTTTTTTAGGATATCATTGTTTCCTTGGAATTACCAATGTGTTCATGGCTTCCTCTCTTCGGGTTTTCTTGCATCTTTACTGCTTCCTGTTGGCTTGTTGGGGTGTATCCTTTCATGCCTCTTTTAAAAAGGGCTCGCTGAATGGCAAACAATGGACAGTGAACACGTTGGGTCTGTCTGAAACTCTCTGGAGGGTAGATTAACTGGATATAGAATTTTCTCCCTATTTAAGAACTTCTTGTATATTGAATTCCATCCTTTGTGCTGCTGATGTCTCCTCTCTATTTTACTCTGGCTCTTCGGTTCTTTGCCTACCTCTCCTCTGGCGAACTTTAAGATTTTCCCTTGGTCTCTGGAGTTCTGCAGATTCCACAGTTTTCTCTTGGTCGATGGGCTTCAACAGTTTTACTATAAAGAGTCCTTGCATGGATTCGTTTTACTTATTTTGCACAGGACTTTTTTTGGGTTTCTTCAATCTGAGTGCTCATATCTTTCTTCACTCTTGAAAAACGGGCAGCCATGTTTTCCCCCCGAAATATAATTTTAGACAGATGCGGAAGTTTGTCGTCCTGCCCTTGTCTGAGCAGATTGTCTCTCCGTCCCTGCTGCCTCGTCAGCTGTTGCTGCTGCCTTCCCCCTCCGAGCACCTGTGGGCCGTGCCTAGTCTCCAGGTCCCTCTCTGGAAGGAACATCTGGCCTGTGACAAATCTGCCTGTGATTATTCTTCATAGGCTTTCTTGGTCCCTGGTCCCTTTTCATATCTGCTGGAACTTTTAACCTGTTTTGAAATCTCACTCTTCTTTTCATTACCTCTCTCTCCCAAGGGTCTGATTTTGTCCTTGTTGGATCTGCCAGCTCTGATCTTGGAGGGGTGTTCTCCCTGGAGTTTCGTGGGCCTGCCGGGTTCTCCCTCTGCATCCACTCACCATTCCCCGAACTAGCAGAAGCCTGGTGTGGATCCACTGGCGATCGGCTCAGGCAGAAGTGTTCGCTCTCAGACAGGCATGCAGCCAGAGCTGGTGTGAGCCCACACCCGGAGAAGGGTGGGTGGGCGAGGGGAGGTCTCTGAGCAGGGCCTTCATCCTGCAGGGCCCCCTGTGACCAGCCATGGCTGTCCACCCCCGGATTGTCACATGTATGACAATAATAAACCCCCGCTTACTCCATTCCAGGCGGAAAGCTCTAATAATTTCCCTGCCTACGTTCCTACAACAGAGACAAGTGTGAACATGAAAGGCACACCACACCCTGTACCAACAGTTTGGGTTCTCAGTCTTCCCGATTACTGTCCCGGCCACAGCTGCTTCATGGGGATCCCCTTTCATGTTCCCATAGGACAAGGACTTAGACACTCCCGTGGGTGTCCAGTGCTCGGCCTCAGGCCCTGGTTCCAGAGCCCTGGGGAGGCATTTGGCTCACACTTTCCCCTGTTCCCTGTGGGGTCCTTCTTCATTTCTGACCTTCTAGGTTTGGGCCCTGGCTGGTGTTCTTTATTATATGGAACCTCTGGTCTCCATATCCCTTCTAGTAGCTACAACCACAAGTCTCAACAGTAAGGTCTCATGTAGTCTAATGAAAGAGCGAAATCTTCCCCCCTGAAAATTGTGCTTATCACCATGGGCACTCACGGAGGCATCTGCAGGTTAAGAATCCATGTTAAAAAGAATACACATCTCATGGGACCCGGAATCCCACTCCTGGGAATATATCCTAATGAAATGAAGTCACTGTCTCAAACAGATACCTGCACATCCATGCTCATTGTAACATTATTCACGACAGCTGAGACATGGGAGCCACCCAGGCATCCGTCGATGGATAAATGGATAAAGAAAATGTGATAGATACATATATTATATATATATATATATATATATATATATATATATATATATATATGCAGGAAATCCTGCCATTTGCAACAACATAGATGGGCCTTGAGGACATTATGCTGAGTGAAATGAGATAGAGAAAGACAAATACCATATGATATGACATGCATGTGGAATCTTAAAAAGCCCGACTGGTAGAAGCAGAGTTGAGTGGTGGTTACCAGGGGCAGAGGGTTGGGGGAAATAGGGAGATGTTGGTCAGAAAGTACAAACTTCCAGTTGTAAGATGGACGTGTTCTGGGGCCCTAATGTGCAGCATGGTGACTATAGGTAAATAATACGGTGTCCTATACTCAAAAGTTGCTGAGAGAGTAGATCTTACATGTTCTCACTACAAAAAAAGAAAAGAAAGAAAGAAAGAAAAGGAGGCGATAATGTGAGGTTAGGCTGTGCTGGCTGTCCTTATTGGGGTAATAACTCCACAATAAACATGTGTTTCAATGCCTTTACTGTGCACCTTCAACTCACATACTGTTGTGTGTCAATTATATCTCAGTAAAGCTGGAGGAAAGAATATTTGTTAGCACGGCCAGATACCCGTTGTCCGTCATCTGTTATCGACATGTTTGAAAGTCAGATAACAAAGTATGGTGATGTGTTCCCACTGCGGGTTTATGCATACGCACATATGATGTATGCATGGAAGAAATTCTGGAATGGCTTCTCCCCACATGTTGGAAACATCCTCTTCAGGGTTCTGTGATCATGAGTGACTCAGTTCCTTCCATCTATGCAAATGCAGCTGCTGAGATTTTATTACAAACATCTGTTTGTTTCCTAAACCATGTAAGCTGCTATTGGAAACAAGGGAGACTCTCGAGACAGGAACAAAACTCCCTTTCCACGTGAACGGAACTGAACTTACCCGACACACAGGGGCTACTCTGGGAAAAGGTCCTAAATCTAGGCTGATGATCTGACCAGCTCTGAGAATGGGGCTGGCACTCTCCACTTAGAAGCTGTGTTTTGAAGTCATTCAGAGCCCCACAGGCAGGCCAGGCACAGTCCCTTCCAGGGGAGCCGGCACCCCCTCCCCACAATCAGCCTGGATGTCTCGGCCTACTTCCGTAAAACCAGTGTGAGGATCTGCCGTCATGGAAACAGCTTCCCAGAAAGTGGTGCATGTCCTCTGGGGGAGGTTCTCAAGGACCAGACCTCCTGACTGCCTCGCAGCAGGCAACTTTCCTCTGGGTCCCCCAGGGGACTGTCTTGCTGGAATCGTTCTGGAACGTTCCCAGGGAGCCGGGATAATCCCACCTGGCGGCAGCCTTGTGGACACACTCTCTAAGCACAGGCACGTAGCACGTGGTATGGTTCACGGTGAGCTGCAAGGTGACCGGGTCCCCCTTGCGAGCCCGGCCAGGTTTCAGGTGTTCCTTCTCACCCACCCGCTAGCGCATCTCCTCACGCAGCTTCCGTGTTGAGAGTCTGAGCCTCCACGTCACCCCCGGCACCCCAGGCAGCGATTACCAGCCCATCGCTGGCCAATTTAGATTCAGCACGCTGACCCAACGACAGAGCATGGCCCATTAGGACAAAGATCAGACTGTAAATGGTCTGTTTGGCCATCGAGAAGGGTCCTCAAAGGACTAATTCTGCTTTTGTTAAAGAGGGCTCTTTTCATGTCCTGGTGCTGCTTTTCTTGATGTATGACAGATTTATGAATCATGGAGGATTTTAATATTAATGTTGGCCTGATGGAAGATAAACCGGACACAGAATTTATTGGCCTAGTAAAGAATTAGATGTGCCCTCCCCCGTGACTATGAAGACAGCAGTAGGAATTTGTCCGTTCATCCAGAAGTTTGTTCACTGAGCCACGTTTTAGGAATCTTTGGGGAGTGCTCCTCTGTAGGAAGGAAGTGTACGCCCAGGAGGAGAAAGTCTGGTGAGGAAGTTGCCAGCTAGCATGGCCCCATAAAGGGAGGGGGGCGGGCGGGGACGCTGGTTAAGTCCGCACCTGTTTCTCTGGCCTCCACTCCCCTTGGCTTTTGCTGGACCTGTAACTATCAGAATTCAGAAAGAATAAAACCGATGGATGCCTTTGGTGTCTCCCGCCTGCCCATTTCCTCAGGCTCCCTGCTCTCTCCTGGTTCGAACTGTCTGTCTTTCAGTTATAATTTCCATAGCTCAATACTGAGGTCCAGGGTTGGATTACTTTCTGGTCTTCCCGACTTAAATACGAAGGTAAAACCAGTTACTCATTTAGCGGTTAGTGAGTGCTCACTCTCTGTCAGGCCAGGTTCCAGGGAGTTTCTCAGGTCCTCTCCCCCAGTCCTGGAAACAGTACCACCCACTGGGAAATATCAGTACTGACCCCACGGTAACAATACCCACAACGAGGCCCACCGCGGTTAGGAAGTGCACCCGAGTTTACCGAGCAGACAAAGGGCACAGCTCGGATCTGAAGCTGCCTGGCTCCAAAGTCAAACCCTCACCGCCATCCTGTGTACCCTTACGTGGCTGTCAAGAGTAAGACCCCTGTCGTCCCCCCCTGTGGGGCTCCTGTGCTGTGTGTATGCAGGTTTTGTTAAGATTCTCTAAGAATTCCGGGGCGCCTGGGTGGCTCATTTGGTTAAGTGACGGCCTTCGGCTCAGGTCATGATCCTGGAGTCCCGGGATCGAGTCCCGCATCGGGCTCCCTGCTCAGCGGGGGATCTGCTTCTCCCTCTGACCCTCTCCCCTCTCGTACTCTCTGTCTCTCATTCTCTCTCTCAAATAAATAAATAAAATCTTTAAAAAAAAAAAAAAAGATTCTCTAAGAATTCCTCAGGCAAGCAGTCATCACCCAGTTTGCAGGAATAATGTCATCAGGGCTCTTAGCCCCGTGAGCACCAGTGCCTGGTGGACACACAGACCACGTCTCAGCCCCGCCAGCAGCCGTCGGGGGCAGAACTGCTTTTCAGAACTATTTCCTTGTGACAGCTCTTGAGTGGCTCAGCTCAGACGATGGGGAAACATGATGGCCAACGTGACCAGAGACTTCCAAAATTGCAGGGAGTGCCATGCTCTCTGTGGAACGAAGACCCCCGCATGGAAATGGCAGCAGACCCTAAGATAAGCCAACCCCTTCTGCTGGTTTTATGCTCAGAGAGCTTCATTCTTCCCTTGCTCTCAGAGTCTGTTCTGTTTCCACCCCAACTAGGTGGCCTGCCATACAATTCTGACAAGCACACCCCAGAGTGACCAGCAGACCCCCCAGATTAAGGGCTGGATCCTCTCCCCAGATTGCTCCACTTCAAATGGAGCTGCTGGTGGAGCTCCCAGGCCACCTGCACTTCCGACCGACTGGCTATGGACTCAGGGGCTTCTGAGACCCCTCCTCAGGTCTGACAGGTCACTGGAGGCAGAGCTCAGGAAAGCGCCATGCTACAGTCTTATTATAAAGGATGCTCAACAACGAGACCCACACAGGGAGGTCTGGGAGGGAGCACAGAGCCTCTGGACCCTCTCCCCAGGGAGCCCGAGTGTGTAACCCTCTGGGCGCATCAGTGTGTCCACCAGCTAGGAAGCTCCACCAAGTCAGGGTGTCCGGAGGTGTGATCGGAATTTTCATTATGTAGACACAATTGATTAAATCACTGGCCGTAGGACTGAGCCCAACCTCCTGGCCCTAGAACCACGTGCTTTGTCTTCCTGGTGACCAGCCCCCCATCCTGACACTCCCTGGGGGCCTACCGGGAGTCAGCTCACCAGCATAACAAAGACACTCTTTTTTAAATTAATTAATTTATTTTATTACTAACATATAATGTATTATTTGTTTCAGGGGTACGGGTCTGTGATTCATCAGTCTTACACAATTCACAGCGCTTACCACAACACATACCCTCCCCAATGTCCATCACCAAGCCACCCCATCCCTCCCACCCCCCTCCACCCAGCAACCCTCAGTTTGTTTCCTGAGACTAAGAATCTCAACAAAGACACTTCTATCACTTAGGTCATTCTGCCAGAAACCCAGGACAAAGATGAAATATATATATTTTTTATCATACTGTGGAGTCTCTTGCTCACAGTCCTGCATCCTGCCCTCGGGATGAAGACAGCATTACTGTCTCCCCCGCAGGTGAAGCACTAAACCACACCTGCCCCAGGGCTCGGTCCCTGTGGGTGAGATGCTGTGGGGCCAAATGAGGGCCAGCACCCACGCTGTTGAAGACTCTCCTCAGAGGAGCCTGCGTCTAGAACATGTAAAGACCGAGCCAAAGCAGGAGTTTCTAGGGGATTTGCCTGGTTCTCATTTTCTCCAGTGAGTAGGTCAAGGGGCCACGCTCACTGAACATATTCTGCATTTTTAAATTGTGGCCAAAGGAGCACAGAGGGTAAATCAGAGACATTATCAACCGTTCAGGGCTGATCCCCGCCTGAGCCAAGGGTGTCACTCTCCTGCGTCATTATATGTGCGAGGAAACGCAGAAAGGGCTTGTCTGCCCCCTTGCCCTTCTGGTTCTGTTTCCTTCCTTGTTGACTTTTCGACTCACTGGCTTAAATAAACTCTTCTTACAGGGACGAAAGGGCATTGACTGGGCGTCCTTTCCCTCTGGTATTCATCTAAGCAGGGGGAAATGTGTGCAGATGAAGAACAAGCATGTCCAGCGAGGCTGGACCCATAACATCGCTTCCAGCCATCTGTCTCTGCCGCCGGCTGCTGTTGGTTGCAGGCTCCTGGCAGATGAGGTCCTGGAGCTCAAAGGTGTCCACATGCACCACAGTGGCCAGGATTAAAGAGGGGCCCCGTGGGCAGGCACCAGGGAGCCGCGAGCCTGACCCAGCGTCTCAGTCGGCTCGGGCACCATAGCAAAATGCCACAGACAGAGGCTTACGCAGCGCACATTCATTCCTTAGGGTTCGGAAGGCTGGGCTGTCCCAGATCAAGGTGATGGCAGATTCGGATCCTGGTGAGAACTTTCCTCCCGGCTTGTGCAAGGCCGCCTTCTCACAGTGTCCTGCCATGGTGCAGAGAGAGAGCTCTCTGGCATCTCTCCTCGTAAGGGCACCAATCCTATAGGATCGGGGCCTCACTCTTATGACCTCAGTTTACCTTAATTCCTTCCTTGGAGACCCCAGCTCCAATCCAGCCACACAGAGGGTTAGGGTTTCATCTTTGCAGGGGTGCAGTGAGACACAATTTCATCCACGGCACCAGGGTTTTGTGGGCAGAGTGACAGGAAACACTTTAGAAATTATTATTTGATTCCCTAAGAGAAAACTTTATTTCCCCGCATCCCCCCCACCCCAGGAAATTCTCTAAATCTCGGCCGGCTCACACACATGGTCCTGCGTGCACACAGTCTTGCACTAAAGCTAAGAGAACACGTCTTTCTGCCTCAGTGTGTGTTATTTCCACTTGAAGCTGGAGGGGCTGCTTTAGGATGTGATTTACATAGCCTTTCTCATTTTCAAAAAGAGGGGGAAAAATCTGCAACACATTTTGGCTAAAAAATACATGAGAATCTTCTAAGGCTTTTTAAGCACCCAGAACATAAAAGGGAAATTGTCCCGACAGAGACGCCATGGTTGATTCGGTCAATAATACATATAATATTGCATTCCAGAAATGTTAGTGCCTCCATGGGCAAGCTCATCAATAGGCACAACTTTGAATAAAACACTTTGTTCTTAAATAAAACCTCCTCACAGACAGGGACCATAACGGCTTGCCGGGTCAGTCATTTGGGTTTGAAATCTCCTTTAATATGAATTTCCAGAGGATATTACAAAGGACCTACACGGGCAATAAAACATTGTGTGAAGCAGCTAAATATGCATGTCTGCAGTGGGTCTCCTCAAATGTCCATAAATACATATGCATGAGGCACAGCTAACACGCTTCCTTGTTCCTCACTCTGGAAAGCAGGTTTTGGGGGGATATGCTGCAACAAGCCTCCACATCTCCACTGCAGAGCCAGCCACCCAACCAGAGCCCAGCTCAAATATTCGAGAGAAAACAAGCCGCCCTTGTGTTGCAGGCTGGAGGCCCAACATCACAGGACACAGCAGACGGCCCCTTTGGCCTTCTGGAAGGAAGTGGCCCTGAGGTCTCAGCGGCTCAGGTCAGCCCACCTCTAGGGACTGGGTGTGTTTCTCATTTCCACCTTCTCCTCGTCTGAGCTCCAGAGATAGGCCAGCCTGCCTGTTGTGTGGCTGCGTCTTCCCAGCCTTGTGCCTTCAGCACTCTTGGCAAGTCCCGGGTGCCCCTCCAAATATGCATGTGTGGTCTTTTATGGGATTGCGGTGTATGGTATAAGAAACGCCTGGGGCTGCCGTAGCAAACAACCACAGATTTGTGGCTTGAAACAACATAGTTCTGGAGGCCAGAGTCCAAACTCAAGGTATTGGCAGAGCTGACTCCACGCCCTGGGGAACCTCTCTCAGCTGTTGGTGATCCATGGTGGTCCCTGGTTATGATTGCATGCGTGCAATCTCGGCCTGCATCCTCACCTGGCTGTCTTCCCTCTGAGTGCCTCTCTCTTCTTCTTTTTTTTTATTGTTATGTTAATCACCATACATTACATCATTAGTTTTTGATGCAGTGTTCCATGATTCATTGTTTGCGTATAACACCCAGTGCTCCATGCAGAACGTGCCCTCTTTAATACCCATCACCAGGCTAACCCATTCCACCATCCCCTCCCCTCTAGAACCTCAGTTTGTTTTTCAGAGTCCATCATCTCTCATGGTTCGTCTCCCCCTCCGATTTCCCCCCTTCATTCTTCCCCTCCTGCTATCTTCTTCTTCTTTTTTTTTTCTTAACATATATTGCATTATTTGTTTCAAAGGTACAGATCTGAGATTCAACAGTCTTGCACAATTTACAGCGCTCACCATAGCCCATACCCTCCCCAGTGTCTATCACCCAGCCACCCCATCCCTCCCACCCCAACCCCCACTCCAGCAACCCTCAGTTTGTTTCCTGAGATTAAGAATTCCTAATATCAGTGAGTTCATATGATACATGTCTTTCTCTGATTGACTTATTTCGCTCAGCATAACACCCTCCAGTTCCATGAACTTCATTGCAAATGGCAAGATCTCATTCCTTTTGATGGCTGCATAACATTCCATTGTATATATATACCACTTCTTCTTTATCCATTCATCTGTCAATGGACATCTTGGCTCTTTCCACAGTTTGGCTATTGTGGACATTGCTGCTATAAACATCGGGGTGCACGTACCCCTTCGGATCCCTACATTTGTATCTTTGGGGTAAATACCAAGTAGTACAATTGCTGGATTGTAGGGTAGCTCTATTTTCAGCTTTTTGAGGAACCTCCATACTGTTTTCCAGAGTGGCTGCAGCAGCTTGCATTCCCACCAACAGTGTAGGAGGGTTCCCCTTTCTCCACATCCCCGCCTACATCTGTCATTTCCTGACTTGTTAATTTTAGCCGTTCTGACTGGTGTGAGGTGGTATCTCATTGAGGTTTTGATTTGGATTTCCCTGATGCCGAGCGATGTTGAGCACTTTTTCATGTGTCTGTTGGCCATTTGGATGTCTTCTTTGGAAAAATGTCTGTTCATGTCTTCTGCCCATTTCTTGATTGGATTCTTTGTTCTTTGGGTGTTGAGTTTGATAAGTTCTTTTTTTTTTTTAAGATTTTATTTATTTATTTGAGAGAGAGAGAGAGGATGAGAGAGAGAGAGCACATGAGAGGGGGGAGGGTCAGAGGGAGAAGCAGACTCCCTGCTGAGCAGGGAGCCCTATGTGGGACTCGATCCTGGGACTCCAGGATCATGACCTGAGCTGAAGGCAGTCGCCTAACCAACTGAGCCACCCAGGCACCCAAGTTTGATAAGTTTTTTATAGATGTTGGATACTAGCCCTTTATCTGATATGTCATTTGCAAATATCTTCTCCCATTCTGTCGGTTGTCTTTTGGTTTTGTTGACTGTTTCCTTTGCTGTGCAAAAGCTTTTTATCTTGATGAAGTCCCAATAGTTCATTTTTGCCCTTGCTTCCCTTGCCTTTGGAGACGTGCCTAGCAAGAAGTTGCTGTGGCTGAGGTCGAAGAGGTTGCTGCCTGTGTTCTCCTTCAGGATTTTGATGGACTCTGTCTCACATTTAGGTCTTTCAACCATTTTGAGTCTATTTTTGTATGTGGTGTAAGGAAATGGTCCAGTTTCATTCTTCTGCATGTGGCTGTCCAGTTTTCCCAACACCATTTGTTGAAGAACCTGTCTTTTTCCCATTGGACATTCTTTCCTGCTTTGTCAAAGATTAGTTGGCCATAGAGTTGAGGGTCCATTTCTGGGCTCTCTATTCTGTTCCATTGATCTATGTGTCTGTTTTTGTGCCAGTACCATACTGTCTTGATGACGACAGCTTTGTAATAGAGCTGGAAGTCTGGAATTGTGATGCCGCCAGCTTTGCTTTTCTTTTTCAACATTCCTCTGGCTATGCGCTGTCTTTTCTGGTTCCATACAAATTTTAGGATTATTTGTTCCATTTCTTTGAAAAAAGTGGATGGTATTTTGATGGGGATTGCATTGAATGCGTAGATTGCTCTAGGTAGCATTGACATCTTCACAATATTTGTTCTTCCAATCCAAGAGCATGGAACGTTTTTCCATTTCTTTGTGTCTTCCTCAGTTTCTCTCATGAGTATTTTATAGTTTTCTGAGTACAGATCCTTTGCCTCTTTGGTTAGATTTATTCCTAGATATCTTATGGCTTTGGGTGCAATTGTAAATGGGATCGACTCCTTAATTTCTCTTTCTTCTGTCTTGTTGTTGGTGTATAGGAATGCCACTGACTTCTGTGCATTGATTTTATATCCTGCCACTTTACTGAATTCCTGTATGAGTTCTAGCAGTTTTGGGGTGGAGTCTTTGGGGTTTTCCACATAAAGTATCACATCATCTGCAAAGAGTGAGAGTTTGACTTCTTCTTTGCCGATTTGGATGCCTTTGATTTCTTTTTGTTGTCTGATTGCTGTGGCTAGGACTTCTAATACTATGTTGAATAGCAGTGGTGATAGTGGACATCCCTGCCGCGTTCCTGACCTTAGGGGGAAAGCTCTCAGTTTTTCCCCATTGAGAATGATATTCACTGTAGGTTTTTCATAGATGGCTTTTATGATATTGAGGTATGTACCCTCTATGCCTATACTCTGAAGAGTTTTGATCAAGAAAGGATGCTGTACTTTGTCAAATGCTTTTTCTGCATCTATTGAGAGGATCATATGATTCTTGTTCTTTCTTTTGTTAATGTATTGTATCACATTGATTGATTTGCGGATGTTGAACCAACCTTGCAGCCCAGGGATAAATCCCACTTGGTCGTGGTGAATAATCCTTTTAATGTACTGTTGGATCCTATTGGCTAGTATTTTGGTGAGAATGTTTGCATCCATGTTCATCAGGGATATTGGTCTGTAATTCTCCTTTTTGATGGGTCTTTGTCTGGTTTTGGGATCAAGGTAATGGTGGCCTCATAAAACGAGTTTGGAAGTTTTCCTTCCATTTCTATTTTTTGGAACAGTTTCAGAAGAATAGGTATTAATTCTTCTTTAAATGTTTGGTAGAATTCCCCCGGGAAGCCATCTGGCCCTGGGCTTTTGTTTCTTGGGAGATTTTTGTTGACTGCTTCAGTTTCCTTAGTGGTTATAGGTCTGTTCAGGTTTTCTATTTCTTCCTGGTTCAGTTTTGGTAGTTGATACATCTCTAGGAATGCATCCGTTTCTTCCATATTATCTAATTTGCTGGCATAGAGATGCTCATAATATATTCTTATAATTGTTTGTATTTCTTTGGTATTGGTTATGATCTCTCCTCTTTCATTCATGATTTTGTTGATTTGGGTCATTTCTCTTTTCTTTTTATAAGTCTGGCCAGGGTTTATCAATCTTGTTAATTCTTTCAAAGAACCAGCTCCTAATTTCGTTGATCTGTTCTACTGTTCTTTTGGTTTCTATTTCATTGATTTCTGCTCTGACCTTTATTATTTCTCTTCTCCTGCTGGATTTAGGCTTTATTTGCTGTTCTTTCTCCAGCTCCTTTAGGTGTAGGGTTAGGTTGTGTATTTGAGACCTTTCTTGTTTCTTGAGAAAAGCTTGTATTGCTATATACTTTCCTCTTAGGACTGCCTTTGCTGCATCCCAAAGATTTTGCACAGTTGTGTTTTCATTTTCATTGGCTTCCATGAATTTTTAAAATTCTTCTTTAATTTCCTGTTTGACCCATTCATTCTTTAGTAGGATGCTCTTTAGCCTCCATGTATTTGAGTTCTTTCTGACTTTCCTCTTGTGATTGAGTTCTAGTTTCAAAGCATTGTGGTCTGAAAATAGGCAGGGAATGATCCCAATCTTTTGGTACCAGTTGAGACCTGATTTGTGACCTAGGATGTGATCTAGTCTGGAGAATGTTCCATGGGCACTAGAGAAGAATGTGTATTCCGTTGCTTTGGGATGGAATGTTCTGATATGTCTGTGAAATTCATTTGGTCCAGTGTGTCATTTAAAGTCTTTATTTCCTTGTTGATCTTTTGCTTAGATGATCTGTCCATTTCAGTGAGGGGGGTGTTAAAGTCCCCCACTATTATTGTATTGTTGTCGATGTGTTTCTTTGCTTATGTTATTAATTGCCTTATATAATTGGCTGCTCCCATGTTAGGGGCATAGATATTTACAATTTTTAGATCTTCTTGTTGGATAGACCCTTTAAGTACGATATAGTGTCCTTCCTCATCTCTTATTACAATCTTTGGTTTAAAATCTAATTTTCTGATCTAAGGATTGTCACCCCAGCTTTCTTTTGGTGTCCATTAGCATGGTAAATGGTTTTCCACCCCCTCACTTTCAATCTGGGGGTGTCTTTGGGTCTAAAATGAGTCTCTTGCAGACAGCATATCAATGGGTCTTGTTTTTTAATCCAATCTGATAGCCTGTGTCTTTTGATTGGAGCATTTAACCCATTTACATTCAGGGTAACTATTGAAAGATAAGAATTTAGTGCCATTGTATTGCCTGTAAGGTGACTGTTACTGTATATTGTCTGTATTCCTTTCTGGTCTGTGTTGCTTTTAGGCTCTCTCTTTGCTTAGAGGACCCCTTTCAATATTTCTTGTAGGGCTGGTTTCGTGTTTGCAAATTTCTTTAGTTTTTGTTTGTCCTGGAAGCTTTTTATCTCTCCTTCTATTTTCAGTGACAGCCTAGGTGGATATAGTATTCTTGGCTGCATATTTTTCTCATTTAGTGCTCTGAATATATCCTGCCAACCCTTTCTGGCCTGCCAGGTCTCAGTGGATAGATCTGTTGCCAATCTAATGTTTCTACCATTGTAGGTTACATATCTCTTCTCCCGAGCTGCTTTCACAATTTTCTCTTTGTCTCTGAGACTCGTAAGTTTTACTATTAGATGTCAGGGTGTTGACTTATTTTTATTGATTTTCAGAGGGGTTCTCTGTGCTTCCTGGATTTTGATGCCTGTTTCCTTCCCCAAATTAGGGAAGTTCTCTGCTATAATTTGCTCCAATATACCTTCTGCCCTCTCTCTCTTTCTTCTTCTTCTGGGATCCCAATTATTCTAATGTTGTTTCATCTTATGGTATCGCTTATCTCTCGAATTCTGCCCTCATGATCCAGTAGTTTTTATCTCTCTTTTTCTCAGCTTCTTTATTTTCCATCTTTTGGTCTTCTATCTCACTGATTCTCTCTTCTGCCTCATTTATCCTAGCAGTTAGCACCCCCATTTTTGATTGCACCTCATTAATAGCCTTTTTGATTTTGACTTGGTTAGATTTTAGTTCTTTTATTTCTCCAGAAAGGGTTTCTCTAATAACTTCCATGCTTTTTTCAAGCCCAGCTAGTATCTTTAAAGTGATGATTCTGAATTCTAGATCCAACATCGTACTAATGTCCATATTGATTAGGTCCCTGGCAGTCGGTACTACCTCTTGTTCTTTTTGTTGAGGTGATTTTTTCGATCTTGTCATTTTGTCCATAGGAGAATAGATTAATGAAGAACAAAATGCTAACAGGATAACAATGTCCCCAGAAAATATACTCTAAACAAATCAGAAAAGACCTGAAGCTGGAGGAAAAGAAAGGGAAAGAAAGAAAAAAGAAAAAGAAAAAGAAAAAGATAAAAACAAACGAAAACAGAACAAAACAAAACAAAACAAAAAACAGAATATGATCAAATATGATCAGGCTGGTGCATAGATCAGTGCCATACACTAGATTTTGGGTGTATTTTGGTCTGTTAGAAGAAAGTGCCTCCCAAAATTTTAAAGAAAGAAAAACTTATATATGTACAAAAATAAGGGTTGATATGGTGAAGGGATGCAATATGACTGTAAAGATGAAAATTATGAAAAATTTTATAAAAGGAATTTATAAGAAGTCGTTTGAAAAAAGAAAGAAGAGGATTTAAAAAAAAAAGGAAAAAAAAGGGAGAGACTGTGATCAGGCAGGAGAGTAGAACAAAACCATACACTAGAGATTTAGGGTATATTTTGATTTGTTAGCAGAAACTATCTCAAAATTTTAAAGAGAGAACAACTTATCTATATATATATGTATATATATATATACATATATATACATATATATATATATATATGCCAAAAATAAGGGTGACTACTCTGAAGGGATAGAATATGACTCTAAAAATGAAAAATAAAAATGTTTTTTAAAAAAGGGATTGATAAGATGTTGGTTGAAAGAGGGAAAAAGAAAAATTCAAAAAAAAAAAAAAGACAGTTAAAAAAAATTAACTTTGAAAGACTAAAGAATCATGGTAAAAAAGCCATGGATTCTATGTGCATTATTCCCCTAGTGCTGGAGTTCTGCCGTTCTCATTGATGGGTAAACTTGGTCTTGGCTGGCTTTCTCGCTGATCTTCTGGGGGAGGGGCCTGTTGCCGTGGTTCCCAAATGTCTTTGCCGGAGGCGGAATTGCCCCGCCTTTGCTGGGTCTGGGCTAAGTAATCTGCTCGGGTTTGCTCTCAGGAGATTTTATTCCTTGCAAGCTTCCCGCACAGCTTTGGAGGACCAATGAGTGAAAATGGCGGCCTCCCAATCTCCTCCTTGGAGGAGTCGAGAACTCGGGGCCCTGCTCCTCAGTGCGCCCCCAGAGAAAAGCAGTCAGTCACTCCTGGCTCCCCCGTCTCTGGCTGCACTCCGTGCTCACCCAGCCTGTGACCGCGCGTTTCTATCTCTGGCACCCGACCCCGGGTGGAGTCTCCAAACCCAGCAGATCCTTGCGGTGTGCTCCCGCACCACTCCTCTCAGAGGAGGAAGGGGGGTCTCCTCGGATCTGCTGCTTGTTGGGTCCCTACTGGAAGAGCAGTGGCCTGACTGTGCCTTGGATCATGGTTTATGGCAACCCCGAGCTGAGAGCCCGTGCCTTGGCTCTGTCTCTGAAGCCGGCTTCCCTGCTCCGATACCTGGGAGCTCTGCCGCACTCAGGCACCCCCAGTCTTTCTGTGACCCCGAGGGTCCTGAGACCACACTGTCCCATGAGGGTTCCACCGCCCGCTTAGCCACTGGAGTGACGTCCCTCATCGGAGCTAACTTCTAAAAGTTCTGATTTTGTGCTCTGCTCTCTATCACTTGCCAGAAGCGGCCGATGGAGGCCCCTCCCCTGCCATCTATCCTCCCGAATATCCCCTCGGATTCACTTCTCTGCACGTCCTACCTTCCAGAAAGTGGTTGTTTTTCTCTTCAGAGAGTTGTTGCTATTCTTTTCTTCGATCTCCTGTTGAGTTTGTAAGTGTTCAGAATGGTTTGATCCCTATCTAGCTGAATTCCTGGGACCAGATGAAATCTAGGTCTCCTACTCCTCTGCCATCTTGCTC
The DNA here is from genome assembly GCF_002201575.2 of Neomonachus schauinslandi. Classification (NCBI taxonomy): domain Eukaryota; kingdom Metazoa; phylum Chordata; class Mammalia; order Carnivora; family Phocidae; genus Neomonachus; species Neomonachus schauinslandi. Next base: position 2,940,167 of record NC_058406.1, read on the forward strand.
TGCACCCCCCTCTTCTTATAAGGTCACCAGTCACACTGGATTAGCCGTCCCTACTCCAGCATGACCTCATCTTAACTAATGACATCTGCAATGACCCTATTGCAAGTACGGTTGCATTCTGAGGTCCTGGGGGTTATGACTGCAACATACCTTTTTGGGGGACATGATTCATCCCACAACAGATGGCTTTTTACTCTTGGTCGCTATTGAGGCTTCAACCATGCTTTCAGAACCCGAGATCCATTTATTCAACTCGCCCACAGTAATTAAGCACCTGCCAGGCATCGTGCTGAACTCAGGGATTTCATGGGGAGTAAACGGACAGTGTGCACCTGCTAGAGGCAGCACCAGACAGAGGTGAGGACGGAGGGGCTAGGGGAGAGGCTTGGTATGGAGCTTGAACCAAGGATGCAATGGTGGCTTGGCCTTAGCCAGAGAGCAGAAAATGGAACCAAGAGACCCTGGGGCAGACGAAGTCATGGAGATACAGCACAGCCCCCACAGGTGCAAGAATGCCCACAAGCACTCAGCACTGCCCGAGAGCATCCAGTGTTACTCAGCACTGCCTGAGTGCACACGCTCTCCAGCCAGTAGGAGGAAGGAAAATACTACTCAGGGTTGCAGATGCTGAGCGAAACCCCACCACCATGCCCTGCTGAGAACAGAGGTCAGCGAAGACTTCCGAGAAGACCATTTAGTGGAAGGCTCTCCTCTGGCAAGCTGCCACGGACGACATGTCCTAAAGCACCCATCACACCTGTGCCACAAGTGGAGGGCTCTCGTGGCGGTGGCGTTCCTCAGGGGGCTCAGGAGCTGCTGGTCACCTACGTCTTCAACAACAGAGGAGCAGCTGAAAAATTGGGAGTGCCCATATTTAAATTATGGTTTAAAAGCTACTTAACTAGTGGGACTATGGCTACAGCATGATATTAGCTGAGAAACTCCAGAGTAAAACTATACTTTAGCAGGTTTCCAATCCATGGGGAAGTGTACGTGACAGAATATGATGCAGAAAATGCTGATGACAAAATTATTTATGGCGTGATCCCCACTGAAAGTCTTTGTGTGTGAATATATAGGAGTTACACAGGTGTGCATATATTTAGAAAACAGATTGAAACAAAATGCACCAAATTGCTAACAGTGATTATCTCTGTTTGGCGGTGCCCTGGGTCACATTCAAAAGTTCACTTTTTTGTTTTTGCATATCTGTAACATGGCTTCACGGAAGAAACCGAGAGCAATTCAGAAAAATATGAACTATTTTAGAGCATTCGAGAGTAACATAGACTGCTGGACCTCTTCTTCCTTAGACTGCTTTGCCAAGTCTTACTTCCTAAGTTTTCCTCTGGGAGACAGCCTCCCCACTTCTGCTCTGGGAGCCAGGTCTTCTGCTCCAGGGATGGAGAAGAGCACACTCCAGGGATGGCCTTACTGGGTCTAACAGCTTCTTGTTCTTGCTCAGCGGGATCTCCTCAGGTGTTCACTGGCAGCTGCCCAGGTGAGCAGGCATGAAAGGGCAAGTAAATTTGGAATGAAGGGTGAGAACAAAAAAGGGGCAGGATGCGCGCGTGTGCGAAGGGGGTGTGAACCAGGGACTGAGTCCAGGCTGATTCATCTGGACATAAGGAAGACAGCTCCTATCTCCAGGGACAATCAGTCTGGCCATTTTCACCGGTACTTAATCCCCCTTAGAGCAAAGCAAATATTTTAGCATTTTCAATATATATTTTAAGGGTCTGGCTTAAAAATTCAGAAGCCAGGAAACCTGAGCTCGGGCTGAAATTCTCTCTGCAAGCAGGTCTGGGGCAGTGCAAATGACATGAATTATACCCACCATTACCTCAAGACACACTGCTCCGAATTGGCATAAAATTGCCCATTTCCTGTGGTGATATAAGGGGCCGTATTCTCAACACTCGGTCGATATCAGGAGCTACTATTTTGTGCCTGACACATCGGTCATTTTAATCACCCTGGCCTCCGTATCTGGGCCATGCCCCACTCTTCTATGGCCATATTTCTGACTCCGTCTGCCATTTTCACCGTCTGGGTCCTTTGGACGGGCTCATATTATCCAGGAAAGTCGAGGGCCTCGTCCCTCCGGGGGATGTCAAGAAATGGAGGAAACTTTATAAGCAGACAGAATAAATAAGAGCACACTCAGGTGGTGAGGCCTTGGGAGATGTAACGGGGAAGGAACAAGGTGGCTCCGAGCACCTCCCACTCATGTGCATGCGAGCAGGCGCATGCACGCACACTCCACCCCCAGCACTCAAATGTGGCTCCCCTCCAGCTTCCTGATTTCCAAGGAGCTCAGTTCACCTTCATTCCCACCGAGGTGGAGGAATGGATGCGGGCCCCCTCGCTGTCCCTCCCACAGTCAGTTCTGCTCTAACGCTGGCTTTGCAAACAAGACTTTGTTCCAACGTGCTTGGAGAGCAACTGGAGCAGGATGCAATCCTGAATTTCGGGTTTGCTTATGTGTGATTTTGTCTAGAAGAGACAGAGGGATGGAGGAAACGCAGTTCTCTGCACCCAGCTGAGCAGAGCCGTTTGGGGACAAGCCTCAGCATCCATGTCCACCTCCGTGCGCCGCGTGTGTTGGGAGACAAGCCCATCTGTGGCAGCTGGTACACCTTCCCTCCTCCTTCCTTCCCTCCTGTGACTTCAGACAACCTTCCTTCCACCCCACAGCAGCTCAGGAGCTGCAGCCCCACCACCACCCACATCCACAAGCCACCGCGGGGCTTCTCCAAGGTGTGGAAGCTGCATTGTGGCATCTGTGTATTTTCTAGCCACAGAACAGGGTGCTCCTGGATCTCATTGCACCTGTCACTGTCCAGGTTCCTGACTGTCGCCCCTGATCCCATTCCCCAAGAGCCCTGTGAGGTTAGCACCCACTTCTGCACAAGACTTGACCGGTAGAATGCAGATGTCACCTTTCAGCAGAACTGACCACACTTGTATAATTCTTTGACTCAGGAGAGGTTACAGGCAAAATCTGAATTCTTTGTGGCATTTCACGCCCTGGGAAGACATGGGGATGGTGCTGGAGAGGCATGGGGGAGAGCAGAATGACCAGGACCTCTCTGGAGGATGGAGAGAGATGGCTTGTAGCCAAGGATTTGGGGTTGCTTGTGTGGTGGGCTGAGGAATCTGCCCAACGGTGCCCACGTCCTAATCCCTGGAATCTGTGAGTGTTCTCTTATGGCAAAAGGAACTTGTCAGATGTGACCAAGTTAAGGATCTGGAGATGGGGAGATTACCCTGCATTATCTGGGCGGACACCAAATGTCATCTGAAGGGCCCGCGTGGACGGGGTAGGGGAAGAATTGTCCAGAGAAGGGGCAATGTGACCCTGACGCCGGGGGCTGCGGTGCCGGCTTTGAGGAGGGGGACGAGGTCACACGCAGGGAAAGCAGCTGGGAAAGGCGGGGAACCGATTCTCCCCTGCAGTCTCTGGAGGGACCGTGGCCCTGCTGACACCTTGATTTTGGCCACGTGAAAGTGGTTTGAGGTTTATTTTTGGATTTATGACCTCCGGAACTGCAAGAGAATAGATGTGTTGTTTTAAGCCACCAACTTTGGGCTCATCTATTACGGCAGCCATGGGAAACTAATGTGCAGGCTTTTTGGATGAGGGAGGCGGGATCTTGGGAACAGCCTGAGTGAGGCTGGAGTTAGGAGGGCAGCCCTCACTTGGGACGGTTTGCTAGGTTGCTCTGCTTCTCGGGTGTCCCCGCCGCAGAATGGCTTTGGCAGGAGCTATAACTGCCCTGTGACAACCGGGTCTCTCCGGGGTGCGTGGGGCATTCTGTGAAAAATGTCACGGTAAGTAGCATCCCCAGTGTCCCACCCAGAGAAGGCAGGGGACGCATGTGGGTTTTTCCTTCTTTCTTCGAAGACCCCTAACCCTGGCTCCAGCTGACCCCCTCGCCCCACTCCTCATCCTGCAGCTCAGTGCCGTGGATTTTTCCTGAACCAGCCCCCACCCCAGCGCTGTGTGCCTCTCCCTCCAGTGCTGAACTCTCCAGCTGCCCAGGCCCCGCCGGCCCCTTCCCGATGCAGCTCCGCCCGCCCGCTCTGGCCCACCCGCTGCTCCTCAGGAACACCATTACTGTAACCCAGAAAAGTGCTTTAGGATGCAGTTTGCAGGAGAGACATTACCCAAGATAAGGTCTGATGGCATTGGGCTGCTTTTCCTAGCATTCATCTTCCAAATGCCATTAATCAACTATGCCGCTCTCCGAGGAGGACAGATGCACGCCAGCTCTGGGCTCGATTAGCGACAGCGTCATCACCGCTGGCTGGTCCCTTTCTGGGCTGCAGCTCAGGCTCTCCTTCTGTTCTGTCTGATCTGGGGAGTGTGCAGGTTTGGGGTGGGGGTGCAGAGTCCCATGTCCCTGAGCTCTGCCCTGGAAAGTTCAAAGCATTTGTTTACCTGTTTCCCACATGGTTTTGGAGCTGTGTGGGGGCTGCCACACAGATGTGCCTGGTGGGGAACGAGGCCCGTCCTGGGCAGACAACGGGGGACGGGCCGCGGTTCTCATGGAAGGTGTGGCCTGTGGGCTGGACACCCTCACCAGTGCCTGATCATGCTGGGATGGGGGCTGGGTTCCGGGAAGAGCAGATTGTCCTGACCAGTCAATCCCACGAACAGATTCATCATCAATTGACCCTTTATGCCCTTTACGCATTATCAATTGACCCTTTATCTGCAGAGGTAAGGCACACTCTTGGTGACCCAGTGCTCTCCGTCTGGAGGGGAGGAAGCTGTGCAAACAGACAAACCACCAGGAAACTGTCCCTCAGTAAAGGGACAGCTGTCCTGTATCCGGGTCCTCGATAAGACCCTCATGTAATAGGGAACTCTGGTGATTTGCTGTCCTTGAACCACATGCTAGCTAGACAAAGAGGACACAGCCAGAAGCCTCCTCGAGCCGCGCTGGTCTCAGTGCTTCCAGGGTGAGGACAACGGAATCAGTTGATAAAAAAAGAAAGAGGCAGAGAAATTTGACTTATTATTATGTCTAGATGGTGTGATTACAGCCTCCCGATTTCAAGGATCCGGTGCCCTTGCGAGCACCGTTTAAAGGTGGCTGTAAGACGCGGCATGGGGAGCAGAGACCACTGGAAGCCCCTGGAGGACAATGGAGGAAGCAGCCTCCCTGGTGATATGCACAGACCGTGGGCTTCGCGGCTGATTTCCAAGGACAGACTCACACCAGCTTCCAGGAGCCCCGTGACCCCCCTGGCCAGGCAGGAAGCAGCCGGATCCTGAAGCACAGCTCCACCCCAAAGGGGCCGAAGGGGCCGCCGTGTCAGGTCTGGAGATTACCTGGGAAGTGTGGGCAGGGGAGGGGAAGCAGCGCTTCCTACTCACACATTGTTTAATTCTTCATGCTGACGCTTACCCATGTCACTGAAGAAGCAGACAGTTCATTATTTCATCCTCATCCAGAAGAGGTAACTATTCTGGGTGACCACAAATTTTCTTGCATGTTCCCACCGGGACTCATGTGAATGGGGGACCTGACCACTACAGTTGGGCGAGTAGCGCGGACACCTGGGGCCAAAGGCAAAGAGGTGAGTAAGGTCAAGACGGTCTGAGGCCAGAGCCTTGTGGGGGGTGGGGCAGTGGGGAGGGGCGAAAAAGCAAGAAAAGAATCAGAACAGGGTTTCTGGAAGAACCGACGTCTGAGCTGAGGGTGGAGACCAGTCTGGACGAAGAAAAAGGGAGACTTGAGTGAGACCCCACACCCCATGGAGACCCCTGTGAGTCTGGGGTCCTGCCTCAGCTTACAGGGATGGATGGGGCTCATGTGGGGGGCGTGGGATGCTTCTGTGCACGAGGGGGTGATGGACAGAACCTACAACAGCTCCCCACACTCCACATGCCCCACGGGTTGTTTAAACTCTCCTCCTCCTGCCACACCACCAAAAATCACACCCATGGAGACACCTTCTGAGATGCCCTGGAAGGTAATCCGGGCTCCCTCATGCCACGCCTTTGTGGGAACGGAGCAGGTGGGTTTTTTCCAAGTTTAGGAGATGAGAAGCTGCATTTGGAAGGTGGTGGGGCTGGACCTGGGTGGGACGCCGGCCGGGGGGGTTAGGAGAGCCGGCATGACACCCTGATGGGGGCCTGGTGAAGGAGGCGCGAGGCAGGGGCGTTGCTGGGAGGGGGAGGGGGCAGACCAGGAGCTGGCAGGGGCAGGAGGCTCCGTGACATGCAGTCGTGCAGTGAAGGGTCAACTCGCCAGACTCAGTGTTGGCAACGTTGGATTTTATAATCAAGACCCACCCACCCCCCAAAAGGAAGGAGAACAACGTGCACCCACTTAACTGTGGCATTTCAGGTGCCAAGAAGCACAAAGGAACAGAGGATGGGGCTGACCGGGTTTCCCCCACCCCACAATGTCGCCACTCAGGGAAAGCCCACCGGTAACCGGCCGGCTGGCCCACCTGTCCATGGCCCTGGTGGCTGAAGGCCGAGGTGGAAATCTTGGCATTTGTCCCTGTCTGTATATCCAGATGTGGTGGTCTTTCCCTCTGATCTGCTCCTGGGGAGCAAAAAATAACCTCAAATGTCCATCCTATAAGAAAAGAGTTACCCCTCTGAACCAAAGGATCCTTATCCCGGTGGAAATCTGATGCAGCCGGGTGGGTCTTGGCCGACTCTCAGGACCTCCCCTTTCCACCTGGCCGTGGACTGAATCTTCCTGTTCCCCAAACCTGACCTCCAGTGCAGCGGTGTTTGGAGGTGATTAGACCACGAGGGTGGGTCCCTCATGAAAAGGGCTCGTGCCCTTATCAAGGGGACCCCGGAGAGCTCCCTTGTCCCTTCCACTTATAAGGATAGGACGTCTTACCTGCACCTTGACCTTGGACAGACTCCAGTCGCTTCTAAGATGCCCGTCTGCAGTGCTCTGTTCCAGCTGGTGGAGACACACCTCTTACCTTGCTGCAGACAAGGCTGCTTCCTGGGCTTCCCGCAGCCCTCGGCACGGCAGGAAGAGAGCTCATGAACTGCATTCTATTTGCAAGGGGACAGACCAACAGAGGGCATGATCCAGGGATCCCTACAGCTTCTCTGGGAGGATCTGATTTTTATTTTCTGCAGAGAGGGAAGGCTTCCGCTCTTAAGTGTCCCTGATATTATTCACGGTCAGGCCCAGCTCTTCTGCTTGTGCACCGGCGAGGAGGGGATGGTGATGTCAGCGGCTGGCTGGGCTCTGGGCAGTGGGGACAATCGGCAGTGGTCACCAACATTGTTTACTGATTAGTATAGCCCAGGTCTTCAAACGGGGGAGGCCAGGCATGCATGTGCATGTGGTGAGTGTGCACATGTGTGCACCCACTTATGGAGCCAACCGCCTGGAACAGGCTTTGTGACTCGCCTCCTGCCTGTGGCTTTGGCCTCGGGGCTTCAGCCACCCCGACAGGGCTATTTTCCTTTCCTAGGGCCCTGCCCCCGAGGACGGGCGCAGAAGTAAATCGGAACCAGCACGTGGAACGGGAGGACAAGCTGTTCTCCCTGCTCTCTGCGAAGCAGAGACTCATCACCTCGGAGACGGCTATGGATGGTGTGTACTCAGCATCTCCTGCCTGCATCCAGAAAGCACACATGTGGACCCTCTAGCCTCCCCAGAGCCAGGGGAACCATTCTCAGAGCAATAAAGGACATGGTTCTGTCTGGAGGTGAGGAAATCCAGCCACCTTGCAACCCTCATCCCTGGGAACAGAGCGAGCAAGCTTTCCACCTCCCCTATTCCATTCAGCTGGAAAACCACTGCGGGTTCAGCTGTAAGCTTTGGATTGTGTGTGTGCACATTTATTTATTTATTTATTTTGTTTCCCAGGAAAGGGAAACCACCACAAGATGCAATTTAACTTGTAATTTTATTTGCTGTGGAGTAGCTTAAGCAATGATTGTATTTGATGTGGAGTTGAAATGCATAAAGAGATAAATGGCTTAATTTGAATCAATATTAATTTAGTGCAATTTACTTTTAACTTTACTTCACAGCAAATGAAATTACTCTGCTCAGGAGTCATTTGAAAACTTTCCCCTGCTCAGAACGCTGAGCTAAACCAGCAGGAGGACTGTTTGCTGGTGGAGGCACCAGGCTGATGGCTTCAGCACGGGGTGATGAAGAAAACACTCGGGATAAGATCCGGGAGCCCGATCCCCCCTGCCCCATTCTATTAAGACAACTCTCCCCAAACGGAAGTGGGGTTTGAAGCTTGGGCAGAGGAGAGATGACAGCCATCAACACCGGAGGCTACCAGACGCGACCACGGCCGTGTTTCCCATCGTGGAAATGGGTTCCATGTTGGTTTCCTGGATCGGTGGCAACAGCGTCCCATCGACCGATGCCTTCAGCGGCCCAGCTTTATCAGCTCACGGTTCTGGAGGCTGGACGTCCGAGATCAGTTGTGGGCCGGGTTGGCTGTCTTGAGGCCTCTCTCCTTGGTGTGCACATGGGCATCTCCTCGCTGTGTCCTCACACCTCTGTCTGTGTCCTAACCTCCTCTTCCTACAACGACAACCAGATTGGATCAGGACCCGCCCTGGTGACCTCATTTTCCTTTTATTTTTTTCAAAAGATTTATTTACTTATTTGAGAGAGAGAGAGCGAGCGAGACTGAGCAGGGGGGAGGGGCAGAGGGAGAGGGAGAATCCTCAAACCGACTTAGCACTGAGCACAGAGCCCAATGTGGGGCCCAATCCCACGAGCCTGAGATCGTGACTTGAGCTGAAATCAAGAGTTGGACACTTAACCAACTGCGCCACCCAGGCGCCCTGACCTCATTTTCCCATAATCACCTCTGTAAGGATCCTGTCTCCAAATACAGCCATGTTCTGAGGTGCTGAGAGTAGGGACTTGAATATATGAATTTTGGGGGGGGTGGCCCAGATTAGCCCATGACAGACTCCCTAGGCTATCCTCCTCCTCCAGCAGAAGGCAGATGGATTTGGGATCCGACGTCACTCCCATGTGCAACAACATACTCTAGGCGACTCACAGAACCAGGTTCCCAGATTCTCCCTCTGATGGCTTCATCCCTGCGCACTGCCCACATGTGGCCCCATGCAGCCGGGTGGGATAGAGCGCACTGTGTGGGGGCCGTGGGGAGAGGCCGCGGGACGCACGGGGACATTCGCCCTCCAGATATTTTCTCAAGCTGCAGGGCCTCCTTGGGCACCAGGGCGAATTTGCAACCTTCCCACCACCTACAGTTACCTGCTTGCCTGCATTGCTTTTCTCCTCAGTGCCCGGCCCTGTTCAACCTCGCAAATACCCCCACGTCCCCCCCTTGTTAACCGTTAGGATGTAGGCTCAGGAGGGCAGGGGACTTTGGGTGTCCCACGGCTGTGTCACCAGGAGCAGGCACAAGGTAGGCCCTCACGGGTTGTTGCGGACAGACTGACGGAGCAGGTGAGGACAGGCTCATGGACAGATGCCCCAGGTGCGAGGATGCTGGGTGGACAGAGCCCATGGCAGCCTGCGTCTCAGCCAGGCCTACGGCAGACGTGATTTTCCCTTGAGGAAATACGTTCTGATTTTCATCACATTGGTGAGTGGGAAAATACGAATTTTAAATACAGATGCTCAGTTTATAGCCAACTTTATTGGAATATTTCTGTTCAGTAAATTAATTTGCATCACATCACATTTTAGTGGCGGGATATGATTTCTGAGAATACTTAGAATTCCATGGGCAGGCTCCTATTTGCTTAGATACATGTATATGTCCACATTTTTCTCTTGATGGGGGAAGATAGTTCTAATCAAATCTTGGCAATGTACAGATAAAAACGTTTGTTTAATTGGACTCCATCAGCTGTCGTGTAAAGGTTTGGGATTTGACTGGCGATTCAGGGCAAGTCTGGGGTCGGTTGGTGTCTCACCCCGGTTGATTTGTCCAATTCTAATTGGCATCGGGAGAATTACAACCCTCAAAGGGTCTGATGAGAGGATATAAACCATTTCCTCCTGATATTTTATGCCGAAAGTTGATGGTGCAAAATTTAAGCTCCCCGAAGCCTGACAACTCGTTTGCAATAAATTCTAGGAGGAGAAAATAATGACTTTGGGACATCGCCTCATTCCATACGAGCATTATTGCTTTACTCTTTCCAAACCATGGCTATGGGGATGCATGCACGTGGTAAGTGATGGTCAGCTGGGCATCTCCTGGACCAAGAACAAGGTCCCAGCGCCCTTGCTTCTAATTCAGAACTGACATCCCTCAAAGGATTCATCCCCTGGGGGCCCACATAAATCGCTGTCCAGGATCAGTCCACGGACACGTTCTCTTTCTCGTTCTTTCTAACCGAGAGAGGCAGGGAACTCAAAGGATGCGCTATCGTTTGGAGTCACACGATACAGAGTCTCCATAACCACATCACTGTATTGGCAGGCAACCCCGTGGATAATGGGTTTTCTAAATCATGCCATACAATTGGTATTTTCACACTTTTTTTTTTTTCAAATGCAATTTCAAAATTAAATTAGGCTGGATGTGTACAGGATTGTGGTGGACGATATTCAATGTGGACGGCAGCCAGTTTCTTCTCAGTCCACATAGAAGGGAGAGAAAACTAATTAACTTCCTGGAGCTCTAGGCCTGGGTCTGTGCATACCGATCCGCCCACCCACCTCCCTGCTCACCACGACCCTGTCTTTCTCAAGGGTGTGGTGGCATCTGTGGGCTTCAGAGCAAATCCATTCTCCCCTGTTTGCATGTGGCAGGAGAGAAGGGACAGACGACAGGTGACGTTAGGGCAGGTGGACAGCTATTTTGGCCCAACTGGATCTCTTCCCCTTTCTCACAGCCCTGGCCTTGGTCATGAGTCTAGATTGTTGCTCAATCCACTAAAGCTACACTTTACATTATAAGGGTTTACTTATTTGCTAAGCTTTTGCATTAGGAAATTCATCTTTACCATGAGGTTGTATGTTTCCTCAAGCACCCAGGCATTGTCTCCCTGGGTGATCCTCATCCTCTACTAATGTATCATTATTCTGGGCCCATAGTAGGACCTTTGTGCATTCAAGGTCATTCCACAAACAGCCTATGAGCTCTGACTCTGCAGACAGATGTGCTAGGCTCTGTGGGGGACACAAAAATGCACCCATTATAAATCCTGTCCCCAGGGAGCTTACAGCTGGAAGGGAGCCACGGACAAGCTCTCCAATACCAGGAGAATACCCAGCACAGAACAGACTAGTTAGCACAGGCAGAATACCCAGCGCAGGATAGAGTACCCAGCACAGGACAGGATACCCAGCATAAGGCAAAGTACCGAGCACAGGGCCAAGTGGGGTAAGAGCTGTGGGAGCATTCCAGACACTTTTCCCTTTTTCTTTTGAAATTTCTTACCATAATCTGCCAAAGAGATAACATTCTTTGAAAGCAAAATTCATATAACATAATATTCTTCATTTTAATCATCTTAAGGTGCAGAGTGCGGTGGTTTTTAGAATACTTGTGAGTATTCTACCACTCCACTAATTCCAGGACATTTCATCCCCCAGAAAGAAAACCTGTGTCCATTAACCATCACTGTGCATTCTCCTCTCTACCAGAGCCTGCAAGACTAGTCCTTGTCCGTACGAATCTGTCTATTGTGGACATTTTCTGTATCACACTGTCTGTGTCCTGCAGGGTCTGCCTTCTCTCACTCAGCGGGATGTCCCCAGAGCTCACCCGGGCTGCACCACGTGTCCGCGCTTCCTTCCTTCTCACGCCCGAATGACGTTTCAGCACATGGACCCGCCGCATTTTGGTTACTCATGACCCAGTCGTGGACATTCCGGTTGCTTCCATATTTGGCTATCGTGAAGGTGTGGCTATGAACATGCGTGCACATGTTTCTGTTTGAAGATGTTTTCAGGCCTTGAGCGTAGACCTGGGAGCAGGTCACACAGTAATTTTATGTTTAGCTTTTTAAGGAACTGTCAGCTCTTCAATGTATGAGGCTGTCTGTCTCTCCAACAGCCTGGCCAACACTTGTTAGTTCCTAAACCTTTAAAAAATCGTACAGCCGTCCTGTTGAGTAAGAGAGAGAGACGCTTCTTAACGGGGATTTTCCTTCCTTCCTCTCAACTCCTCACACTTGATCTGTGACCCATTGAGACTGGCCTGGTGTGGTCCAGAGACTCCCGACTCCGTGGTCCGGAGAAGGGTCATGGGGCAGGAATGGGGCCGAGACCACTGACTGACTGAAGACTGCTTGGTTCTGGGCACAGCAGCGGGTCTGGCGAGCTCACAGCCCGTCAGAGAGCAGCCACCCAGCCCGGTGTCTCCTCACCAAGCTCTGGGCAGAGAACACGGCAGGTGCCGTGACCCAGGGCAGCTCTGCCCTTATGGCCTTGCTTGGATTTCACCCCAGAAGGGGATGGGAGGTGCACAAGGGATGGTCAGAACGCAGGTGTGACTCTTGAAGACTGTGGTCTGCAAGCCAAGGAGAGAGGCCTTAGAAGGGGCCAACTTTGCTGACAGCTTGAGCTTGGACTTCCAGCCTCCAGGGCTCTGAGAAAATTAATTTCTGCTGCGGAAGCACCCCTTCTGTGGTACTGTGGGATGGCAGCCCCAGAAAACCAATTCAGCATGCTGCACGGAGGTATCAGTTTCCCCTGTGTCCCTGCAACGAGCCATCTAGTCCTTTCATCTAGGCCCCCAGGAGGGACCTGCCCAGGGGGCAACCAAGATCGGTGGAGGGTGAGTGAGGAGGGGATGTGGAGTGCTCTGACATCCTAATGTGTAGATTAGAATTATTTACTTTGAAAGTGGCACCATCGTCTGCTCTTTTCAGCATGGGGACCTACCCAAGGTCACGGAGCATCCCCCAGCAAGTCTGGAGTGAGCTTGGAGAGGAGATGCTGTGTCCTGAGCCACTCAGCCAGCAAGAATAAGCACCGGGGGTGGGGGAGGAAGGCAGGCAGAAGTCTCCTCCCAAGTCTGAGCCATAAGCTGTGCACTGCTGAAGTGAAGGGCAGCTGAGATTTTTGCACGGACTGCTAAAGCCAGAGTGGGTCTCAGTCCCCGACTCAACTGTGCTGGACTAGAGGGAACTTAAGAAAAGTGTGCTCCTAGAGAGAACAGAGGGGGTCTTCCCTTTGCACCACCGCTCTCCTTCACGGTGCACCGCACCACGCTGCAGTCTGCTTTCGAAACTGGGTTCTTCCCAAGGGCTGATGTCCGTTGTCCTATTGACAGAGGTGATGCTAACACGGTGGTGCGTTGGGGAGAATTCAGTTATAACTACGTTTATTTTCCTTACTGATCAAAGGGATGAGGACCCCTGATCTGTTCGTGTCTCAGGCCCGTCTAGCATCTAGCTCATTTTGCAGTGCACAGTAGGCAGATTTCAAGCGTGTGCATAATTGAGCTCAGTTGAATGAAACCCCTTCCACTGCCCACTGGCCGCACCAAGGGACCCCCGTGCTCAGAACAGCGTGAAGCAGGAACGCCAAGGACTGGTTCTGGAAGATCAGATTGCCTGTTCATGGGGCTTTTGCTCCACAGGTAATTTTTATTTTTCTTTTCCTTTTTTTCCCCTTATGTATTAAACACAGCACTTATCTTTCTAAAAAATGGGCAAGGACTTTGAACATTGATTTCTACCTTCAGGCTAAGGTTGTTTCTTTCGGGAAATGGTGGTAGAATAAAGGATGTTTTGATCTGTTTTGCATTTGCCTTAAAAAATAAAAATCACACCCAACACTTGACAGCTCATTCGTTACTCCTACCCTCTCCTTTTATTAGGTTGATGCACACATGGAGAAAGGTGCTTTGCTCGGCAGTGCATTCCCCTTGTTCCGGAAAGGCCATGGGAAGGAGGGCACCCAGATTCCTAATGATCACGGCCCGCCGGGGAGGAGGAAGGCACAGCTGTGAAACACGCAGACCCAGGGAAGGTTCCCCATCTGTTGTTCCCAACCGTGGGACCTGCGCTAGGTACTTGACGTCTTCCCAGGCTTCTGTTCATCATAGACAAAACGGGCGGTGTGCTGGAACCAGCCTAGCAAGGCTGCCGTTGCACTCACAGGAGACCACGTTTATAAAAGTACCTGGAAGAGAGCAATACGTGTTTCTAGCTGTTGTTGACATCAGCCTTTCTAGGCTTTGAGACACTTAGGGAGAGCTGAGAGGCCAGGGCAGTCGGGGTTTCCGGCTACACCAGAGGTTCAGGGTGTAAGAGGCAGGTTGCTGGCCGTGCCTAGGGAAAGCTTTTGGACTCATTAGAATGAGTTGATGTGAAGCACACGGAAAGTCCCCTGGCCATTGTCCCAGTTAAGCAGACATATTGTTTGTTAAGGGAATGGTGATTATGCGGATTCTACTGTATTAATAACAATAAATCTGAGTAATGTCCTGTGCATAGCCTCCTGCCCAATGCAATCACTAAGTCAGTGCAGTAATTATGCAAGCCTTCCTGCACAGGATCGCAAAGTTCCCACCAGCAAATTTCTCCCACCTCAGCCAGGAAACGGTGCCTCTTGGGATGCAGCAAATGGCACGGTTAGCTTAGGACAGAAAGAGAACAAGCAAATCTCTTTTCAATGGCATTTAAAGGTAAGCTTGGAGAAGTTCACCATGGAAATGAGAGAAAGGTGGAGGCGTGGCAGATGAGAACACACTCCTTTCAAGAAAATAGGCTGCTTTTCCATTTCCTTCCAAACACACTTCCATCAAACCCGAAAGATACAGGAATTGATTTGTGTTTTGAATCATAACAGCAAATGCTTTATGGGAGACGTTTATTTCTTATTCATTAGATTTACATTTACATAAAGAACATTTCTCTCAAAAGAGTGAAGCTATTGCCTATTAAAATTAAAAATAAAAAGTGGCAGCAAGTTTAGCTGCTAGAAATAAAAGAATGTTGTGCTGTATCCTGTTCTGTAAGACAGAAGTTTTGCAGGAAACTGTCCTGGCCCAGTGATGGGGCTCAGGGAACAGAATGGTAGAAGCCCCTTCCACCAAAGCACTTTATCATAGCTAAACCAGGAAACAGGAGATCCCAGATACGGCTTAGCAGCCTACACCAGTCCCTGAGTTGGGCAGTTCTGGAAACACCGAACGTAGAAAAGAAAGAGAAGTCAAAAGAAGCCATCCAAGACTTCCTTTCTCCCTCCCTCCCACCCTCCCTCCTTCCTTCTTTTCTTCCTTCCCTCCTTCCTTCCTTCCCTCCCTCTCTCCTTCCTTCTTTCCTTCCTTCCTTCCTTCCTTCCTTCCTTCCTTCCTTCCTTCCTTCCTTCCTTCCCTCCCCTTCCTTCTTTCCCTCCCTCCCACCTTTTAAAATTTGGAATAGGAGCTGCAATTGACAATGGTGCTAGGGGAGAAAGGAGGCAACCAATGAGAGGAAATATCCAGTAGTCAGGATGGGACCCAGGAGAAGGCAGGTGTTGTGGGTAGCTTTCTGGGGTGTCATCATGAAGGTTTGGAGCTGAACATAGCATTGCAGAAGAGAGAGAAAGAGAACAGAAAGGAAGATGGCCAAGCTGCGGTCCAGAGACAGGAAGAGGATGAGGTTCTTGGTCAGTAAGGTGGGACATGGCTGCTGCAGGCTCCTGGGTCACGAGTTCCCAAGGAGGGCCTGTAACAACCTTACAGAAAGGGGAAGGAGGAGAGGTGAACAAGGCTTGTAAATTCAGCCATGGCCTTGGCGTGCTGCCTGAGATGGGCTCTGGGTGGGCTCCGTGGGTTGAAATGGAGCAGGGGGTGGGGTAGGATGGAGTGGGGGGGGGGCACAGAAGTGGGGTGAGGAAAGCCAGATGTATGGTGGCCCCATGGTTCTTGGTCTGAAAAGTGCAGAGCAAGCACCTGGGGAAGCTTGTTGAAATACACCATCTACTTGGGGGGGGCGGGGTTGAGTCAGAGGTTCTGCAACCGATTTACCAGGGGAACTCCTCTGAAATGCAGAGTCTCTGAGGCCCCAGCCCTGAGAACCAGAATCTGCATTTCAGCAAGAGCCTCAGGAGATTTATAGGCACATTAGATCGCTCTGGTTTAGACCATTCATCTTAAGAGATGACCATGAAAAGAGAGAGGCCGGAAAGCGGAGAGAGGAGAAGGTAAACAAAAGAATGTACCATTTTTAAAAAAGATTTATTTATTAGCACAGCAGATATGAATAAACACCATCTATGCATGCAGAGACAGCTGTGAGCGAGACAGGCTCGTCTGTGATAACTCGAAGCTCCCTTTCCGGGGGCGGCAGCAGGACACACACAGGTGAAAGGGAAGGTGCCGTGAAAAATCAAGCCAGATAAGGTGATGGCAAGTACTTGGGGTTCTGCAGTGGTGTCAGCAGTGACATTTGAGCCAAGACCCAAAACACGAGGCATTAGTCATGGAAAGATCTAGAGAAGAACTTTCCAGAGAGGGGTGACATCATGTGCAAAGCCCGGGGGCAGAGGGAGCTAAACTGGCTAAGACTGAGGGAAAGTGGGCAGAGGACTTGGACAGACATTTCTCCAGAGAAGACACACAGAAGGTCACCGGACACACAGAAAGACGCTCAGCATCCCTCATCGTCAGGGGAATGCAAATCAAACCCACAGTGAGATACCACCTCACACCTGTCAGGACGGACATTATCAGAAAGACAAACAGTAACAAGTACTGGGGAGGATGCGGGGAAAGGGGGACCCTCCTGCACTGTTCGTGGGAATGCAAGCTGGTGCAGCCACTGTGGAGAACAGTGTGGAGGTTCCTCAAAATATTAAAAGTACAGCTACCCTACAGTCCAGCAATCTCACTTTGGGGTATTTATCCAAACAATTAAGTCAGGATCTTGAAGAGATATCTACGCTCCCATGTTCATTGCAGCATTATTCACGACAGCCAACATGTGGGAATAGTGCCAATGTCCATCGACAAATGAATGGATTAAAAAAAGTGGCATATATATAGATAGATAATGGGGTATTATTTAGCCCTAGAAAGAGGAAATCTTGCCACTTGCAGCAACACAGATGGACCTAGAGGACATGATGCTGGGGGAAATAAGTCGAAGACAAACACCGTATGATCTCACTTGTATGTGGAATCTAAGATAGTCAAACATATAGAAGCAGAGGGTAGAATGGTGGGTGCCTGGGGCTGGGAGAGAGGACAGGGGGAGATGCTGCTCAACAGGTAGGAAGTTTCGGTTATGCAAGAGGAAGAAGTTCTAGATATCTGCTGTCCAGCACTATCTATCATTAGCAACGCGGTACTGTGCACTTTAGAATACGCTGAAGGATAGATCTCATGCTTAGCATTCTTACAAAAAAAAAAAAAAAAAAAGGGAAAAGCTAAAAAAAAAAAAAAAGAACACAAAGACATTTTTGAAAGTGATGGATACGCTTAGTACCTTGATCGTGGTGATGGTACCGTGGGTGTTTGCATACGTCCGAGCTCATCAAGATGGGTGCAATTGTTTGTCTATCAGTGATGCTTCAATAAACATTTTTTTTTTTAAATTGCAGGCAGGCCAGCAGAATTGGAGCACGGAAAGGGGGCGGGGAGGTGGTTGTTGGGGATGAGGTTAGGGTGGAGAGGCAGGACCTCCTGGCTTACGGTGAGGGGCATGGGTCTCGGCCTAGGATTGGGTCAGCCAGGCCAGAGCACTAACTGGTTGAGGTGAAGACGAGTTAGCCAGGGCACGAGGGATAACCCGGGATGACAGTTTGCTGCGCGCAGGAAGAAAAACTTTCTGGAAAGGCGATTAGGAATTGCATGGCCTCTCAGTAAGCTGGTGATCGTCCCCCCGCTTTCCAAAGCAATCACTCAGGAAATTAAGTCCTAAAAGCAAGAGAGCAGGGAGAGAGATGGAATGCGGATTGGGTTTTAGGGGAGAAACTTTGCAGTTCTGGTGTGGAGAGGCCCGGCGGGCTGGCTGGGGATTTGGCTGGGAAGAGGTTATAGATCACATTAGCAGAATATTTATGCTGTTCTACCTCTCTCCAGCTCCGTACTAAATTCTTCACATTTAACTCCACCTCATGCTCTGAGAGGGACTTTTATTACCTCTGCACAGGTAATGCATAACAATCCAGCTCTCTAACATTTGCTGATCGGCCGTGCAGGTAACAAGCCAGCCGGCTGCCTGGCATCGCTCAGGAAATATCTGAAGCAGATAAGATTGCTTTGCGTTGGTCAGGCTGTGGCAACCTTAAGTATTCAAGGTTGACCCCCGGAGTTCACTGACCCGTCCTTTTGTGTCTTTTAACAGCTTGGGAGAACCTGCCCCACTCACCTTTCCGGCAGTTCTACCCACCCCAGCAGCCTTGCTCTTGGGAAGGACCGGAGGGACCCCAAGGGTATGACGGGGGGGTCCCTCTGTTGAAAATCCCTCTCCATGTGCTACCCAGAATTCGATCACCCATTCCAGAAAGGCGTTCTTTCTTGGCTGCAAGGACTCCTGGGAGAGGAAATGCGTTAAGATCCCAACACGTTAGGGTAAATGTTTTTTTCCAATTGTAAGGGTGGCAGCCCATGGAATGTGGCCCTAGAGAGTGGTAACCGAAGATCATCTCTATCTAGTGGATTGTTCTCCCAAGGGTGAGTCCCACTGGCAGTTATAAGAGCTTAGACCCCCAGAAGATCTCATGCCCCAGCTGCCAGCCTCAATTCATGCTTCCTGGGTCCCCACGGTGCCTGGTTGGTGCAGGGATGCAGGATTAGGCCATCCCCATTTTACAGATGGTGCAGCCAGGAGGGGCACAGCCTAGATTCAGACTAGGGTGTGTCTGGGTTCTAAGCTCATGCTCTCCCCAACCCCACGCGGCATTTTCCTGGGACTCTGTTTTTGCATCCAGCAGCACTGGGGCATGTGATTTGATTCCAGACACTCATGATCCTCTTTGCTGGTCTTCGGGGCCATACTACCACCTCCAGGACATGCCCTGCCAGTCACTGCCCCAAGTGGTCCTTGGCCCTTGACCTCTCCTCCACCAGCACCCCAGAATAAGGACCCTACTGATTTAGCAGACAAGTGTAACGTGAATGCCTGTCCCGGCTGCATTGTGAAGCAGCACCGGGGGCACCAGCTGGAGGACGTGTGGGCCACACCCCTGCACAGGTTAGGGTCAGGGTCCACATCCGACTCACGAGCCTCCCAGCAGGTGGAACCTCCAGGGAATGGGGAGAGTACGTGTAGAAGCAACTGCAAAGCTCACAAAATGAGCATCTTTGGCACATGGACTATTTTGAGCTGAAGGCCATTGAGAACCAGCAGACACAGGCAACGATCTAAGAACAGAGGGTATTTTTCCTTCAGTAAAGGAGATTTCATTTATAAAGGAAATTCCCTTTCGTGGTGATGTCTCCCTCTCCTGGACCTGGAAGAGGAGGGCTCTTCATAAGTCTTATCCCTGGAGAAGGCAGGCCTTACATCTGTTGAACAACACTCAGGTACCACCCGTTTCCCAGAGACCTTCCCATAGCTTGACTCCAGGCCTTGAAGCCCCAAACCCCCTTTCCTGTGTTGGCCCGAATTCTAGCCACCACTTTGGGTGACTCATCGCTGGATGTTCCCATTGGTGCATGCCAGACACACAGACTCATACACTTCCGTTTGTTTTCCTCTTATTGACCTGTTTTCACCCAGTCTCATCGGCAGGGCCCGGCAGGAGAGCCTGAGGTGGTAGAGGGAAAGATCCCTGTCCCCTCACCCCCTAGTGTGCAGTCCCACGTTCCCCCCTTCTCTTCCCCATCGAGGCTTCCTTGCTGTAAGGTGGAGTGATTCGTCTGTCTGACTTGTGCGAGATGAAGTAGTCACTCTACCTACTCTGTCGCTGACATGCACTGCCTACCAAGCAAGGCACCATCCAGGCAACCTTCTTGACTTCTGATAACCCCATGAGGTGGGAACTTTTTGCCCCATGTGAGAGAAGGGGGGACAGAGAATCCAAACAAGTAAATGACTTAGCCAAGATCCCTGAGAGTGAGAGCGAGCCAGTAACCTCCTCTTCATCCACCTCCAAAGTGACTTGTCTGAGTTCACAGCTTGAATGTGGATGAGCAGAGATGCCTCGGGGACCTGTGACCCCTTGATGCTCTGCAGCCCTCCACCCCACACCATAGACAGCTGCCCCAGGAGACACTCACAGGGTCAGCCCTGTGGGGAGGTACAGCTTCTGTGCAAGATTTGCCCAGGTCCCGTCTGCCCAAGCACACAGGTCTGTCTTCACCCTGTGGTCCCTTTCCCACATCATGGAGGCACCACCGCCCCTGTGTGCAATGTTCCTTCTCCTCTGGCAGAGGAATCGGAGGCTCAGATGAGCTTTAATTTGTGCCTGGAAATGTTTCAATGACATATTTCCAAATCAGATGTTTCATCTACTCCGTTTATCCTAAATTCCATGACTCTATTTCAGAGCCTAACAGACCTCCGCTTGGGAAATTGACACATCCAAATGGACTATTTGGATGGAAGCTTCCATCTGACCAAGTGCAGCCAAAGCACCCGGCAAATGGAAAATGCAAACCATATGGCAGAAGGAGAACAGCAGATTTGCAGCCACATTATGAGCTCTGTGACAAATGGGGCTCTTGCAGGGGCACAAAACTCTCATTGTCTTCGCTCATGGTGGATGGCCTTTGGGCAGAATAGTAGTAACCATTCCTGAGAATTTCGGTTCAAGTTAATCCTAAATAAATTAGCAATGCTCAAAAAATGTTAAATTGTAACATTTCTTCTTACAGTCTTGTTTTATTTATTTTTTTATCAAGCACTGCAGCATTAGTATGCACGGCAAAAATTAAAAGCCCGAGCATAGTTTTGGTCGAAGGAAAACCCAGTTCCACTAAAAGCAGCAGCAGAGGAGGAAAGTGTGGGAGAGAATTAGGTGGGAAATGCAGCATGCCGCAGGATCACACCCACGTGCACCGGGGGCTCTCCCTCCCGTTGCTGGCATCTTGGATCCCTGAGAAACTGAGGAAGGAACACAAACAAATGGGATTGAGGACAGATTTCAGAATCTAGAGATAATGCTCCAGGGGAGGGTGCCTCCTTCAGAGCCTCCTGCTTGAGGTCTGAGATCCATTCAGAATGCACAGGCTTCTTTGCAGCTAGAGCACCCTTCACCAAGACTGGGGTGAAGACTGTCTGAAGGCTGGTGGAAAGAACCCCAGGAGAACACACCCCAGAGAATGCCAGTCCAATGGACTTGGGTTCCATATTAGTCAGGGTTCTGCAGAGAGACAGAGCCAATGGGTTGTCAATGTCTATACCTATCTGTATGTGTATTTGTATCTATAAATTTTTCTCCACCAACCTGTTACCAGGTTGGGGAATCCTTGTGTTTTAAGAAACTTAGATTTTGGTGGCACATCAATTGTTCCTAATCATTATCAACTGTAGAACAAGCATCTATCTATCTATCTATCTATCTATCTATCTACTGAGATTTATTTTAAGGATTGGCTCACAAGATTGTTGGGGCCAGCAAGTCCAAAATCTGCAGGGTACGTTGGCAGGTTGGAGAGCCAGGGAAGAGTTGATGAGGCAGTGTTGAGTCTCAAATCCGCAGTCCAGAGGCAGAATCCCTTCCTCCATGGGAGACCCCAGTCCTTTTCTCTTCAGGCCTTCAACTGATTGGATGAGGTGCACCCATGTATGAAGGGTGATCTGCTTTACTCAAAGGCTACTGGTTTAAATGTTAATCACATCTAAAAAATACTTTCACAGCAACATCTGGACTGGTGTTTGACTAAAAATTGGATATCACGGCCCAGTCAAGTTGACACATGAAATTAACCATCAGAGAGTCTCAGGATTCCAGTGGCATGCCCTTCCTGGGCACAGGAGACCCACATGAGGCCAATCTTCACCTTCCATGTCACTTTGGCCCAGCATGGGAAGACAGTCGGGGCACTGGCCTGCGATTCTATAAGTAGGAATAAGGGTGAGGACTTGCTGTAGTTTAACTGTTGGACGTAACCTCCATGAGGAATCCCCTAGCATGGCTCCTTCTCATCTACTATGTTTCATCAACTGGATTATTCATCCAGGTTGTAAAGAACAAGGGGTATTCCAGTTCAACCATCGTCGTGGCCAATAGCACCATGAGAACATCTGCAGTGTTCCTGGTACTTCACCAGGTTGCGGAATCCCTGTGTTTTAAGGAACTTGGATTTTGGTGGCTCTTTAATTGTTCCTGATCATTACCAACTATTAATTTATAAATTCCCAAAGAACAAGTGTCTCTGTTCTTGGCATCTTAATTACTGGGCTGGTCAAAGTTGTAGCTAATTAGGAATTTGAGAGAAATTTCACGGACCTATTGGCTGGTACCCAAGCGGAGTCTGTGGCTCAGAGGTTTGTTTGGTTTACAAGTTAGGGTCTTATGTACCTGGTGCCAAAACAGCAATAGCTATGGCTGAGTGAGTGAAAGAATTCTCTACTTCCAGTTTACTGCCCATCAGTTCTCTTGGAAAGAACTCTGTTTTTAATTGCCGTGAGCGTCCCACGAAAGGGTGGATTTCTTGTCCTTGCCTGAGCCTCCGATGAGGTGTAGTTGGTGTGTTTTGGCATGTTCACCCACTAATGTTGCAGAGCATGGACTCATATGTGTTTCCAGGGGTCCCTGTACATGGAAGCCTATAAGAAATCTCAGTGGAGAATTGGATCCCGGCATAAGGAGGGTCCTTCCCGGAACCAGGCGGGGAGGTGAAGCAGAGAGTGGAAAAGCACAGAGGCCCCTTTCCTGCAAGGCTGGCTCACAGGTGGGCTGGCATGGACACATCACAGGCTGACCTGTGTTAACACACGTGGATGTGAACTCACTGTCTCTTACTAGTCTTCTCTCTTGGGCGCTGCCTGGTGCGGCGGGAGTTGTGCATGAAGATATTCAGAATGGTGTTCACGAAAAAGGAGTGGATTCCAACCAGACACCTGTATACCGTGTTCCCTTTCTCCCAATACTTCCAGTCACTTTCGATCAGATAAAATTCATGAAAATGCGGTCTCCCCTCATCCTGGGTCCTATAAACACTCACTTTGATCTCTAGGAGTCATTTACAGTGATAACTTTGAACTGTATGATGTTTTTAAAAATCGTAAGGGCTTAACAGAGTACACAAGATACAGCTAATTTCAGATGAAAGCCTCCCCCCCCCCCCCCCCCCCCCCCCCCCCCCCCCCCCCCATTTCCACAGAAACCCCCCCCCCCCCCCCCCCCCCCACCGCCTGCTCCCAGGCCTGTC
Source organism: Neomonachus schauinslandi (assembly GCF_002201575.2). Taxonomy (NCBI): domain Eukaryota; kingdom Metazoa; phylum Chordata; class Mammalia; order Carnivora; family Phocidae; genus Neomonachus; species Neomonachus schauinslandi. Next base: position 2,963,381 of record NC_058406.1, read on the forward strand.
TAGTTCTGCCCACACAGCTGAGGCTGCAGGACTCAGGTGGGGATGAATATTGAGCTCCAGCCCTGCATCCCATCCACCAGGCCAGGATGCTTCTCAAGGGTACACAAAGGCAAGAGGATGGCAGAGACTTAAAACTCATAAATTGCATGCTTGGGGCCTGTGTGGCCCAGACCTCCTTACTTTGTTCCATGAAAATAGATTGTCAACATGAAGATGGTTATCACAGACTGCCACGGGGGCCCGAGGGTCAATCTCTGCAAAGGCACCCCACTGGGAAATAGCTCCAAGCTAATCCTTTATGCATGACGGAGCCGGCAGGGTCATCTCAGATATCATAGGCACAGGTCTGTGACAAACAGCTTTTCCAAGATCTATGGGAAACGGTCCTTTGCAAGTTAATTCTGAACAAAGAAGAGCCACAAGGTCAAAATTATGTGCCATGGGCTTATTATAGGAAAGAAGGAAATTTAATCTGAAATTATCTGCATCTTCCTTATTCTATTCTTTTTTTTTAAAAGATTTTATTTATTTATTTGACAGAGAGAGACACAGCAAGAGAGGGAACACAAGCAGGGGGAGTGGGAGAGGGAGAAGCAGGCTCCCCGCAGAGCAGGGAGCCCAATGCGGGACTCGATCCCAGGACCCTGGGATCATGACCTGAGCTGAAGGCAGTCGCTTAACCAACTGAGCCACCCAGGCGCCCCCTTATTCTATTCTTAAGCACTTATAATTTTTTAAAAAGTATTTAGTTCAAAATTATGGGTTCAGAATTATGTGCAAGCAAGGACCTGCAAGCCACAGTGTCACAAGAACATCTTCAGGGGCGTCTTGCTGGCTCAGTCGGTTAAGCATCTGCCTTCGGTTCAGGTCATGATCCCAGGGCCCTGGGATCAAGTCCCATATCGGGCTCCCTGCTCAGTGGGAGTCTGCTTCTCCCTCCTCCTCTGCTCCCCCTTGCTCTCTCATGCTCTCTGTCAAATAAATAAATAAAATCTTTTCAAAAAATCTTTTTAAAAAAGAACATCTTCAGCGGCACATAGCTGCATATGCGTATGTGCATGAATGTGTGAGGGGGGGTGTGTGTATGTGTATGTGTGTGCTATGTGTGCACACGTATGTGGGGATATGCTTGTATGCATGTGGATGACTCCTGAGAGTGTACGATGAGCTTTTGCATTGATTTCAAGTAAGCATCCCAGATAGAGAATGTGTAAGTCTCATACTTCAGAGTATGTCCCTCCTTGACATGGAAACAGACCCTCCCATAGGGAGGGATAAGCTAGGACCCGTCTCCCTGAGCTCATCTGCCATCAGGAGAGTAGGATGCAAGCTAGCTCCTCACTTTGAAGCAAGGATGGATGCTCTGGAGCTCACGACTCGACTCGTGTAGGTGACTCTTAGACCCTTGCATAGGTCTCATGCTTGGCTAGTGACAACTAGCCAAGCATGAGACTAGTGATCTGCCATGTAGACTTGACCCTTGTTTGAAATTTCGAAGGGAAACACCTCGGGAGCATATTCTCATGGTAGGTTTTATCAAACACTCGAGTATCCCAGGAGCTTCCGGATCTGCACCTGGGACACTTCCTTGCCTATAAAAGGGGTCCGAAGATATTGGCGGAGTTTAATTAGATTGCATGAAATGGAATCAAAGAAAAGACTAAATAATGATGGGAATGGAGCAGAGAGGTGTGAACATAGCCAGCTGAGGATGTTTTCATCCCTCCTGGGTTCGTGACCCCATCATAAGATGAGAGATAACCTGTGTTTTCCCTTTTACGAGACAAGAAAGATGTGTTGATTTCAATGAGGAACTGATTTGGTCAAATGCTGAGAAGAGGACCAGCCGAGGTAAGATTGGAATGTTGTTACGTACGCTGGCTCAGCGTCAGAGCAAATTCGAGTCCCCAGGGAAAGCTCCGTAAGTCTCTATCCCTGTAGGGCGGCTGCTTCCTTGTGTGGTGGGTACAATTCCCACCGTCACCACTGGGAGCTATAGTTTTGGCTTGCTTGTAAATTATGTGAACACTAAACAGAATCATGACCATTGTATTTTTTTTTTCCTATGGCTTTTCATTATTCCCAAGATGACTACAGGGATTAAGTTCTAAAAGCTTTTAAAAAGGAAAGAAGAAGAAGAGTCTGTTTTCTGGCCAAGACCAACAGGAAATGATTTTGGCCTCAAAGCCATTTTCAGAATGAGTTATTATCGATCAAAAAGAAACTTATAATAGGAACCGTTTTTCCGCTATTACTATAATGTTAGCTACTGGGAATGCAATTGTACTTATATATGGAGATGTGGTTTTTATTTTAGAAAATGCTCATAATTCTCTTGCATGCAATCTGGTTGGAATTGGATTGCATGCTTCTGTTTGACCAAAAGCAAGGCAAGGCCCAAGGACAATGTGGGGAGACAACAACACAACAAGGACCCACAGCAGGAGTCCTCAACTGTATTCACAGCAGTTGGTCCTCTGATTCCACCAAAAACACTTTCTTAACTGCTGCCCTTGGAGCTGTAATTAAAAGGAAAAATACAATAAGCACATTCTAATCTGCTCAATGCCACATCTGCGCTGTAGTTTAACTAGTGCATTCCCAGAAACATCTCCTTAATTAAAGGCATAAATCCATCCAGTCATCTGCATAAACACTGCGATTTGCAAAACTGAGGATTTTCCTCCTTCAAGCGCCATATTCTGGATGGGATAGAAATGATGAATTGAAACATTTGCCTGCAACAGCGACAAAGAAGAGATAAAACGAGGAAAAAGTGTGGATTTGGGTGGATGCTAGACAACCAACAAGCAAGAAGCTTTTCTCCCACAGTGCATTCATTCCCCCTTCCATCTTTCTGAAGTTTATCAGAGTGTGGGTTCCCAAGAGGTGTCCGTGGTCTGGGGCACCACAGTCCCTTCCTTGTAAAGCAGTGAGGGGAGCCACTTGCTCTGCTCTCTGACCGCTAAGCATCCTGGGGAGATGTTTAAAACACCGCTGGGAAAGACAAGCTTCCCGTCCCACCGGTGAGTTTAGAGAGCTGAGCCAGAGGATGCAGGAGAGCGTGGAGTGGCTTCAAAGTGACAGTTCCAGAAGGAGGAAGATGTGGACTGTGTTTGGAGGCGCTACCAAGCTCAGGCAGCTCAGGGCTGCTACCCAGCTTCCTACAAGATCACTGCCCGAGAAGGGAGACCCTCCCTGGTGACCCCTCCCCTTTCTCCACTGCACCATCCCCTCCTCCCTCATCACTGTCTCTTTGTTGAAAGTAATATTTCCCCTGAATATTTCCGCTGGGGAGTCTCTCTTCTGACCTCCAAACATGGCTCTAAAGACAGGCTAATCCATTGCCTCAGAGGCCAGACAACAGGCCAGGGCAAAGGGGATTTTTCCTTTCCTTTGAGATGAATATGAATGGGCTGGACAAAGAGGGGGCAGAGGTGGGGGCAGGAAATCTGAGCTGGGCGTTCACACTAGGGTGGGGCACACCCCGGGGGGCACATTTCCTGGGAAGAACCGGGCCAGCTTTCCCTCCCCTGCTGGTAGGGCCTCCCTTTGCATGGTGGGTCAGACTGGCGCATCTCCCACATGCAGGCACTGAGGAAGATAGTCTTGAGGAAGTCTTCATGGCGCAGCCCACACACACCTCTGCCTCGGCCCTTCTTCCCCAACCCCGCACCTCTGCCTCCACCCTTCTTTTTCCTGTGCAAGAGAATTTCTTTGTGACATGCTGCACAGCGCCCTCTGGCAGGAGGGGTGACACTGCAGAAGATGTCTGAGAGAAGGGTGTGAGTGGTGGGCTGGACACTCAGCAGAACGCCCCAGCTCCAGCTCCCTCCTCCCCCTGGAATCATCGCTCACTGTGCTCCTCCCAAAACCCCCCGTGACCACCCACATGAGGACACGAGGGACTCTCTTCCTCAGAGTTTCCTGAGTCCACACCAGAAGTTGCTTAGGAACCTGTTTCATACAGCAGGTGAGGTGGAACCTTCTCAGGCTTTTCATTTCCATGGGAAAGGATATTAATGACTTAAGGCCTCCCTCTACCTCCTTGGCAAGAATTATTGATGAGTCTGGGAAAAGGAAGCGGCTCAGATGGCTTAGTTCTGTCTTCACCTTGCTGCTTGGGTGTTCCCGCTCCTCGTGCCTGTGATGCCCCAGACATGGGTGGGTAAGTTTCATTGGGGGGTTGAGAATTAGGAAGCTCATTGTTGCTGCACCCCTAAAGCACATGCTCCAACACCTGCGCTATCAGTTACGGGAGTTCGGTTTGCTCCTCAATCACTACCAGAACTCAGGTGAGCTCTGGACCAGCTGTGGCTGCCATGAGCATCCCTGCCTGCATACCCATGCAACATGGTGAATGCAGACACAGTGGGAAGAGCCCTACTGGTTCAGATTCCCCTCTGTGGCTTCAGCCTGGATTGGATAGGCTGTGTTTTGGGACATTCTTCATCTCAGCCAGATGCAGGGGACAGTGGGGTCCTCAGCCGCATCGCGTGAACAGAAGGCACAAGTGGATTCTGGCCCCAAGGAATCCAATGGTGTGGAACATCTTCACACCTGGTTGTGCCCAAGGGGGAGGGGTGTTCTGTAGACGCAAACTTCTAATTTGAGGAAAGGAGGAAAAGGAGGTGGAGGGGCAGGAAGAGGAGAGGAGAGATAGAGTTTCTGAGCAGCATCCTGAAGTGTCAGGGTTCAGATGTAGTACATGGTCAAAGAGAAACAGGGAAGGTTTTTAATATCTCTCTTTTTTGGGATGTTAATGATATTATATTGATACGTTATACTCTCTCCATAAAACAACTAACCTGGTTTGTCCATGAATGGCCACTGGACTGTTTTCATTTTGCTATTGATTTTAGGTTGAGAACAAAGGGGCACATGAACCCTTGTCTATAAATCACCAGCAATCTTGTTGCTGAGAACTAATTACACTGACATCCCCATCTTTTACACTGCATTTATTACCAACAATTGTGCTCTGGGATGAGGAGCGGATGAAAGGGAACACTGAGAGGCTTTGTCTGTATCCCCACACTAGACCATCAATCTCCTCAATGAAATGAGGCAAGAGGTGTCATCCTTCCAGAAGGGACGAGATAAAAGATGTGCTGCTGAACCAACTGATGATTACACATTTGCATAGGAGAACTTGCAATTTCTACCCATTAAACTTGCTTCTCCTGTGCTTGCTTTGGCACATTGCTTTTAAGTTAATTTTCAGTGAGCCCAAAACCATGGAGGGAGCTTTAGGATGGGCTGGAAGGACCTGGTGCTGGGTGTAGGCGTATGTGTTTCATTGGATTTTTTAATTATAAAGTTAGTATGCCCCCATTACAGAAAGTATAGAAAAATGCAGCAAGGATTGGTATTCCTCTTGTGAGTCACAGAGGTTTCTCAGATTCAAACTGGAGATACCTCCAAATGAGAAAAGAGTGAGATGCACCAAGCAGATGGTTGTGCAAGAAAACCACAGATCAGGGGTTCTCAAGGTGCAGCTGCTGGCTGGCAGCATCAAAGACCTTGTTAGACGTGCAAATTCTGGGACCCCACTCCAGACTAACTGAATCAGGAGCTCTGAGAGTGGGGCCAGCAATTTGTATCTTAACGAGCCTTCCAGGTGATCCTTCTATAAGCTCTGGTGTGAGAACCACTGCTCCAGCCCACAGTCCTGAAAAGTAAGTGGTGACCTGAATCAACACTCTGGGGGAAGTTTTCCCATTGAGACAGGCCCAGGAATGGTCACATGACACAATTACAGGGAAGCTTCTCTCCTGTGGGTATGCATAGCCTGAAGAGAAAGTCATTGTACAATAACATATGCATTAAAATTATATCCAACCCCCCCCAATACTAGCACTTTGTGTGTGTGGTAGTGGTGGTGAGAGGAGTAGAGAGATGGCACATGGGGATTCACAATTTACTTCTTAATAGGCTTGGAAATTCAACCTAATCTCTGCTCAATAGGCGACAAATATTTAATGAGCATCTACTACGTGCCAGGGACCATAGTATACGATGGGGAACCATTGGTGGGTAAGTTTGAGACGATTCCTCTCCTTCTGCAGTTCTAGTGGACCCTACAACCCCATAGAACCACTTTTAAACCATAATAATATTTAATAGCTGATAAGAAAGACAGCATAAGCAGAGAGAAATGGGGCAAAGCTTCATTTGAAATCATCTAGAAAGTGATTCATTACCATTTTTGTCAGTGACATCACACTCATGATTACATTTCCCTTTACTATTCAATCACAGGTGATGACAATGAGAAACGGAGAGATACCTTGGGGAGGCTTCCTGTCACGAAACAATTCATTCTTGCATAAAATATAATTTTTATTGCCTTGCTGGGCTTGAATGGAAAACTTGAGAAGGCCTTAAGAGGGAAAACAACACCAGCAACAAAAACAAAATCCCTGATCCATGGGCCACATGCACAGCAAAGTATCCTTGCAGTGGGGACTCCAGGTCAGTGGCAAGGAGAAAGGCTAACACTTAGACTCCAGGTTAATCCTGGGAATGTGGAAAAGGCTGGAATCACCCTGAGAGGTGGCTTCCCCAGGTTCAAAGCTGAAGTGAATTAAAAACCTCTTTTGAGGAAAATATTCTCCATTTGGGAACCTACAGTTAAAGTCCACCTGTGTGAACTCATGGTCAGCAATTGCCAGAACAGGCATGAGTGAGAGTCAGCAGAACAACAGTTTCAGATCTACTCTCCTAAGAAATGAAATGCTAGAATTATTACAATAAGAATAACAAATAGCAGTGTGAGAAACATTTAAGGAAAAATAAAATGGAATTACAAGCTGAGGAAGCGACAACAGGTAGATGGAGTAGAGAACCAGGTAGAACTTTTTGAAGGGAAAACTGTAATTGTTGAAATGAAAAAATTAGGAGCTATGTTAAAAAAGCAGATTGGAGGGGCCCCTGGGTGGCTCAGTCAGTTGAGCATCTGACTCTTGATTTCAGCTCAGGTCGTGATCTTGGGGTCATGAGATCGAGGCCCATGTTGGGCTCTGCTCTCATTGGGGAGTCTGCTAGAGATTCTCTTTCTCTCTCTCCCTCTCCTTCTGCCCCTCCCCCTACTCACATGCTCTTGCTCTCTCTCTTTCTCAAATAAATAAATCAATCTTAAAAAAAAAGCAGATTGGACACAGCTAAAGAAAGAATTGATGAATGGGAAAATTGATCTCAAGCAATCACCCATAACATACCATGGAGAATTAAGGAGAAAAAAATTAAGAAAGATCAAAAGATGGACAATTGAGTGAGGGGTTTTAATATAAATCTATTTGGAGTCTGAGAAGGGGAAATGGCCAAAAAATTAGCAGAGACAATATATTAAGAAGTAATGGTCAATAGTTTTACAGCAGTGATAAAAGACACTATACCCAAGTAGAATAAATAAAAAGAAATCTACTCCTTTGACACATTGTAGTAAAATGCAGAACATAAAGGAAAAAGAGGACAATCTGGAAGACCGTCTGAAAAGAGATGACAATTAGTTTGGCAGCAAATGTACCAAAACGTACCAAAATGGCACCAGAAAGTGGAATATCTTCAAACTCTTGGGAGAAAATAAATGTCAGGCTAGAACTGTGGATGGAGCAAAATTTTCTTTCAGAAATAAAGGCAAAATAAAGACATGTTTGAAAATAAAAGTGAAGTGAATGCACTACCCTCCCACCTAATCTGGGAAGTAATTAAAGATGCACTGTATGTAGAAGGAAAATGACCCAGAAAGGGGGCGTGAGGTTCCAGAAGGAATGATGTAAGTGGAAATGGATCAACCTAAAGGGCATTGTATGTTACCCCAGAGCCCAGAACAGTGTCCAGCACAGAGTTGGTGATTCATCAATTTTAATAGGAAACACATTTCTGTAAAATAATAACATTTCTAATTCATGGGAGTTTGAAAAGGCAAACCTAAAATTTTAGGCAGAAACATCAAAGTCAGGAGAAGCATGATCTTAAGGTTCTTGCACTGGTTTGAAGGGGGTTGTGATATTGCCTTAGACTTTGTTAAGTATCCATGGTGAATTCCCAAGGAAAAATCATGAAAAAAGTAGAAATTCTAAGCCAGAAGGGGGAAAAAGGGAGTAAGAAACTACAAGCATGATAAGCCAGATGCTGCTTTAAAATTCTACACATAGTAACTCATTTAACCCTCACACAGTTTCTCTGATGTAAGTTGCCATTACTATCCTTACTTTTACAGAAGGAAAGTACCGAGAGGTTGGGTGACTTGCCCAGAGTCACACAGATAGGGGGAAAAAAAACACTCAAATAAAATAAGGGGCAAGAAAGGAGGGGAATATAGTACAAGTGGACAAATGGCAAAAAAAGTCAGATGGTGGAAACAAATGTATCTCTGTAATCACAATAAATATAAACAGACTAAATTTGCCAATTTAAGACATAGATTGTGAGATCCAATTTTAAAAAAGAAATTCAGCCTTATGCTATTTATAAGAACCCAAATAAAAATTGAGGGCATACCCGTTTGGATATAAAAGGATGGGAAAAGTTAGACTATGTGATTAACAAACGATAGAGTGCAGGGTCACTTTATTAATATCAGACAAAAAGTAGCATATAACATACAAAAAAGCATTAACTAAGTCACCACAGTAGGATATATTGTTCAATTTTCCAGTAAGATACAGCAATTCCAATTTGTATTTATCTAATAAAATTGCCTCAAAATATATAAAGCAATGCCTGATGGGAGAAATGGATAAATCTATCCTCCTGGGAGACATAATAATTCTCTACCTAATTATAAAGAAGCAAGCAAAATTTCTAAAATCACAGAGGAATTAAATAATGTCCCTGGCAAGTGTGATATATGGAGCATGTAGAGAGACCTGTGCCCAAAAAGTGAGTGAACACTCTTCTCATGCACACATGGAACTTTTACAAAAATCAGTCCTGCAGTGGAGGAAGTCCCTGGAGCCCTTTTTCTGTTGAATGTACATGCATGATGCTCTTGGGTAAGTGGCATCATCTAGGAAAAGAAGGCACATCTCCCAGGTAACCGTCTCCCTTACCTGACAGAGGGCAGGACAGGGCCCCATGCATGAGGTTGCTGGAGCTGCCAAGCTGTTTGGGGAACTATGGGTCTGTGGACAGTGAAGGCAATGGCAGTGATGGCAACAGCATCTGTGAGCATGAGGCCAGCAGCCAACATCCATCGAGAGTCTCCCGTGCATATTCCAGGCATTGAGCTTTACATGGATCATCTCATTTAAACCTCATCACAGCTCTGCCAAGAGGATACCATTACCATCTTCACTTTCACATGAGGCTTAGAAACATAGGAATCATAATGGCTTCTTTTTAGAGCCCCAGAAATGACCCTGTCCAGGGGACTGAGGTCTTCCTTCTGCCTGAGGGGAGAGGAGAACCAAGGGACAGACACTTGAGTTGCACGAGGATGTCCCTACTGTTCTTAGGATTTTGTGGGTTTATTTCATTATTCTAATGAATAGAATGGAGCTGATGGTGTTCTTCTCCCCATATCTACCTGGGAATACAAATACAGTGTGTCATGAACCATTCAGGCTAATCTCAGCTAGGGAGGAAAGCATGCAAGATAAAGCAAAGGAGAAGTTGTTACCCATTTGGGGTTTTCCAAGATAGAAGGGGGCTTGGATGAGGAGTGAAAAATACAGAATATCAGTAAGGGTCATCTTCCTTGAAGGCAAGGATATTGGCAGCCCCACTTCAAGATGCCTGGGCCCACCTTTGAGCCTGGTACCCAGAGGAAGCAGGAGGAAATGGTGAAGTAGGAGGTGAGGCCTGTCAATCCCTAACCCACACTGTTGGGTTATTTATCAGCCATGCACCAAAGAGCTCCAAATAAGGAGTTAGTGACAGAGCTGGGACCAGAACTCTGGTCTCCTAATGTGCTGGGTGCCAGGATGGAATTCTATTTAATTGTGGGGTTGGGATTTGGGATTATGAAACCATGGAGTCCATCGTGCTTTCAAGCCTCCCACCAGCTGTCTCCCTCCCCTTTGCTGAGAGAGGTAGAGGTCCTCCCTAATTGAACCACAGACCTCTGAAAAACCCTTCCTGAACCTACTGCCCTTTGGTGGTGGGGCTCCCTTTTTGTGCCCCCAAAACCCCAGCTGCATAAGCCTAGCACAACCCTCCCCATGCTGGGAACTGCTGGGTTCCTGTTGTCCTCCACTAAGACTGCGGTAAGACTGTGAGTCTTTCACCCCCACATCTGCTCCCGGTACAGTGACCATCAGTGATGGCTCTTGTTGATCAATGAGGAAAAGTGACTTTCATTTTGCAGTAGGATTTGTGGAGCAGCGAACATATTTCAGATTAAAGAATGTGTGTCATAACATAAAATAGCTCATCACAACTAGTTACTGTCTTCAGCACAGACAGGATGACAGGAGGGACCACAAGAAGGTCACAAAGGGTGCATTTTACCATCAAAAGCCATATCGACCAAAGTCCATTATGACAACCTTGGAGTGCAGGAGTGGGTGGGCTCCGACATATTAGTGATTGTCCCAAATACAAGAAAATTGATCTGTGACAAATTAATCCTGGCAGCTTTCATTCTCGATTTCCTTTCTGAATTATACAGAACCATTAAAATGTACCCAAATAGAAAAGAAAAAGACAGGACAAAAAGATACATGTGCTATATACTGATTGCTTACAAAAACAGTTGAAGAATAGATTTAATTTAACTAAAAGGTAGTAGTAATATTGACATAGTGATCATACTACTAATGGCAAAGCTGCTTCTTAGGGCTCTACGTCTGACCCTGTCCAGGGGACTGAGGTCTTCCTTCTGCCTGAGGGGAGAGGAGAACCAAGGGACAGACACTTGAGTTGCACGAGGATGTCCCTACTGTTCTTAGGATTTTGTGGGTTTATTTCATTATTCTAATGAATAGAATGGAGCTGATGGTGTTCTTCTCCCCATATCTACCTGGGAATACAAATACAGTGTGTCATGAACCATTCAGGCTAATCTCAGCTAGGGAGGAAAGCATGCAAGATAAAGCAAAGGAGAAGTTGTTACCCATTTGGGGTTTTCCAAGATGGAAGGGGGCTTGGATGAGGAGTGAAAAATACAGAATATCAGTAAGGGTCATCTTCCTTGAAGGCAAGGATATTGGCAGCCCCACTTCAAGATGCCTGGGCCCACCTTTGAGCCTGGTACCCAGAGGAAGCAGGAGGAAATGGTGAAGTAGGAGGTGAGGCCTGCCAATCCTTAACCCACACTGTTGGGTTATTTATCAGCCATGCACCAAAGAGCTCCAAATAAGGAGTTAGTAACAGAGCTGGGACCAGGAGTCTGGTCTCCTAATATGTTGGGGGCCAGGTTGGGATTCTGTTTTCCCATTTGTACAATAAGGAGAACAGTGGTTCTCAAACTCGGTCCATGGACCAGGTCCATGGACTGGCTACATAAGAATCATCTGGGGAGCTTTTAGAAATCACAGAATCACTAAATCACTAGCTTGACAGTGGGGCCTAGGAATATGCATGTCAAGGCTGCCCCAACAATTCTAATGCCATAAGTTTGTGATCTGGGCCTCTATTAGTCTCTTGGAGCTGCTCTAATGAAGTCCCACAAACTGGGGGTTTCAAACATCACCAATTTACTCTGAATTCTGGAGGCCAGAAATACAAAATTATTGTGTGGTCAGGACTACAACCCACCTCTTAAGAGGCTCTAAGGAAGAATCTGTTCCTTGCTTCTTCCGGCTTCTGATGTTCTAGGCCTTCCCTGATTTATAGCTGTGTCACTCCAGTCTCTGCTTCTGTCTTCACAGGAGTTTCCCTTTTTGTCTGTGTTTCTACTGTGTGTGTCTCTTAGAAGGCCACTTGTTATTGGATTTAGGGCCCACCCAGACAATCCAGGATTATCTCACCTCAACATCTCTAGTACCTGCAAAGTTTCTTCTTCCAAATAAGGTCACATTTGCAGCTTCTGGGATTCGGATGTGGACAGATCTTTTGGGGGGCCACCACCTGGCCCACTACAGTGCCCTTTTCTTTCTAAAATTCTGGGTGCCTGCACTGCTCCTAAAGGCAGTACATTGACATCAACCTCTGTTCCCCACTGTCCATCATTCAGAATTGCCCACTTGCTGAGGACTCCTCTTTGCTCTTGGAAAGGAACCTTGGGCAAGGACAGCCAGGCCAGCATGATGAGGAAGGCTATATCAAGTCTGTTTTTTTCCTGCAGTAGAAGGTGTCATTGGGCCCATTGCAAACCTGTAACCACCCTTCTGCCCTTCCTCCACTCCTGGGAACATAGTGGGGGGTGGGGAGAGAGGTGGAGAGAGAGAGAGAGAATGCCTTGCTATGCAAGCTACACAAGAGCCAGCCTTGGTTCTGTTCCCAGTGCTGAAGTCTGAAGGTCCTGGCAGAGAGCAGGACCCCAATAAATGGTTGTCAAGTCCCCAGATATCTACATGCCTGGCTCCCTCACTTCCTCTGAGGGTGCTCAGATGGTGTCTTGCAAAGCCTTCACCAACCATAGCCTTGCAGGGAGTTCCTCACCCTTGTCTGCTCCCCTCACTCACCACACCAGAAAAATCACCTAATTATTCAATTTCCTTTGAGTGTTCCCTACCCAGAGGCAGAATTTGATTCATGGCTGCATCCCTGCTATCTGGAATGGTCCCTGGCACACAGGAGTGGCTGGCTAGCTGGCTGGGTGGATGAATGGGTGGATGGGTAGGTGGATTGATAGGTGGATAAGGGATGGATGGATGGGTAGATGGGTGGAGAAATGGATGGATGGATGGATGGATGGATGGATGGATGGATGGATAGATGCATAGATGGGTGGGTGGATGGGTCGATAAATGGATGGGTGGATGGATGGATGGATGGATGGATGGATAGATGAATAGGTGCAAGGATAGATGGATGGATGGATGGACCAACGGTTGGATGGATGGATGGATGGATGGATGGATGGATGGATGGATGGATAGGTGGATGGATGGATGGATGGGTAGATGGGTGGAAAAGTGAGTGGGTAGGTGGGTGAGTGGGCAGATGGATGGACAGATGGATTTTAGAGGCACCAAAAAAGCAGCCTAATTTGATTCTAGGAAAAGGAATTGTTGTGTGGAGGACGAGGAGGCTTGTGTTTTGGCCCGGGATATAGCTGGGCACTGGAAGGCTGTTGAAGAGTTGGAGTGCTGGGTTCAGTGGGTGATGAGCTTAGTTTGGTCAAATATGGCTGCCTGCATCCTGGGTGCATTAGTCTTCAATTGCTGCTCTAATAAATTAGCATACACTTAGGGACTTAAACAACAGGAATTTATTATCTCCCAGTCCTGTGGGTCACAAGTCTGACCTGGGTCTCACTGGGCTAAAACCAAAGAGGCAACAGGGCTGGCTTCCTTTCTGGAAGATCTGGAAGGGGGGTGGTGTGGATCTAGTCCCTTGTGTTCTGGGACTGAGGTCTTGTTTTCCCTGCTTGTTGTCAGCTCCTGGAAGTTTGCATATTCCTTGACTCTTAGCCTCTACTATTGTGTCCCTCCCAAATTAATATGTTGAAGCCCTAACTTCCAGTGTGGCTGTATTTAGAGTTGGTGCCTCTAAGGAAGTAATAAACATTAAATTAAGTCATAAGGGTGGGGTCCCTATCTGATAGGATTGGTGTCCTGTAAGAAGAGCCACCGGAGAGCTCTGTCTCTCTGTCTTGTGAGGACATAGTAAGAAGGTGGCCATGTGCAAGCTAGGAAGCAGGCTCTTACCCACTGGGAACCGCCTCTGCCGGCACCTGGACCTGGGACTCCCAGCCTCCAGAACAGTGAGAGCAAATGTCCGTTGACACTAGTCGCCTGGCCCGTGCAAGCTGAGATGCCCCCAACTCCACCTTTGAAGCCAGCACCAGAGGATGAAGTCCTTCTCATGGTTCGATTCTCTCCCAATGACCCTCCTCTCTCCTCATCTTCCTTTAAGGGCCTGTGGGATTACACTGAGCACACGGTAGTGGCTGACACACAGGAGGATGGATAAACCAGGAGAATATCCATATCTTAAGGTCCATGACCTTAATTCAACCTGCAAAGCCCCTTTTGTCACACAGCATGGGATAGTCACAGGTTCAGAGATCAGGGCATGGGCTTATTTAGGGGCTGCCATTCTGCTGACTGCATGGGAGGGGATTTTATAGCAGTTAGAACGGGGATGAGGTCACGGATGTATGTCAGTTTAATTCTTCCAGAGGCTACATACTAACTCTGAGGAGCAAGCAGTTCCCAGGCTATCTGGGGTTATTTGAGGGGTAGCCCTTCTACTAGTTCTGTGACCCAAGGGAATGCGTGAGAGCACTGCAAGGGAGTCCGAAAGCATTTTCCGAGTGACTCAGGCCCCGGCAGAAGGCAGAACACGGACTCCCCACTTGTTTCATGAAGCTAGCTAGCACTGCGGCCCCACTTCCGCATGGAAGTCTAATCGCTAGTGTTCTAACTCGAAGAAACAACACGGTAGAGAAACACCAAGGGAAAGAGAAAATCTTGAACCCCTGATGCCCACCAAATGTTTTGTCGATCTCCTGCATTAAAGAACTCCAACTAGACATGCCTGGGACCCATCAAGGTAGGAACCTCCAGCAGTCACCTGCTAGCCTTTCATATGTGCATGATACCATTCCCCTTTGGGATCTGTTTGTCCATCCATCCATCCATCCATCCATCCATCCATCCATCCATCTACCCAAGAAAACTTTTAATGGTAGGGTAAGGTTCTGGGTGCTGTGAGGGAATCCTGGCTGCAGGATGGATATGGTGCTCAACCCAAGGATCTGCCCAGAAAAGGCACTGGCTGACCACCATGTTGCAGAAGGGACAAACTGCCTCCAGAGAAGATCTAGGAGGGCACTGATGAGATCATTAGTTGCTGCTTGGTTGGAAGAAGTGAGTTGGAAAGCTCCGCACTGAGTCTCGTTGGAAACTGAGATCCTTGGCTACTGATATGATGTAGTCTCTGGTCCCCGAGACCATCAGAGGAAACTGATTAAAGCAAAAACACTCCAGAAAGCAATTCAAGGGGGAGCCCTGGGTTAGCCCAAAGCTCGTGCCCTCAGGAACAGCCTGTCATGGAGCGCAAATGATGTGCTATCCTTCCCAGAAACCCCAGAGCAAAAATGAGTTTTAATCACCTGTCCCCTTAACATTAATCACCACCCATCTGCAGGACAGACCCTGCCAAAGCACATAATTCTTGATCACACAGGCTAAATGAATGAATAATTACAGGAATAAACACTGCAGTTAACACCAGCGCATTAAGCATGGGATCGACTCCCCTTGCTCCCCAGTCTGACTGCAGAGCCTCCAGGACTGTCAAACTCAGGCTGACAGGGCTTCTGGGAGGGAACACAGACCTACACACCAGGCTTGCACTCCATGCTCCTCAACTGCACCTCTGATAGCAGGTCCAAGCACTTTGCAAGTCCTGCTCCTCCCTGGAAGACTAGGAAAAGCCACGTCCCTCTTGACAAGACCTGAAGGGCAGCCGGAGAGATCATTTGTCCCCTCATGGTCGGGGACACATGAGAAAATGGATCACAGCAGCAGCTTTCTCTATGGTCCAGAGACCACGAAGCTCTTATGGAAAAGAAGCCACAGTCTGGAACCACAGAACTCAGCCATGTCCCAGCCTGCCTGTTCTACCTCTGGGGAAACTGAGGATCCACAAAGCCTTTGCAAGGAATGGGGCTCATGAGTATGCCTTTATTACAACTAAAATCACCTGTGCCCACCACTGACCTCACCTGCTTGATCCAGAACCTTCCAGAGCTAACAAATGAAGATGAAAACAGGTGATTTTCTTCTCCTTCAATTTCTGAATTAAAGTAATCAAGGGGTGTTGTGTTCCAGCAGCTGTTTACCCAAAGGACTGAACAGAGATCAATATTAATACCTGAACACCTACACACTAATCTTTTTGAAATGTCAGACAAAAATAAGGCATCAAGAAACTGTATTCTAGACATTTGCCAGTAACAGGAGTGACTCTCAATCAATCTCTCTTTGTCTCTGTCTCTCTGTCTCTGTCTCTCTCTGTCTCTCTCTCTCACACACACTTCCCTCCCTACACTCACATGCTTCTGAAGGTAACGCATGGCACCTGAATGGACAACAATGATCCATGTGGAACTCTGAGCTTTGAGAGTAGATTTTTGGTCCTTTTCAAATGGAAAGATCAAAGTGTGAGCCCCTTTGTCCCGGGACTGGTGGTGGAAGCCAGATGACAGCTAGAGAGGGACCAGGCCCTCCACCCATCTCTCGTGATGTTAGGGGGACCCCTGAACCAACCTGTAAGCATGTGAATGCCTTTTAAGGTACATTCTCCAAACCCACACTACAGTTTTATTACTAATTGATCAGAAGCTCAGCTATAAACAGAAGGCAGCCAGGGGTCCCACCTGTGCATCTAAGTGATTTGAGAGTCGTGCTCAGTGGCCACCCCTGGAAGGTCATTCTGGAATTATGCAAAGGGGCCAAGTGGGAGCTTGGTAGCTCTAGAGCTGACACCTTCTGGACGCAAGTGTCCCGTGAGCAATGTTTCTCTCTTGAAAGTCTTCAGTCACGGTCCCAGGAGGGCTGTTGGGTCTCCTTTTACTTCCTTGGCTCTGGATTCCTTCACCAAATAGCCAACCATTTGGGGGGCTACAAAGAGAAACCCTTGAGATGGGCATTGTTTCCACAGCTTCCTTGTCCAGGATGAGAACCCTCCTCACCCCAATAAGGCCACGTGCACCACCTCGTGGCCTTATTGAGGCTGTGAGGTCTGGGACTTCTCTGAGCAACAGTTCCCTCGTCTGAGACGCAGCAAAGTGCAACTCTGGGTGGACGTGGGTCCGGGATGGCTCATACAAACTGCCTAATGCAATGCCTGGGATATAACAAGCCCTCAGGAAATGACAGGGGCCGATGTGGTTGTCAAGAACGCTAAAAATATTAATTACTACCATTTATTATTATCGATTCTTTTCTCCTTTTTACTGCCACCCACATACCCTGGATTGGATGGATCGACATGAAGGGCATTTACTCTTTGCCTTTTGTCACCTGGAGACTGCCTCCACTGTACCCCAAATCCAGCCTTTCAGCCTGGGGTGATCCCCTATCGCGAGGGGCCCAGCCCTGCTGATACTCATCGACGGGGTTCAGGTGAGTGCCAGCTGCCTGGGGCTTGGTTCTCTAATCCTGGAGGACAGGAGAAGCCTTCCGCGTGCACGTCTGGATTTCTGTGATCCAGACTCCTGAGCTTCTTGCAAGAGGATGGGACAAGACAAGGGAAACACTGTATTGGCCCCACAACCACTGAAGACATGGTGCTGCCCTGGGCCTTCTTCCCCACCTGTGTTACAGCCACAGAATTCCACTCTCTCCGAGTCAACCGAAAACGAACAAAAACGCACATCTGTGAGAAAATGCTGGTTGGCAACCGGGGGAGGGAAGGGCTAACAGCAAAGTGGGACGCAAGCCTTGTCTGCATGCCCTGAGCCAGCACAGCTGTTTCCTCGTGGAGACAACGGGGGACGCCGGGGTCGTATTAGTATACGTCTATTTCACATGTCCGAAGTGGTCCTATTTCATCATCTTAAAGCAAAATCAGTAAGAAACGAGAATGAAAAACACCAAAAGCAAAATGCAGAGACTAGATGGACAAAAACCCCGCTCTGAGAGGAATCTTTGTTTCCCATTTTGGGGAGCAGACACGCAAACTCTCGTGCAGACAAATGGTGGCACTCTCCAGCATCCTGTCCTCGAGATGCACTTAGTTCAGGCTGATCCAGAAACGTGAAAGAGGAAGGGCAGGGGACACGCGGTTCAAGTGAAATCACTAAAAGGGACGGGTAACAGCTCCTCACGCATCAGAAGAAACTGGATGAGAGGCACCGGAAATCCCCATAGCTCTGGGACGATCTACGATGGTCACCGTCATCGTCCTGGGACTGTCACGCCCTGCACCTCGCACCTGCAGGGCCCCAGGGGGCCCTGGGCAGCATCCCCAGTGGAGAACTGTCCTTTGCACATGCTGAGCGTGCACCATCCTGACTGTAGGCTACAACTTTCCTGATCAGTGACGCTGGATAGACAATTGAAACCACAGGCACTGGCAGAAGAAAGTTCATCCCACATTCTGCAGACACGTATATTCATCCGACATCAGCGGTTTCCAGTGTGTCAAAGATAGGACATGCAGGAAAGGATGCTCATGGTCTAAAATTGTACTGTGGCAGAGAGTAAGAAGACGTCAGGGGCTCTGGAGCGAGCCCTGATGGCTTCTCCACCTCCAGTCACACCTGTGGCCCCTCACTCCTCTTTTTGGGCCTCAGGGCCCGCCTACTGCCCCTCTGGGCACTCCTCTGGCTTCCCCTTGCCCAAAAGTCCTTTCTGCCAAGTGTCTACCTAGTTCACACGTTGGCCTCTCCAGTCTGGGCTGGTGTGTCCTCTTGAGGAGGCTGAGCCTGACTACCCCAGTCACCCCTTCTTGCTCACCCACTGTTGATCCGCACCTCACTGGTTCTGTCCTGCTCAGCATCTCTCCCTGCCCAGCCCACTGCATTGTATGTACTTCTTTATTATGTTTACTGTTAATTGGCCATCACTGCCACAGTGGAATGAGTTGTTTGTGACCTAGAATAGGAGCCTGTGAGGGACCATTTAATGTGTCAGCATGGCTGGGTCATGGGGCCCAGAGATGTGGTCACACATTATTCTGGGTGTTCCTGTGAGGGTTTGTTTGGATGAGACTGACATTTTAATTAGTGGACTCTGAGTAAAGAAGATTGTTCTCCCTGACATGGGTGGGCCTCATCCAATCAGTGGAAGGTCTTCCTGGAAAAAAAAAAAGACTGGCCTCTCCCAAGCAAGAGTGAATTCTGCAGCAGACAACCTTTGAACTTGGACCCTACCATCAGTTTTTTCTGGGTCTCCAGCTTGCTGTCCCACCCTGAAGATTTTGGGTCTGTCAGTCTCCATGATCACATGAGCCGACTCCTTACAACGCATCTCTCTCTAGGTATTCATTTCCTGTTGGTTCTTTCTCTTTGGAGAATCCCAACTAACACAGAACTCAGAACTGTTGTTGAGTGAAGGAATGAATGAGTGAAGGAATGAATAGATGGCTTTGAGGAGGAAGCAGGGACCAATGAGGAGCCGTTCTGGAGCTGGGAGCAAGCCAGCATCCTTGTGGGCTTCAAGGTTTTCTCCCTTTACCATGTGAGGTCTTGTCCCACCACTGAGCCCCCACCATCAGTTACAAGGGCTCATGTCCTAGAGAAGCCACGCTCCCTCTTTTCTCTTGAGAAGCACTGAAGCCTCAGATGTCAGGTCTGACGTGAGCAGATTCTCCTCCTTCGATGATAAGGAAAGGCAGCAGGGGCATTGTACGGGGTCAAAGTAGATGATTACATCTGTGGCCTGAGATGCAGCTCCCGGAGTCTTCACTGTCTGAATCCACAGTGGGGGGAAGAGTGACTCCTACCTGGGCAGTTAACACAGATGATGTGGGCAGAGGTCACCCACTGACTCATTTCCTGGTGCTGAATTGTAGGGCTCAGGTGATTTTTCCAACACTCCCACTCAATTCTGGAGATGAGAAATCCACACCATCCAGACTCAAATTCAGAAAACTGGCACCATGCTGCCCCTCCAGACATCTGTCTGTCCTCTCGAGTTTCTGTCAGATTTGAGGTCTGGGCACCTCAACATGCCTGTCATATATGCCCACTCGAATGGCATCCAGGCTAGTGAGTACCAGGGCTCCTGTTCCCTGAGGAGCTGGGGGTTCAGTTCTTCCAATATCTGGGCTGCAAACACCCATCCTTCTTAACTCAAAAAACCCTGCATGGTGAAGTGTGGCAGGTGCTCAGAATTAATGCATGCGTTACCCAGTTAACTTCACAGAAACTTTGGTGGTTATCCTTCATTTCCTTTGAGGAGCAAAGAACACACCCAAAGCTTCATTCTGCATCTCAAGCAAAGCTGTCCTCCAACCTCCTATAGGTATCACGTCACAGAACTGTAACTGTAAAACCCAATAAAAATGGTGGCTATGACAGTGATCTCAGAGGACCCAATCTCCCAAAGTCCACCATCTTGATGTGGTTGACATTGACCAAGAGTGGCTAAGCTTTGTTATTTTCTATGTGATTGCTTCGGTTGGTGTGGATGCCTTTAAACTATCCTCATTCCCATTTTGGGCCTCTGTGTTTATCCTTCCAAACGGCCTGGCTAACGACTCCTATTTCACCTCCCGCTTTCCTTTCAGAAAAATGAATCCCATAAAAATCACTAGACTGGTGTCTGAGCAAACTCTCTGGTGTCATAAAATTTTGATTTAGAGGTTTAGCAAATGTGACAGGACGTTTTTGCGTGCCCTTCCGAAGTGTGCAAACTATTTTTGGCATGTGGACATTTACATAATATTGCCAGAAATGGGCTTTTCTTCCCCCACCCCCTTTGAAATCAGAAGAAATGATGAGTCAAGGCAGGATGAAACAGGTTCTGAGTCAGAAGACACGGGTTCACCAAGGGAAGCAATTCAAGATAATGTTCAGGCACGAAGTACTGGAGCTGAGACAGCATGGGAAAGGTGGAATATTGACCCCCAGAAAAGAAATTTGAGTTGCCAGTCACATGGTAGTTGCTTCTACTCCAGGGTGGTAAAGGGATGGAAAGCAATCCACCTATGGTGCACTTGGCTCATCATTTCAGTAGAGGGCAACACCTTGAAGTCAAGCACCATGTTCTGTGACCATAGGCAGGAACTCGGTGGGGCTCTGGGAACCCGGTTGTTTTCCTCCCCGCCACATCACCTAGAAGGATTCGTGCACCCCAAGACGCATTCTGGGGAAAAGAATTCTCCCCAAACGGTGTGAAGCATGTCAGAAATGGAGGTTCAAACAATTGGTATAAAACCAGCCCCAAGACATCCAAATGGAGGATTAAGAATTGTCTCAAGAAGGCTTGGCCGACCCTCCCCCAACCAGAGCTGAGATCCAGGACTTTGGGGAAAGAAGTAAATGACATTTATTGTGGGTTTTGTGGGTAATAAACCGGGAAGTGGGCTGGACCCATGCAGTGTCACATTTGTGAGGAGGGACGGATGCTAGTTGGTTTATCATGGGCTTGCTGTGCACCAGGCTTAGCTGTTGACTTGTGTTACTTAATCCTGCATCAACCCATTTTGCAGACGGAGCAAAGCCAAGTCTTTGGTACTTGCCTACGGAGGTAGGGCCAGCATTCAGAGCCAGAGACTCTGTTTCTCATGCTGGGCTGGATGCTTCTAATTTACAAACAGCTGCTCTACTCGGTAGGCATTACCTCCATTCTCCAGAAACGTAAGCTGAGAAAGGTCCAGTAGCTTGTCCGACGTGTCACCATGACAGCGAGGGAGCCCGGAGTCACACGCTGACTGGCTGAGTCCGTAGTTGATGCTCCTTCTGGGATACCTGTGCCTCGAGGGCTGGCTGGCTGCACAGCCTGGTGGTCTCCGGTGAGGGCTGGCCAGGTTTCCTGTTCCAAGGGAAGGCATCCTATTAGAGTGGAGGCCACCTTAACCACAGCTGTCTTCCAGAGCAAAGCAGAGCTTCACTGTAGAATCCCAGGCTGGAATCCCGATGCCGAGAGCCTGCAGAACGGGGTTGTCCTTATGAGCATGTGGGCTTCTTGTTGTTACTTACATTTTCTCCATTATGCTTCAAATTACATGATCTACATTGTGCTGTCTCGCCATTGATTCACTGGTTAAATTAGCTGCTATTTCTCTCTCCCGCATTACAGGCTCAGAGTAATTTGTTTATGACTCAAATGTTCTGTGGGCTCTGAAGGAAAGGCTAATATGCATTCATTACAGCCAGGCGTAATCACTCTAAATCACGAGGACTCCTGGTCCCAGGCAATCCCCCGGTCTCTTTGGTGCAGTATCCTGCCTTTTACCTGACCAGAGCAGTGCTGCTGAGGCATAAATTTTACTCAGAATTCATGGAAAGGGCATGCAGAAGGGGGGGGGGAAATGAATGTTTCAGATCTGTAGAACAGTTTCAAACTGATGCAAGATCACATGCCTTGTCCTCTGCATGACCTTCAGAGAGCGCCCACCCCAGGTCCACCCGCCTCACCCCCAGGCTCCTGGGGGTCACCACCCCTCCCACCTCACAGAGACCGTGTGAGTAAAGAGGAAGGCGGGTGACTGCAGAGCAGTGCTCACCGAGATGCGTCCCGGGTCTCCCCTCTGGGGCCTCGTCCCCACCCAGGTCACCCACGGCCCCGATGCCGTCTCCTGCTTTGTTGTTGTATGCACTTAGACCTTCTCTCCAAGGGTCTTACCTTCCGACCTGTCCATGGGCCCCCCACCGTCGGTCCAACACGTCCACCCCAGGACTCTGCTCCCCACTGGAGGGGATGGTGCTTGGGGGGTTTCCAGACCCATGGCCCCTCTCTTGTCCGAAGCTGCCCTGGTGAGGTGCAGGGTCATGGCCCCCATCCAGCACCTTCCGAGGCAGAGATGGGATAGTAAGTGTCAATGCTTACACGTGTGACTCTTCCTGGACACTTACCTAATTAACTTTAATTAACACTTATTAAAATGTTTTAGCAGGACCATTCTAGACTGCTGACCTGTCCCTGCTGTGGACTGGATGTTTGTGCCCGCCCCCCAAGTTCATATGGTGAGATCCTAGCCCCCAAGGTGGTGGTGTTAAGGGGGGGGCCTTCAGGAGGTGACTGGGTCGTGAGGGTGGGTCCTCATGCAAGAGGCCCCACGGAGCTCCCTCACTCCTCCTGCCACGAGAGGACGCAGCCCAAAGACGCCGTCTAGGAACCAGGAAGCAGGGTCTCCCCAGACGCTGAATAAGCCCGAGCCTCGACTGTGGGCTTCCAGCCTCCAGGCTGTGAGCAGTGCAGGTCTGTTGTCAATAACACCCCGTCTGGGGCGCTGTGACGGCCACCCAGATGGCCCCACCCTCCAGTGGGTCTCAAAACGGAGACTCTGGATACAGATGAGCGATGGGTACTGTCTACACGAACCGAAAAGCCTTTTAGACTTTCTAAAGGAAAGGAAGAGAGTTGTATTGGAGCCCAAGTGAGGTCGGCTGCCTGGGATGCACAGTCTTCACAAGGAGGAGAACTCCCAGCTCCAACAAGGGAACACTTAGTGTAGGGTTATGTACATTTCTTCCATAAAAAGTTACCAGTCAGTAGGCAAAGAACGATTCAGAAAGTTGCAGACCTTATCTTAAGTTTCTAGGATATGCAGGGCTGTCTGACTTTAATCTTGGGGCAACCAGGTAAATTTCTTACTTTTTCTTATCTTTTGTGCTCACAATGCTCTTTTTTGGTTATTTTCTTTAACGAAGCAGATGTACAATGTGTGTTCGGGGCAGAAATACAGCCTGTGCTTTGAAGTTTTGCCGAGTCATTTTGAGCTTGGTAGACGCTAAAGTATAGCTTCCCGGGGAGCCCAGGAGCAGGGCCCACAAACATGAAGTTGACGATGTCCTTTATCAGTGGGGACATGTTGAAGAGGTCCCAAGACATGGCAGGTGTGTCCTTTCCTATAGGTGGGCCCAGAAGAGCACCAGGTGTATCAGGATGCTGGCAAGAACAGCGTTCCTCAAGGATCCATGAGTCTGTGCCGTGTTCTCCTGAGGAAACACAAAACCAGGCTCATTTGTCCTAAAATGTGAGAGCCCCATGCTGACACTGAGGGGTAAGTGACATAGAGCTCTCTGACTCGGCTCTGGGCAGGTGAGGGATGCTAGGGGCAGGCTCACCCGGAGGACCTCTGCCTCCGGACGGTGATCCCATCACTGAGGTGGGCCTGCACCCCAGGGCACCCCAGGAGCTTCCCGTGGTTTCTTCAGAGCATCATCCTCTCTGACTGGGAAGGAGACCAGAGTATCTCCAGTCAACCCCTCGGGAAAACCAAAAGGAAAGCTTCCAAAGCCAGAAGCTCAGGAAATTTCCACTCTGCATGGCAGGTGCTCCACGTTAGAAATTTCATTTGCAGATTTAATTAGGAACTAGTTTGTGACACGAATTATGCAGCGCCTAGGAACAAGGACCTACCTGTTTCAACACTGAAATCCATGCCGTGCAGGTCTCCACCGCTGTCTACTTAAAACCTTACCTGTTTCCGTCTTACGGACTCAGTTTTACTCCTCATTCCGCTGACGATATTCTACTTAATGAAATGTCTACACCAACCACACAGCAATGTTCTTGACTATGACTTCACGTAGGTAGACCAAACACGGAGCAATCCCCCAACGCCTTCATCCGTCATTGGAAATCCTAATAGAAGATTTCAAGTCAATTTTCAAACCTTTATGGGCACGGTGGGTACAGAGGCAACGCTAGCCAAAGACAGCAGAACTCCTGGGACCATTGCTGAAAGTAAGGCACAGTAAAAAATATTACCCTAGAGGCCAAAGCGGAAGCATTTCCATCTTGCTCGCTAGCTGGGGCCGTTCCTCCTAGCTCTCCTTCTGGAGCTGCTTGTCCCCACATCTCTGTAGGTTGTGATTCACGGCCAGGACCAGGGCTGAGTCACCTCCAGATGATGGGGGAGTGTGTGTGCCGGTGGGGTGGGGGGGGTGACACTCCCTCACAGTGGCAAAATGCCCCTGGCTGAAGCAAATTTTTCCTAATTGCTATCCTCCCCAACCCCATTTGAAAATGTAATGAAGGTGATTACAGAAAGCTCTTTAAGGTAAACCTAAATGAATGGATTTATTTAAACTCATAATGAACTTTTAACTCTCCAAACTGGTGAGCTCCGGGGCTGGAATCACTAATTGCGGTGTTGGTGGGAGCTGGGGATGGGTGGCTGGGCCTGGCCGCCAAATGCTTGGCTGGGGGGGACAGTCCATTCATTATCTGGGTTTCTGGGAAGCAGTGACCAATTACTCCATCTGCTCAGCATTTCTGTTCCCCAAAGAGACAAATTAAGCCCTAGACCTGAGTCCCAAACATCAGATCCTCTGGGATGAAGGCTGCCCCTACATAGAGTCTCTAAATGCAAAAGAAATCAGAAAGAGGTATCTCAGTGTAAGGGTTGGAGGGGAGGCCTGAGGCTTGTTGGTCAGGAAGAAGACCAGAGTGCACCCTTTTGCTGAAAGAGATTTGCTCTTGCCAGAGCCCATACTGCAGGTGCACTAGATGACCCCCCCATGGGGCTGGGGTCCGGGGCCCTGTCTGGGCACACGGGGGAAGCTGTATCATCGATGCTCACTGACTCCCACTCAGAGCAAGCATCCCTCATTCCCTTGAGCATGCCCTGCCCTGCTTGTGCGTGCAAGAGTTTTTAATATTCTCCAAAGCTCTCAAGTCTACGGACAGTCTTTGACCTTCCTGAGAGGGACTTATATCTTATCAGCTTCATTTCTTAGAGGATTTGTATCAAGAATAAATTGTTTTCCTGCTTCTTTCCTTTAGATGACTCTCCCCAAACTGGCCTCACCCATTCTGGACCTGAAGTCACCACCATGTCCGCTGCCCAAGTGAGCACGTCCATCCAGTTTACGGAGGGGCCTCTGCTCCCCATCTGTCTGCCTGCAGGGCTGGGCACATGGCGCTGTGCAGTAAACTCGGGCAGAATGAAGCCCGTGGGCTTACTCGGGAAATGCACCATCAAGAGGCTTAAGAATGCTAGATTTTTCTGGGCCGGGAGCAAGTTCTGAAGTTTCACGTGTCAAGAAGTAAGGACAGAGCTGGGAATAACTTAATCAACCGTCCAAAGAACTCAGTTTGACACAGCTTGGAGTCCCCCGTGCGTTCCGTTCCCATCACCTTGAACGAGCCTGCTGACTGGTGGGCCATCAAGATTAATAAACACAAAGCCTTTCGCTGATACGCAACCACAGAAAAGGCACCTGGAGGTGCTCTGTCGTGACTGATTAATTAGGGAAAGACTCGGTGGTGCTAATTGGCTGCTGAGAATTTTCTGAGTTTTAACATTCATGGTATGCAGATGTATCAATGTCTGACAATATCTCCCAAGGTCATTTGAAAGTGAGATTCTCCTGAGAAGTGCAATCAGGATTTGGGGGAGGCGTGGGGCCCTTTGGTGTTGTACATACTCATATGAATCAACACAAAGTTTGTTAGCAATTGTACTGATGTTTCTTCAGCAAATGGAGAGACTGGCCAATAAATATGCATTGAATGTAATTCTATCTACCTGTTGCATTCAGTCCCAGAAGCAAGGACTGTTACGTTACAGAAGTTTGATGAACGTTTTCTTCAGCTCATATGACTTGGAAATGAGTGAGTTGGCCCAATTTGGGGGAGAAAGGGACACGTGAGGCTCAGCACCTTCACAGTTTCCATGTGGAAAGCTTTAAATTGAAATCCGTACCTCTAGGGTGTGTGAGACCAAAACAAAACAAAACAAAACCCTGTTGGGCCCCAAAGGGACCATTTCCCATCATAATGAGAGTTTTAAATGGTGGGTTTAAATTCTTTGAAAAGACTTTCAGAAATGTGTGTGCAAATGGTGGCCCCTGAATTACTGGCAGAGATGCAATTAAATTAGAGAGAGCACATCTCATTCTACTTTCCCAGCCTGAAGACCCTTTCCCCGATCCCAGGAGGAAGGGGCACACATGCCAGCCACCAGCAGCCTGGGAGCCTAAGGGAAGGATCCTTCAGTGACCCCAGCTGCTGTTTTTGACCCAGAAGGGAGGGATGGCACCATGAGAGGGAGAGGGGGCCAGATGCCTCTTCTTCACCCAGACACAAGCTAACCAAACCTGGGGCGGGGCGGGGAGCTATCCAAATGTAGGTGCAGAACCCCCTCCAACTGCACCTACACGAATGCATAGTTCTAACAACGCTTCCCTGAGCATGCAAAGGTGCAGGGCTCCCTACACGTCTGCATGGGGTCATCTGCTTACGTCTTCAGACTCTCGGGGGGCGGTGCTCCTGGGAGATGGTGAAGCCGGGAGGTTTCAGGACATGGCGGTTGAAGGAGCAGGAGACAGCCTGCCTCCTGGGTTAGCTTCTGGCCTCCATCAATCCCCAGGTGTGCAGGTGGGTGACCCTTCTGAGCTTCCTTTACTTACCTGTAAAATGCAGGTAATAAGATTCCCTGTCCCGGGAGACTGCTGTGAGCTTTAAATGCATTCTTCCTCGCCGTGCAGGGGCTCACAAACGTGGCCGTTGTTATTCCACAGGCTAAGTAGTTGGCCCATTACAAGCACCGAAGTTGAGATTCCGACCAGATGTGTTCTCCTCCAGAACCATCTCCTTATTATACACTGAGAACAGAGCGGTTGGGCCTGGAGGAGCGGAAATTGTCTTTTGATTTAAAAAGCACGTGGTGAGAGAAATGTAGCTTTTCCGAGGAGCTTCAGGGACATGGGTTTTCTCTAACCCCACGTGGCCCACAGTTGGTGTCAGAAGCACGGTAGGTGACATCTGGCTCAGGAAATGTTTAGGCATCCGGCCCAGGCCCCGACTCCTTCTCAGGATGTATAAGGCTCCCGGTAAACCCGCGCCTGCCCCATCTCCTGTAGGCACGTACTCACTGTCACTCAGCGCCCGTCTCTTCTGCCCAATGGTTGCCGTGTCCCACCACATGGCCGAACAGGGGCCCTCAAGGTCAGCTCCTAATCCTTGGAACCTGGAAATGGTATCCGATTTGAGAAAACGTTCTTTGGCGGTGTAAATGACTGCAGAGCCTTGAGATGGAGAGGTCATCCTGGGCTGTCTAGGTGGACCCAGATGCCACCCCGTGGGGCCTTCGAGGACACCTGACACGCATGACATGGACACCGAGAGTACAGCGACTCCGCCGAAGGTAAGGACTGCCTGCAGCCGCTGGGAGACGGAAAACACAGGACGCCTTCTCCTCTGGAGCCTCTGCAGGGCACATGGCCCCGCTGACGAACTGATTTTGGACTTCTGGCCTTCGATGTAAGAGAACAACTGCGTGTTGTTTTCGGCTGCTGGGTGTGTAGGCTTTGTTACGGCAGCTCAGGGCCTCACACGTATGGGTCCTTCCAGCGCCCTGCCCTGGCACACATTGCTTTCTTCCACCCAGAAACACCTCCCACCCTCCTGTGTCGATGATCCCTGTAAGTCCCTCAAGGCTCACCGCCTCCTCCGGG
This sequence comes from Neomonachus schauinslandi, assembly GCF_002201575.2. Classification (NCBI taxonomy): domain Eukaryota; kingdom Metazoa; phylum Chordata; class Mammalia; order Carnivora; family Phocidae; genus Neomonachus; species Neomonachus schauinslandi. Next base: position 2,991,519 of record NC_058406.1, read on the forward strand.
GAGCCTGCTGGGACCACACCTTCCGCTCCTCGCCCCTCCCACAGCACCCTGCACGGCCACCGTCTCTGCTTGTTTTTGTCCCCAGCTAGACCAAGGGCTCCTTGAGGATGGGGACCGTCCTCTCTGCCAGTGTCTGACGTGGGGCTGTGGATGAACGAATACATTCTCTCGTGCTCACTCAGTGTCCTCCCGCGAGGCTGGGGCATGCTGCCATCGAAGAGAGAGAGGCACGGGGAGACGTCGGGGGTCAGCACGTCTGCTGCTTCTGTGGGTACCAGTGAGGCTAGGTTTCCCGCCATGAGTCTGCGAGTAGAAGTCAGTTCCTCCAAGCCCCTGCCCAGTTGGAAGACTGAGGATGGGCAGTCCCACAAGGGCACCGACGAGGACCATGGGAACCCTGGAGAGGCACAGGACTGTCTCCTAAGAGGAGAGCCAAATGCTTTGCAGGGACTTAGGTTCAGAGCACCAAGACTTCACGGGAACTTGTTCTTGCGCAGGGGCATAAAATGAACATCCCCATCAGTACGGAGGCTGCGGAAACAGGCAGAGGATGACCCTCACCATCGAGGTCACACATTGAATTAGGACTTGGATGAGCCTCTCTGTGCTCTGGGTGAGGTCACTCAAACGCTCTGCCTCTAAATGGGGGCCTTGAACCCAGCAGTGCCTATATCCTTTCAACTCTAAAATAAGATGACATTTAACAAGAAGGTGGCCTTCAGTGGAATAGTGCCGTATTGTTGACAGATCTGGCCAGATGCCAGCGATGTGTGGACTTCCCTCCGAGTGTCCTGGCCTCCAGCTGGCAGCCTCCAGACAAGGGACAGCAGTGTGTCCCCGTCCATAGGGTGTGGCTTCCTGTAGCAGCACAGAAAAATACTCTTGTCTGCACTCACTGCTACTCCATTTCCAGAGTGCACCCTCCTGCTCTGACTGTGAATCTGAATTCCATGTAGGTGGTGGGGGCAGAAGGAGAACGTCCGGGACAGGTCAGAGCGTGGTGCCTGGGATCCTGTTAGGTAGGTGGCGACTGGGGTTTGGTCTCCTTGGCCAGTTTGCCTCCTTACATGGCTGTGGGTTCTGAAGATTCTTCGGTAGTGTTCTGATGCCATTTGGCAGCAGGTGTGACTCAAAATGGATCTAAAGCAATAGGGTATGGAGTGAGGATGAGAACTAGAACACTGGAACCCGAGCAGAACGGGACACTCCATGTGCTAACGACGCCCAGTCCATGTGCTAATAAGACCCAGGCTGCAACAGAACACGCACGTGTCACTCATTCTGTGACTTGGTGGTGGGCGGCTTTGGGTAAGTTACTTCACTTCCATAGCACTCAGTCTCCACCTGAAATGTGCGGGTGTCCTGGTCACTGTCCCCTTGGACATTGTTGTAGGCCTAAGAATGCCCCCCAAACATCACGTCAAAAGCCTGAATGCCACTGTATTTGGAAAGAGTCTTTGCAGATGCAACTAAGTTAAGGATCTTGAGATGAGATCGTCCTGGATTATCCCAGTGCAGTGGACCCCAAATCCATTGGTAAATGTCCTTATGACAGACCCACAGAGGAACAGGCAGAGATGGAAGTGGTTCGACCACCAGCCAAGGGTTGCCTGTGGCCCCCAGCACTGGAAGAGGCCAGGACCCTCCCTGGAGCCTCCAGAGGGACAGAGCCCTGTGGACACTTGGATTTTGAACTTCTCGCCTCCAGACAGAGATCATAAATTTGTGTTTTAAAAGCCACCAAATTTTCGGTAATTTGCTATATGCAGGGGCTGTGGGAAACTGACAGAGGCATTACGAGGATTCAGTAATTTAATCCATACCCAGTGCTCAGTGCGATATTCGGAACAGAGAGTTCAGGACGTAGCAGCGATATGCAGAACCTGGGCACGCAGGGGAGACTTACCATAGCAGGGTTTCCGTTCCATTGTTCCATGTCCACCAGATAGAATGGGCTCTCCCCCTGTGAGACTTCGCTGTGGGAAGGTCTCAGTATTAGTCAATCAAACAAATGGAACAATCCCTCCCAGAAACTGTTCTGTGTGGGTGTGTAGGCACAAAATAAAGTGGATGGAAATTACCACTCACCTCTCCCCTTAGTTTTCAAATAAATAAGTTGATGAATAAACCAACATATATGGAGTGCCTGCTCTATGCCTGACACGATGCTAATTTAATCTATGACGTATTATTAGCTCTCCCAACAGGCTCGTTCATTAGTTCATTGGGTATTTGTTGCAGGTTGACCCTGTGCGGGCTTTTACTCTGACATTGGGGATAAAACAGTGAATCAAACATACAAAACTATGCAGAGCGCCCTGCCCTCGCGGGGTTAACTTTGCTCCGCGGGGACAGGAAATAAGGAGCATGAAGGAGTAGAGCAGTAATAGGTGTGACATATGGTGATGAATACGGAAAGGGAAGAAGTAGTGATGGTCAGGAAGGGCCCCACGAGGAAGATGCCCAGTGACCAAGGCACTGAAGGCAGCAGAGAGCACGGAGGGGACGACACCCACCTGCGGGATGGGGAAGGTATGGAGACCTCAAAGATCAGTGGTGCGGTCACCAGAGTCAGACATGGATGAGATCAGAAAGGAAGTGGGTGGGGCCCATGCCAGTCTTTGGGTTTTAATTCTGAACTTGTTGGGAGCAGCTGTAGGATTTGGGGACACAGGGAACCCGACCTGTCTGTGGGGGGGGAAACCCAGGGAGGCAGGGCAGGAGTGGGACCTGTAAAGGGACGGGATGTGGTCTGGGGTGACATGAAGGGGAGCAGAGAGGTGGTAGCCAGACAGAGATGGTCCCTCTGTCCTGGGACGCGGGAGCCAGGGAGCCATGGTTGGACAGGGAGTGTCCCTTTGTCTTGGGATGGCGCGGGGGTGGGGGGAGCAGCCAGGGAGGCTGTGGTTCGAATGAGCCAGGTGGAAGTGTGTATCTGGAAAGTGGGGGAGCCTTAGGCGGTCAAAGGCTGCCTCAGGCCAAGGAATGTCAGTCTTTGGGCAGACTTCTGATAGGACCATGTCAACGTCCTGGAGGAGCCTCAGAGAGAGCTGGAGGAGAATACCAGCTCCCCGTCTCAGTAACAGCACCGTGGTCGTGTCTGTGGATCCGTCCTGTGGGTCAAGAACCCTCATTTCCACTGGCTGACGTAAGACGCGGGGCCCAACACAGACCAACTCTCCCTTCTCCTCTCTCATAGACATTCTCTTCAACTAGAATGAGGCAAACCAAACCAAACAAAGAAGTCATGATTCATTCCATCAAGAGGCACAGTGAAGCGACTGTCCATTTGTCCTTCCTCCTGCTTGCTGGCGGTGGCCCTACTTCCTCCATTCTAAGGCTTTTACTTTGATTCTACTGTCCCATGTCATCTTGGGAACCCTCCCTTTGCAGGGGCCTGGCTTTAGTTAACCAGTCAGTTTCTGAGGCTTTCATCCAAAGAACCCCAATGGATGAGAAACAGCAAAGCTACGATTCTGTCCCTGGACATGTAGCCAGGAAGCAGCAGAATGTAGCTTTGCACTAATTTCTCATTTCAAATTCTGTCCTCCTTCTGTTACAGCACAGCTGCCTCCCCCAGAAGCTGGTCTCAAATGAAGAAAGATCTTTAGAAGAACATTGTCAGGAGCTGACACCATCAAAGGACCTCCAAGGGGTCTCCCAAGACCCTTCGAACTTCTACTCCAACTTGGGCAGATGGAGAGACATCTTGGGTTGGCTACATACCTGTGGGTCAGCTCACTGGATGCGAATGTGGCCAGTGGCTGGGGGGAGACCCTGAGACCGGGAGTTGCACCCATGGCTACAACTAAAAGGGAAAATTCTATTGGGTAATTTTGGTTTTTTGTTCTTAAGAAATCTGAGAAGTCATTTGACTTCATTGGTCTTGGTAAAGGAACAAAGTTTAATGCTAAGCCGTGTGTGCATATGACCTGGAGTGTTCACCTTGCCTTGACCATAATCAGGGCCAACGTTTCTCTATGGTAGGTGAGTTCACCCAAGGATGGTGGCAATAATGATCGTCACTGTTCTTGGCGGTCCCATAACTGTAGACACAGAAAGGAGATACCTACCTCGATTTTTCCCACTCATTTGTGTTTGTTCACACTCAAAGCAGTATCTGACTGACACCTTTTTAATTTCTGTCTCCAAACTGCACACCATAGACACACAGAGACACCTGCACACATGTGTATGTACACACACACTCACCTGCATGCACACACCTGATTCTTCTGATTATTCATGTATTTTTGGTGGGTCTCATTGTCTAAAAGCTCCTAATTATTCCCTCCACTTGATGAAGCTCAGATTCACTCCTTAAGCCCCCAACTTTGAAGGAAAGAAAGCAAGACAAAACTTTTCATTTGGTCGTGCTCCCCTCCTAATTTCATTATGCATATTAAATTTTTATTGTCGACATTCTTGTTTAGAGGGAAAATCATTGGTTTGGCTTTTTTTTTTAACTATCAGATGTTTTATAGACCTTATAATGGCGTGTTTGGTGTGAAATTAATTATCAAAGATTTGCAGAGAGTTTTAAATTAGATTTTTTCTGTTCTTCAAGGCAAACAACTGGTTCTGTTTTTGTCACTAATATAAGGTTCTCATTGCTGCCTTTTTTCCCCCCTACAATGAAATGATAAAACAAATCTTCAACTTATTTTAATGTGCTAATTGGGGTTTATTACAGCTCATTTTATTTACATTGAAATAAAAAAGCACCAATTCATTTTCCTTGCACAAGCAACTTTGAAAGGATTTTAATTACCTCCTATACAAACATGTATTTGTAAAGAGAAATGATATATAAAACTAAAGGGCTGGAAAAACTTGTTTGGGCAATGGGCTAAAGCAAATCCATGGTTTTCTGAAGAGATAGATACCTAATCGCTAACCGGGTTTGCCTTTTGGATTGCTGATTCATATGTATATGTATGGTGGTAATACTCTGCAGGAAATGGATGATGGTAGGAGGTAGAAAAATCCAGAAAGAGAAACAAATGCAAGATGATTTCAGAGCATTTGCACTACCCTATCTGAGAGCATAGGGTTATTTTGCAGTAGGTAAATATGTCACAGTGTGGATTAGATAGTACCTACAACCACCCGATGCTACCAGATCCCGTACCTGGGGACACAAGAAGATGCACAAATGCGGGGTTTTATGCTACCGTGGTGGATGTCTTTGGCCTGCACTCCTTCCACTGATATATCTCCATCAATTCCCTTCCCAGTGTGTCAAGTCTCAAGCATGTCATAGCTAATTGCCATGTGGGATGACAGGTATAAAGACATATAATCAGAACACAATTATCAGATGACCCTCCTCATTAATAGCCCAAGTCCAGCAAATACCATGGGGAACAATCACGAGCCACTGGCTTCTGGAATGCATGCTTCTGACTTTAGGCTGGTCCTCTACTGCTTTCTCCGCCCCACCCTTGCACTTCTGGAGTAGGAATCTTGGTGGAGGCTGGGGGAAGTCCAGCTGGATGCACTGTGTTGCTGGAAGGGGATGGGGGAAAGGCCATGAGCAGCAAACTTGGTCCTTGCAGGCATCCTGCACTCTGCACGTCCCCCTGCCCTGTCCTCTAACCACTAACTGCTGCAGGCAGTGGGGGTTTCCCTGGGCTGAGACCTCTTGGCTGTCCCACCCCGTGCCAGGGACTATGCAGGTTATCTCGTTCACTCCTCATGACTCATGACCCTATAGATGCACCTGGGTTGAAGACTTACACTTGCAGTAGAAGGAGGTGAATAGGAAAGGAGGAGTTCAACACTCTTGCAACAGGGCTCAAGACTGTGCCAACAAGCGACAGAGACTGGATTCAACTCAACATACAACAGGGCAGCTGGGGAGGGGATTTATAGCCAAGGGTAGGGTGGGGGCGGTGGTTATGGGGTAGAAAATGATGAAGAGCAACTTGATAGGAAACCAAGGAGAGTAGAACCTCACTAAACTGGTTTAGGGTTCCTGCTAAAACCAAAGTTTGCTCAAGGAGGAATCCTTGTCAGTGTTCAGGGTCGGGGGGAAAAGAGAAGGCCCCTGGTCTCTGCTCAGCTCAAGGAGCAGGAAGAGCCTTGTGGAGCGAGGGGAGGCTCTCCTGCTACTTCCATCCACAGGCTGGGCTGCAGTAATCTGATTGTCTCCTAAGGTTGCTCTTTGCTGGAGCAGAGAATATTCTAGCAACAAACAGGCTTAGGCTGACAACCCACTCCCTTGGATCATCTCCCTGCCTCCCCCCTGTAAGCCTGGGGTCTCCTGAGAGTAGGGTGCCAAGACCCCAGTATTTACTCAGCTCCACGGAGGAAGGGCTCTGAACCCCCACTGGACATTCTCCTTTTGAAAATGACTCTCCTTTATAGGGAAGGAAAAGTTGTCCCAGAGGATGTAAGTATACTTCCACAGGCCAGTCACACAGGCTGGGATTCAGATACAGGTGTCCGCTCACCTGGTGGATGGATCTGAGCCCAAGCGAGGTCTCTGTTTGTCCTTCATTCTCGGGATGGCCATATTCGCTGGTGTCCTAGATGTGCGTGAAGTATAATTAGGGACATTCTCAAAGCAACCTTAGAAATTGGACCAACAAGTCTGTTTTGTTGCCTTCCGTTTTGTTTCCTCTGTTTGGAGACTGTGGAACCTTCCACACAGCTGGGCCCCTGGGATGCCCTGCCCGCGTCTGTGTGACTTCTCATTTCACAGAGTATCCCGACACAAAGCCTGCAGTGTGCAGATCCCCCCAGGGGCTCGGCGAGGGCAGAAAGGCGGCTGGGTGTGGGAGAAGGAAGCAAGCAGGATGGCAACAAGGAGTTAGAGAAAGATGACCATAAAGGCGGCTAATGACACCCGGAGTGCACAGTGGGCTGGGCGGGGCGGGGCAGGCTGCCTGCACAGTCCTGCCTCACTCCCCAACCCTGCGGACGGCCCAAAGCTGTCATATCATCTGTGGGACGCTGGATGCTGTCCTCACTCCAATTTTTAGTACTTTACAGGAACAAGCGGGTGATGTCACTGAGCACTTGATGACGGAGACTCTTCGCTGCAGTCTGGCATTGGGGGGGGGCGGGGAGACTGGATTTTAGACACCTGCTCCCAGCTGGTTGGTCACAGGTGGTGGTCCAGGTCCACTCTTCCGATGCGTTCTGATTTCCTGTGATTCCCCCAAAGGGCCCAAGCTCCCAACCAGAGGGTCCTCTACTGCTCCAGACATACCAGGTTTGGGCACCAAACGCAGAGGAATCTGGGCCCCATCTGAAATACCTCCCCACGTAGTAGCCCCCTCCTCCCTGAACACCGAGCTCCAACCAAGATCCACAGAGCTGGCTTTGATCCCATTCTCACAAATCCCTTGGAAAGGTGGCACAATATGACACCCCAATATACCCCCCACTTTGGCCCAGGATTATGTGGAACTAAAGGCACCTGGAAAACAGCAGGGGCATGATCCTGGGTGCTCTGACTCTCCTTTCCTTCCTGAAAGCAGGACCTAAAACTCCTTGTGGAAGATGCCGTCTCTGTACCAGGAAGAAAGAAACGTTTTAATCACCAGGGAGGGGAGTCGAGGCCAACAGAGAAGTCTGTGCAGACAGACCTCGTGAAAATAACTCTCCTCCGCCTTTGTTCCCTGCCATGTCCCTTTTCCACAGCTGCCTCTGCTCAAACTGGTCCACGAGCAATTGGGTTCTTCGGCTTCTTCAGATCTTCATTTCACTAAGGGGGCTCCCCTGTAACCGTAAAAATCTGCGCGCTCTTCTATTGCATTCCTAGGCCCAGCCAGAGACCCGAGAGGACAGACGTAAAATATCTGCAACCCTATACCTTCCTTGGTCTTCCTGTGGCATTCAGAGCCTCGCCGGCACCGTCCCTCCCTACAACGTCCTGGGTTCTTTCACTCATTCAAAGCTGTTTAAAGATTGAGTCAAATACGAGATTGCTTTACATCACTTTTATAGCTGAACATTTAATAGGTATTTTTATAAATCTGTTGCCTGGGTCCCACAGTCTTGGGGAAAAAAAACACACAAAAACAAAATGCTATTAACCCCTGCTTCCTATATTATCCTAGCATCCTCTGTTGCAGAGGGAGGGTGAGCCTACATCCTCGGTGCACCTGTTACATTGAAGCTGGGAAAGAACTCAGCCATAAACTTCTCCAAGTCAGCTGCAAATAGGAGATACTCTTTATTTGCAGAGAGCCGTGGTTCCCTTTCTGAATCTTTGTTTGTTGGGGAGGTGATGGCTGGGCGAGCTCCAGGCTGATGGTAGGTGATGGCCATGGATTCTGAGGAGGCACGAACGGCTCGTGGTCTGGCTTCTAAAAGAGTTCCCTTCCTCCTCTTCTTTCACTCAGTCCTGCATGTACCTCCACACGGATGCATTCTTCATTGCCCGGACAAGGGATCTTATTAAACCCCAAATGAGTCACCTTTAGCACAGTCCAGAGACCACCGGCTGTAGATCTTCATCTTAAAACTGTAGCCGCAGATGCCATATTGAGAATGTGATTTTCTCCCTAGGACCCACAGGGAGAAAAGATGTTAATGATGTTCCCAATGTTGATGGTTCCCTGGCCCCAGGAGACAGCCTGCAAGGAAGCACCATTTGCTTTAGTTCAGGGAGCCAGGGGTGGGGGCGGCGTTCCTAAGCAGGAGCAGCTGTGCCTTCCCCCAGATGTGTAATTGCCATATTGTTTCTCCCCCCACCCTGCAGTTCAGGGACCTCTGGCTATAATTAATTCTTGAATATGGCAATAACTCAAAGCTTTGAAAATTACAGAAAACTCTTCTCCCCCTTCCAAATGGCTCTGCTGGTTGCTTTAATGTTCTTCTCTCTCCTACTGTGTCTCTAACCACCTAAAACCTGCGCAGACATTCCAGGAATTGATTCTGAGAACAAATCCGTGTTTCGGTCTATGGAATCTGGAGTTGAAAAATAAAAATAAAACCAGAAATAGCATCCATTACCCAATCTGGGTCATCTAGCGTTTTATTGGATGCAGACATCCCTAGACCCTGCGATTCAGAGACAGCGAATGACTCTCCACTGCAGAAGTCAAATGCTCTGTGCCCATCAACACTGTCATTTCCATTTTTAAGATGCACACTTTGCATATAAAAGCATTCACAACACCATCTCTACTCACGGGTAGTATCCTGCAAATGGGCCTCTGTAATTGATGAGAAATAATAATAATAAAAGAAGTAGGAGATGCAGTACTTGAAACCCTCTGTGTGCAAGCCAAGGATGAAAAGGGAACAGCCTCTGGGCTCATCTGTGCCCTTTCAGAATTGCTGTTTCTTCTGTTCCCTCAACTCTCCCAGATTTAAATCTTGAGCTTCTGCAGCATCAAGGGGAGGAACAAATATGCTTGGTTCTCTTAATGAGCCACTTCCTCTGCATTCATTTTGGAGGAAGAGCTCCAGCTGAGGAGCATAGCAAAAGGGAACAGAAATTTCCAGATTAAACCTGATTAAACCTGAGACAACTCTTTAGCAAGAGCCTGGCACCGACTCTTGGCTGGGCTTCTGCTTCACTTCAAACCCTTCCTTGGTCTGAAAGGCTTGGGAGCGGCAGAAGGCAACAGGTAGTAAATCAGGTGGGGATGACATGTAAGGAAAGTTCGGCTTTGTTTCAGACGCCAACGTTTGAATGCTGGCTCTCCGCTCTAAGAACTGTGTGACTCAGGCACGTCATTAAAGCTCCGTAGGCCTGCTCCCTTTTCTGTAAAATGGGCTTGATAATAGCATCTTTCTCTCATTCCAAAAAAAAAAAAGTCATCTTTTTTTTTTTTTTGTACAATTAAAATAACCCATGTAAAGCATTTAGGACCCTCACTTCTATTATTGTAGAAATACCGGAGCCCCAGTATCCAAAATCTATAAAGAACTCATCAAACTCAGCACCCAAAGAACAAAGAACCCAATCAAGAAATGGGCAGAAGACATGAACAGACATTTTTCCAAAGAAGACATCCAAATGGCCAACAGACACATGAAAAAGTGCTCAATATCGCTCGGCATCAGGGAAATCCAAATCAAAACCTCAATGAGATACCACCTCACACCAGTCAGACTGGCTCAAATTAACAAGTCAGGAAACGACAGATGTTGGCGGGGATGTGGAGAAAGGGGAACCCTCCTACACTGTTGGTGGGAATGCAAGCTGGTGCAGCCACTCTGGAAAACTGTATGGAGGTTCCTCAAAAAGTTGAAAATAGAGCTACCATACGATCCAGCAATTGCACTACTGGGTATTTACCCCAAAGATACAAAAGTAGGGATCCGAAAGGGTACGTGCACCCCGATGTTTATAGCAGCAATGTCCACAATAGCCAAACTGTGGAAAGAGCCAAGATGTCCATTGACAGATGAATGGATAAAGAAGAAGTGGTATATATATACAATGGAATATTATGCAGCCATCAAAAGGAATGAGATCTTGCCATTTGCAACGACGTGGATGGAACTGGAGGGTATTATGTTGAGTGAAATAAGTCAAACAGAGAAAGACATGTATCATATGATCTCACTGATATGAGGAATTTTTAATTGTAGGAAACAAACTGAGGGTTGCTGGAGTGGGGGGTGGGGTGGAGGGATGGGGTGACTGGGTGATAGACACTGGGGAGGGTATGTGCTCTGGTAAGCGCTGTGAATTGTGCAAGACTGTTGAATCTCAGATCTGTACCTCTGAAACAAATAATGCAATATATGTTAAGAAAAAAAAGAAGAAGAAGAAGAAGGTAGCGGGAGGGGAAGAATGAAGCGGGGGAAATCGGAGGGGTAGACGAACCATGAGAGACGATGGACTCTGAAAAACAAACTGAGGGTTCTAGAGGGGAGGGGGGTGGGAGGATGGGTTAGCCTGGTGGTGGGTATTGAGGAGGGCACATTCTGCATGGAGCACTGGGTGTTATGCACAAACAATGAATCATGGAACACTTCATCTAAAACTAATGATGTAATGTATGGGGATTAACATAAGAATAAAAAAATAAATAAATAAATAAAAAAAGAAAAAAGAAATACCGGAGCCCCAGTTGTGGGGCTGGGAGCTCATCGTACCGGACTCGGTCCCTCCTGGACATCTGGGGAACCAGGTCATTGGTTGAGCTGGCAACTCCCCTGAGACGGCAGAGTGACAATGGTGAACAACACAGGATGCTCGTGCACTATGGATGCAGAAAACATGCATTACAAAAACTGAGATGAATATCCAGGAAAGCTTTCTGGAAGAGACAGGGGCCTGGTTTGGTCAAACTGAAGAGAGTATTCTAGCTGCGCATTACCGTGCAGCCCACGTTGCTGTTCTGAGCAGTCCCATGGGTGGGCTGGGCCCATCTCTGGGTGCTCCAGGAGCTCACTGTTAATGTGCAGAAACAGCACAAGGAGTTAGTGGGATGAAACACCTGGAGAGAAGCACATCTCCTAGGTGTGTGTGAAGTCACAGGCACTGATGTAGGAAAGAACATTGGGGTCCAGAGCTGACGGCCAAGAAAGAATTCTTGAGACGTCTTTGGTACAAAAAGCCTGGGGACAGGACCCGGGGCAGGAAGAGCTGCACCGGCGTCGTGAGTGGTGGCCCATTATATACTCTCAAGTTGGGAGGGGTTCAGGGAGAGCGTAAGTCTCCAAGGAATTGGGAAGCAAGGTTTCCAGGGCCTTGAGCTATTGTTGGGAAAAGGTCATTCATTACCGTCTAATAAAACCTGAATCATGAGACCCTTCAGATGTATATCGGTGGGGCATATGCTTGGGGGATGATTGCCAACATGTATCTTGAGGGGGCTAGAGATAAAGGAGGTTTCCAAAGGAATTTTTCTATGTTAAAGTAGACTTAGAGGGTCCTGGGGGTCAGGCTAAGACTGCCTTTTGCCTTTAGCAAAGTATTAACACCGAGGCAGCTGTGTCCCTAGAGGAAGGTCACTCTGCCTGTTTCAAGGACTTGTCACTGGGCTGTAGGTAGTAATCATTTTTCTTCTGCCTTTGTTTCCCACACCAGGCACTACTTAGAAAATGGCTGGTTCTGGAAGGTGTTGGCTCTTAGCAGAGAGGATGTGGGCCCACATCCCACTTTTGCCAAATGCCCGCCGTGGGGCCCTGAGCATGGGGCCCCCTACCTGCTGTTGGGGCGCACCTGTTTGCCTTTCAGGGAGGACCCAAGGCTCGGCAGGCTCCGATCTGGCCCTCAATGGCTGCCACTTCTCTCCTATCCCTGCCGTTTGTTTCGGAACTGCCAGGTGTCCAACCCTGTGGGTGAGAGCGAGGCTCAGTGTTAACTCTCAATTACCGACATGCTATAATGCAGTTAGTTTTCAGCTTGCTAGGAATTCATTTTGTGATTACAGGCTGCTTAAAACAATGTACATATAATGAATGAATTTTCCATAAACACGCGTCTCTGCTTAGGTGTAAATATTTAAAAGGCAGTTGCATAAAATGGGAATTAACTGACATCAGTAATTTTGGAAAGTCTGGTGCCGGAAACTGGGATGCTCTCACTCCATTTCCAACAGGTTTTACCGAGCACCTACCTTGTGCCGCGACCCCTTCCCTGGTGCTGCAGACGCAGGGCAAAGAAAACAGCGCCTGCACAACCTTGTGTAGGTAATACACACATGAAGCCTGGTTCTTGACCCCACTTTGCTAGCAGACACGTGGAACCATGCCTGCGCCCCCAGCCTCAGGGCATCTGCCCAGTTTGCCTTCCAGAGCATCATACCACCCAGGCTCTGGCTGAAGCCGCCATCGATCTTCATGTTCTAAATCCAAAGCACGTCTCTCAGATTTCATGCTCCATCTTTCTGGGTTCATCACACTAAACCATCACCTTCTCAAACCCGCACCCTCTCTAGCTCTGGGCTCTGGGCCAACATACCCCAAGTTTTCCCCCAGCTGCTCTGGACTCTTCCTCTACCCAATCAGAGGGTTGTAGTCCCAGACAGGCTTCCCTTTGCACTCTCTACTCCCCCCAAAGGTACCCACCCACACTGTGGCTTCGATCAACCCCACACTCCTGAAACTTGCATCTCCAGCTCCCCACATCTCTGAGCACCAAAACCATGTGGCCGATTGATCACTTGCTTGTCCAAATGAGTAAGGGACAGGCAGGGGTAGGTGGGAAGAGATGATAGGGCGCTATGTGATCAGGCTCACAGAAATCCCCAAAATGCAGAGGTGTAAGGAAACCAGAGATACGAGAACAAACCAGACCTCCCTGCCCTAGGTGTCCAAGGGGAAGGGGTGTATCTTTTTTATGACAGTCCCCTGTGACCCAACAAAGAATAACCAGACCCTAAAAGGAAGTAAACCATTAAAGATGTTATCACTAGTCCTTAAACAGAGGTGCAGCCAGTAGAGAAGTCAACAAAATTTAAATTCCCTGGTTAGCCTTCAATAAAAGACCAACCCTAAAAGCCCTCAGTGGCAACCCTGTTAGGACCCCTCTCACTCCTGAGAGCTTTGTCTGTATCCTCACTTAATAAAACTCTATCACTTTACTCACTCTCCTTTGTCCGCGAGATTCATTCTTCAACTCCGTGAGACAAGAACCTAGCCCTCCCATTTCCCAGATGCTTCAAATACACCACAGAGTCCCAAAGTTAAGAAGCCCAGTTTTCTATGGCAGAGCCAGTCTTACGTGGGAGGAGGGTCCCCATGAGCCCAGCATACAAGCCAGGGATCTAGGAATCCCTCCTGCCATCTGTCTCCATCACCCAAAACATCTGGCTCACCACTGACTCTTCCCCATCATTTCTCTAGACATGTGTCCTGTTCATAGGGTTTTCTTTGTGTCCAGTGCTTACACCCTAAAACTGACACAGGAAAGCCAAAGGGACCTCATGAGTGAAAAAGCTGTTTTTTCCCTTTTGCTTCTTTTCTGGCTTCTATTCTTGCTGGGACCTGCACGCCCACCCCACTCCATGCGTGCCTTGTAATGCAAATAGCACATGCCCACCTAAGGGACCAGTAGTTAATGATTGCTGTAGAAGAGATAACATCTAAGGAAGGACCAGTGAGAATGACCGGTCGGAGCTATCCTACACACGTTCCAGACCCCTGAAACGGGACATCTTGACGCCAAGACCCCCTGGCTCCGAGGAATAATCCCCTGGCCCTCGTCTTTGTTCTAACTGGTTCCTGGATGCCTGAGAGGACACGTACACCAGAGACCACCGTCCTCATTAAAACCCCCCGGACCTCTAACAAAGACGACACTTCCTCCTTTTCTTTCTGAGTCTTCTGGACACTCACTCCATCCGTATCTGCTCTCTCCATATATCTCTGATAAACTCTGCTTTCGCCTCCTGCTGGCTCACGTTTGATTTCTATCCTTCGCAAAGCCAAGGAGCCCTCTTGGCTGGTCCTGCAGGAACCCCTCTGGGTCCTCGCAACTGTCTTGCCAGCATCAAAGCCACTGACCTTTTTGCAAGTGCTCCTTCCCTCATCTTCCCCACTCTTGTCCCTGTCAAGCCTCCTTTTTAGTCTTTTGAAAAACAATTATAAAGGGAGCAACTGGATTGCCCAGGCCAAGAAATAGACCTTGACCGAGGTCTTAGACGGTCGGAGCCTACTCCATGCTTCTCGCCAACCACACCTTCTCCCTTTCCTCTTTGATGGCAATCGTCTTGCTTTTATTTATTGTTTTGCCACCTAGATGTGTATCCCTAAATAGCAGAGTTCGGATTCTGCTTGCTGTTGATCTTTATATGTAAGATATTAGACGCTTTTGTTCTTTGTGACTTGCTTCTTTAGCTTGGCGCTTCCTGGTGAGATTCGTCCATGGTGGTGTGTATAGCTGTAACTTCTTCATTCCTATTTTGAGTATTGCCCGGTTTATTTATCCACTCTGCAGCTGATAGACATCCGGGGTGCTGTCAGTTTGCTGCTCTGAAAATTCCCCATGCAGGTCCCCTGTATAAAAATACACAGCCTCACAACAGGAAATGGGACCTCCTGCAACATCCTCATCTTGCTCAGCAAGTATCAGGAGGTTTCAGATACTTGAGCTTTTACCGATCTGATGTATGTGTATTTGCATCTCATTGAGCTGTTAATTTGCATTTTCCAAATTAGTAATGACGTTGGAGTATCTTTCTATATGGTTACTGATCAATTGGATTTCATCTCTTTTTTTGACATTCCTATGTAATGTCTGAGAAACTGCGTTGTAAATATTTTTTAAATTTTCTGTATATTATGTTGTTCTGACATCTTAAAAAACAAAACAAAAACCTAAACCTTTTTCTGACTGGGGAGAGACTGCCCCCTCCCTTGGTCTCACCTGTTCTTAGAGATAGCAAAGGACCCAGCAGCGAGCATGTCTTTGATATGCTAAGTGACCTTCCCAGAGCCAAACCTCCTCTTTCTGGCTCTGACTTCCCAGGGAGCAATATTCCTCTGCTTTTTTAACCCTCTCAGGGCCAGGTGCCGGGCAACTAGAGACATCCCATAGCGTAAAGCCCACTGAAATAATTCACACTAGCCCACCAGAAGCAGCTCACCCCACCTTGCCTTGCCTTTCCTGCAGAAACTCCAGGGAAGGCCTTGGCTTAAGCCCTCCCCCCTTTACCCCGCTCTGGTCTTCTGCTTCCTGACTACCCCGAGGCTTCCCCATGTTGGGGTCACAGCGCCCTACCTGTCTCTAGGACCTGTGAGTGTAACAGACTTTGTCTAATCTGAGCTTCTCCTGTCTCCTCTGGGGTCACGTCTGACTGACCATCTCATAAAGAAGACAAAGCAGAGGCCGTGGATGGAGGCTCTTGGGCCATTCATCTTCAGCAGGCTGATTAATACAGGCTCACGGTACCACCTGCACCCAGGTCCTCTACCGTGGTGTCTGTTGCTATCTCTTCTCCCACAACAGGGCATGTTTTTTTCCGCTTTAGGTAAACATCTCTAATTTTAATAGAATCAAATGTATGGATCCTTCATTCCATAGTTAGTGATGCTGGCATCTTGCTCAAAGAATCCCTTCCTACCTCTTACGATAATTCTTGATTCAGAGTAGGGCAAATCATCCTGCCCTGTTGTTCAAGAGCTTTATCTGTGTTAGCGTCTCCTGCAGTGTTTGGTTGGCTTTTAAGTTGCGTCTTGTTTATCTCTCTGCCAGTACAACACTATCTTAATCATTTTAGGATCGTGGGGGTAAGTTAGAGGAACTGTTCCCAGCAGCTCACACCACCATCTCCTATCTCACGGTGTGACTTGCTCCAGGCAATGGGACATCAGCGAGTGGGATAGGGAAACTTGGTGAGTGCTCCTATCTCGGGACTTGCCATTGCGGCTGGACTTTGGACTCAGGCAAGCAGCCTCCACTTGCAGCCAGTGAGCCTAGCAGAACTGGTGGGTCGCTTCACAGAGGGAAAAAACAAACTCATGTCGTTCTTGTTTTGGGGTGTTTTGTTTCATTATACAGCAATACATGGTAAAACGATGCCGTGGCTCTTTGTGGGTCTCTGTGCTTCCTGCTGGCTCATGGCCTTCCCCTGGGCTCCATCCCACCCGTCCTGATGGGACCACCGACATCTCTCCCAGAGGCTCCCAGTGGTGCCCGTATGTCCCCTTCCAGTCCACTCTCTGTTTAAACTCCAGGTGCAGAAAAGTACACAGAAAAATGTAACCAACTCCTCCGCGCTAAACATATTTTTAAAATGTCATTTGTCATTTCAATTCAGATTGTTCTGAATATGAAAGAAACAATATGTATGTTTTAAAGTTCCTTTGAGTTTTTCTCCAGTATCCTCTCCATAGGAAGGACTCCAGTGGGAACCAGCCTCAAAACCTTGGTGTTGACAGGCTCTCCTTGACCAAACATTGGACGGGCTCCTCTGAGCCTGCTTTTCATCTAGTCCTCGTCCTTGTCCCTGTCTTCAGCCCACTAGATCCAGCTGTAGCAAGAACCCTGCTAACTCGGTTAGGCGAGAATCCCCCCACCACTGATAGCTGATCATCCTGGCCTGCCTTCCGCAAGAAGCCTGTTAACTCAGTTCAGCAAAAATCCCCCACCCTTGACGGCCCCTCTTCTCGGTTTTCCATCTGTGACCCCCTCTCGCTACTTCTAGGCTGAAGGTCCCACTTGCTCCTGTTGTGTTCAGAGTGGAGTTCAATCTCTCTCCCATGTTGCAAAAGTCTTGAATAAATTCTTCCCTTCCATTTTAGCAAGGGTCAGAATAATTTTTCTTTACCAGTGAGTATCCCTTTTGTCAAAGTTTTCATGTGCCTACCATGCAAATATGCACACACACACGCACAGTGTTGATCTTTGAGACTTTTTAGCATTGTTACGTGTGACTTGTCGCTTACAGGGTGTGACAGCTCTGTACATATAATTCTTTTATGCTTTTCAAAACTCAGCGTCATTTCTTGAACACTAGCCAGGCTGATTCAAAAACCAAATCAATTTTTCCAATGGCTAAATACTATTTTATTATATGACTATGCCACAATTTATTTACACTGTTCCCAGGTCATGAACATTAGATTATTTCACATTTTCTCCTCTTTCTGACCATGCTGCAAGAAACACCTTTGTTCACAATACCTGGTGCATGCACACAAGAGTTTCTAGTGCAGATTATAAAAAGAGAAGCAGAATTTGGGGGTGTTAGGGTTGCACATCTCAGCTGTACCAGCTAATGCCAAATACTCTCTAAGAGGGAAAGTCACATCAGCTGTGTATGAGAGTTCTTGTTTCTCCATGCCTTTGCCAACACTTGGACATTTAGATGCATTCATATCTTTTATTTTATAAAAATAACCTCCTTTTGAAGTTATTTAAGAAAGGGGCTATGCATATAAGACCTCTTGGACTTTTTATGTCTGAAAAACATGTCTGAATGTTCTTATTTACTCCTCAAGCTTGAATCATCGATCATTCGTTCCTCCCTTAGCTTCCTGAAATATCTTTCCAATGTCTTAGGGCATTGGTGTATTCTTATTGTGATTGTCATTCCTTCATGGATTTTTTTTTCTTCCTGGAAACCTTTAAAAATTCCATCTTTTTTTTTTCAACCCTCTGCAGTTGCATTACACTGTTTCTAGATTTGAATTTTTTTTTTATACTCTGTTTCTTCCATATTTGAACTTTTTTAGGGTGTTGATCTTCTGAGCAGCACTGTGGCTGGTCTCCTCAAGTGTTTTTACTTCATTGATTTTTTTCCTTGGGCTCTATCCAGTTTCATCTTCAATCCACCTATTGAATATATGCATTTCTTTCCTCACAGTTTTGTTCTCTGGAATTTATCCTTGGTTTCCTTTCAGATTTACCTGTTCATGTTCATACTCTGAGCTGCCAACAGTGTCCAGTTTTTGCTCCTTTAAGTCTTATCTTTCTGTTCTCTTATCTGAGTGTTTCCTTATCTTTACAGCAGGATGGGGAACCCCCTACTTCAAACTCTTGTATAGGTATAGATGAATGGAACAGAACAGAAAATCCAGAAGTAAACCCATACAATATTCCTGATTGATTTTTGACAAAGGTACAAATGTAATTCAATGGAGAAAAGACAGACTTTTCAACAAACGGCATTTGTAATGGGTTGAACTGTATCTCCCCCACCCCAAGAAACGTGTATAGAAGTCTTGATACCCAGTACCTCAGAATTTGGAAACAGGGTCTTTACAGAAGTGATCAAACTAAATTGAGTCATTGGGGTGGACCCTAATCCTACATGACCGGTGTCCTTACAATAAGGAGAAATGTGGACACAGACAGACACACACAGAGAGAAGATGAGGTGAAGAAACAGGGAGAAATACAAGTCAGAGAGATTCTTCCACAAGCCCAGGAGCACCAAAGATTGCCAGCAGACCCCTGGAGTGTCTCTCACAGCCCTGAGAACAGACCAACCCTGCCAACACCTTGAATTCGAACATCTGGCCTCCAGAACTGGGAGAGAATAATGTCTGTGTTGAAGGCCCCAGCCCTAGTGCTGTGTTAATGGCAGCCCCAGGAAACACATAGAGCATTGGAGTAACTAGACACCATAGTCAAAAAGAAACCCAACCAAAGCTTCATACCTTCTGCAAAAACTAACTCAAAATGAATCATGGAATTAAGTGTGAAGTGTAAAACTATAACTACTTTAGGAAAAAAAAAAAAAAAAAACCAACAACACAGGATGCTAAAATCTTTAAGATCTAGGGCAGGCAAAGAGCCCTTAGGCTTGACACCAAAAGCAGGATCCATAAAGGAAATGGGTAAAGTACTCATCATCAGAATTAAAATCTTATGCTCTCTGGAAAACCATTAAGAAGATGAAAAACCAAGCTATAGATAGGCAGAAAATATTTGCAAATCACATATTTGACAAAAGACTAGTATCTAAAATAAATAAAATACTCTACAAATTCAATACCAGAAAAAAAGAAAGAGAGAGAGAGGAAGGAAGGAAGGAAGGAAGGCAGGAAGGAAAGAAGGAAGGAAGAAAGGAAGGAAGGGGAAGGGGAAAAGAAAAGCAATCCAATTAGAAAATGGGCAAATGAGATGAAGAGATACTTTACCAGGGAGGATACAAAAATTTCAACTAAGCACATGAGGAGGTGTCCAGCATCATTAGCCACCAAGTAATGCAAATTAAAACCACAGTGAGATGACCACTACACACCTATTAGAATGGTTAAAATAAAAAATACTGACAACTCTATATCCTGGAAAGGATGCAGAGAAATTGGATCACCCACCAGTGATTTCACCAGTGAAATTCTCACTGGTGAGAATTTAAAATGGGACGAGCACTCTGGAAAAAAGTTGGGGGATTTTCTTAAAAAACTAAATATTAGAGCATTGGAGTAACTAGACACCATAGTCAAAAAGTCTTCTTCAATTACTGAAGAAGCCGATGTTTGCACTCCTAGGCACTTGTCCCATGGAGTGAAATGGAGACTTGGGTCCACACAAACTTGTGCACAAATGTTTATTGCAGGTTCACACCTAATAGC
The DNA here is from genome assembly GCF_002201575.2 of Neomonachus schauinslandi. Lineage (NCBI taxonomy): Eukaryota > Metazoa > Chordata > Mammalia > Carnivora > Phocidae > Neomonachus > Neomonachus schauinslandi. The sequence continues at coordinate 3,011,463 of NC_058406.1, forward strand.
CCCAAACTGGAAACAACCCAACGCCCTTCAGTGGGAAAGTGGTTAAACAAACTGGGGTGTCCCTCCCATGTAATCCACTCAGCACTAGAAATGCACAGATGACTGATGCACTCAGCTGCCTGCAGGAATCTCCAAAGATTTATGCTGAATGAAAAAAGCCAGTCCCAAAGTGTTGCATCCTTTATGGTTCCATTTATGTAACATTCTTGAAATGACAAAATTATAGAAATGGAGAACAAAGAAATGCTGCCAGGGATTGAGGGGAAGTAGGGTATAGGAGGGAAGTGGATATGGCCTTAGGGCACCAGGGGGACCCCTCTGGAAATGGAAATGTTGTATCCTGGCTCTATCAATGCCAGCATCCTGGTTGCGATGTTGTACTACAGTTTTGCAGTTTGTTACCATTGGGGGGAACATGGGATGTCTCTGTATCCACAGGTGAATCTACAATTATTTCTAGATAAAGAGTTTAATTTTAAAAAAGCAGATCTGATTATTACTCTGCATTGTATAAAAACCCCTCATGGCCTTCCCACTTGCACAGCAAGAAGACTGTGCTCTTAGCTCAGCTCAGAACCCCATGTGAGCTTGTCTTTACCACCCTCAACCCCTTCCTTGAGCTTCTCTTTGCTGCTGGGGCTCCCACCACACTGGCCTTCTGTGTTCTCTATGCTCAAATGCACTGTGCCCTTCCTGCGTCAGGGCTCGCAAAGCACACTTTTAACCCTGAAAGCTTGAGTTCCATACTGATTTGTTTATTTACAATGAGGGTTTTCGAACAACAAATGTCCACGAGCACCTTATATGGTCCAGGTCTGCCCCTATTCCAGGCAAAGAGGAAAATGCCGTGAGGTAAATAGTCTCTGCTGTTGCTCAGCCAAACTTCTGGGTTGTCCATGCGTCTATGGAGGAAAGAAGAAGCTGCAGGACAGCAGGTCTGGGTCTGCCGTGCTTGTCTATGCAGGCCTATGTTCAATGTTGAGTGAACCAATAAATGCATCATTTAGACCTACACCTGCTCTCCATCCTTCCTAGGAAACTGCATGTCTCAGACATCTCTTGGACACCATGTTGGGTGCTCTTGGCCTCTGCTTCCAGCCACTGTCATGGAGACCAGTTCTCTACAATCTTGGCCAGCTTTATGCAGGTGCACCCTGACAGCACCTTACTTCAGGGCCACAGGACACCTTGCACTCCCATTCCCAGGGCTCTCTGATGCCCAGTGGAATGTGGGAGCCTTATGCAAACTGCTCAGCAATCTCCTATCCACAACCAGAAGTATGGAGGAGTTATCACCCATGTGGCAACTCTTGACTTGCTCCTAAGCAGGCGGTTCTAAGACCCATCTCATGAGGCTAATCAGAAGGTCCTACCTCATTAGGATTTCCAGATAAAGTACAGGATTCCTGTTAAAGTTGAACTTCAGAAAAATGACAAATAACGTTTGGTATACATATATCCTAAAGGTTGCATGGGATATACTTATACTACAAACAAATGTGCCTGTTGTTTATCTGAAACTCAAATTTAGTTGGGCATCCTGTATTTTTATTTGCTAAATCTGATAGCCAGCTGATCTCGGTAGGGCTGTGTCTGTAATGTGTCCTTGTGTTGGCTCTCCCTCCCTCTCTGTTCCTCTCTCCCTCTCTCTGGAATCATGAGAAATCTATTCCCATTTAAGCCTTCATTTCAGGCTAAGACACTCTTTCTGTGTCTTCAAAGAAAGGAGTACCTTTTTAAAAAGTCAACCAGTCCAAAAATTAAGAAACCCTTTTAAATTCAAGTATGTGGCTATTCCTTGGTATTACAACTGATCTGGGTCATCATGGTCTAAGTTCAGGTTCCCCATCCCGACCCCCCAGATGGGTTCACTCAATTTCCTTCTGAATCTTTTTTACACCTTTTGAAGGCAAGGGATATTTACGAAGAAGACTGGTACTAAAGTATAAGCCTTTAAAAAGTCATTTGACCTGGTTAAGTCACCTGTGCCCTACTTTGGCAAATGTTTTTGAAGTCTTTAGCTTGATGGCAACAAATCTTCCTTTTCAAAAAAAGCCCCATGGAGAAGAAGGAGAGTAAGGCCTCATCCCCCCATTGGGCTAGTTTCAGCTTCAAGAACTTTCCTTATTAGTGATAGACTGGTGTACACTTATATAATGTGCCAGTTACTCCAAGGCTTCATTCAGAGAGACAAATTCACCCACAGACCCTCTCCTGGGAGAGAAGCCAGCTTCCAACATCTGTTTTCAGATAAGGCATCTACACAGCTTTTGTGTTTATGTGTGTGTGGAGGGAGGGGGAGGTTGCCAGAGGGATTTTTCCCAAACTATAACGTTAAGTCAGGGGAAAGAAGAAATTAGAACATTTAATAAGGAATGAGGTGGTCAAGGATGGTCAGTCTGCTGTGTGCGTGTGTGAGTGCACATGTGTGTGTGTGTGTGTGTTGCTATCTTTCCTTTTTTACACAGCTCAGAAATAGGATGTTCCTTTAAGACCCAGAGCTAAAGCCTTTTTTGTTGTATGTCCATCATCTTGTGTGGAAATGTTCTGCTTCAACAGATTCACGATGTACCCATCCTGCCCAAGTGCCAGGTGGGACTCACAAAATTATTCCGTTTATTGAAAGCCAGTTCTGAAGGGCTGTGTTGATGAGGGAGCATCATCACCCACCCGTGTAACACAGACTGATTCATATTGTAACCCCATCAAATGTAATCTTTATCCCAAAGGCCTCTAAGCATCATGGTATGGAACCGGGAAACGGGGAGGGGGCCAAGGCCAGCTGCATCAGTCTCCTGGTGGGGGCGATGAGGATACACCCCCCTGACTCTCAGAGCCCATCCCAGCCAGTGGATCAGGTCCTCTCAGGGTGGGGCCCGTGATTCTCCCTCCTCAGGGGGAGTTTGTGTACTTCACAGTTTACTAATCACCCACTTAAAGGCTGGAGACCTCTGCTTTTTCCTCCCTTCTTTTCTTTGAGAGTCACAGTGGCTAAAGAGTCTTGTGTCCCCACATATTTTTATCCCTGTTCCTCTTGCCTTCCTGCCTTTGCATGAAAAGGATGGAAACTATTTCAGGGGACTGGGTCCCCCTCACAATCCTGACCCTAAAGATATTCCATGTCAGCCCAAGAATCCTCAGTCCCATTAAAGATGGGACTGCGCTGGACTGGGTGTGTTCCTCTGCTCTCTGCCCCTCTGTCTGCAGCCTTCTTGTGTCCCGAACACTCCAGGCCTGCTGACCAACTCCATTCAGAGGACTAAGCCCACGAGCAAGTTCTCAACACTGTGTATATCCGAAGAGTTGGCATCACCACAGCTGTTATTTTTTATAGCTTCTTCACCCAAATCTTTGGGTACCACTAAGAGACAAGTCACCAGGTGTGCTTTAACTAGCAAAATTAGGAATCATTCAGTGCTTTGATGGTGCCAATTAGCTTCCCAGTATGAGCGCCAAGATTTTTTCTAATTAAGGCAGGAATGGTTTCTCAGTCTATAATAATCTCATTTAAAGTGTGTCCAAAACACCTAACATGCTTTGTTTAGGAACATCATTTGTATGCATTTTTTTAACTATGTGAAAATAGATAGATTCCTGGGACGGATAACCAGTCTCTCACTGGTTATTCACCTGACACGTGTACAGCACTGCTGTGGGATTGTGGCTTTGCAAGACGAATGGGTTCTTTAGGTTGACTTTGCACATTTGTGCACTAAAGATCTGCTCATTTGTGGTAAGAGACTTGTGCTTTAAGTGCAAAACAAAGACATCTTTTTGACAAGCACAGCATGTCTCTGCCTCCAGGTTTCTAACTCACATCCACTGTGGAAATGTGGATTCAAATTTGAAAAATTGCAAACTCTAGATGGAGGATTCTTCCAATGCCCCAGAAAATGGAAAATCAGTCACTATGGCTGTTCCTAAATCCCATTTTAAGCAGACCTCAGTACCACCCAAGACTTACTGGACTGTAAGCACCAAGAGTGTGAACTGGGGTGTTCTGGCCACTACTGCAACTTCAGCACCTACGACAGTGCCTGATGCACGTCTGGGATTGATTCAATGGTTGTCCAACAGGACGTTTTGAATGAAGTTTTGATTGGTCCAAAAAATACATGACTTACTCTTGTACCCAATGAGACCTCCTCTGCACTAAACTTTCTGGTCCACGTTTCTGATCTTACATTACAGCTACAAAGAGCTAGAACTCTTTTGTAGAGACATAGCTTTCCCTTTTTGCAATAACCATTTTTCAATCTCTATAAGTGCAGTCTAATCCAACTTCAAATGTTTTACCCATCAATTTTATGGTTGTGTGAATATTCTTTATGGAAGTTAAAAAAAAACAAAAACGAACAGGAAAGTTGTTTTCTCTCTGGTGAAGGACATAATTTTCCCATCACGTGCTCAGTTACAAAGTGGAACAGTGGTAGGTTTCCAGTCATTGCCCAGTCATTGTGACATGTCTGCCTCTTTCCTGACCAAACTATGGGGTTTTTTTGTTTTGTTTTGTTTTGTTTTAAGATTTTATTTATTTGCGAGAGAGAATGAGAGACAGAGAGCATGAGAGGGAGGAGGGTCAGAGGGAGAAGCAGACTCCCTGCTGAGCAGGGAGACCGATGTGGGACTCGATCCCGGGACTCCAGGATCATGACCTGAGCCGAAGGCAGTTGCCCAACTAACTGAGCCACCCAGGCGCCCCCCAAACTATGGTTTTAAACAAGATATGTCGTCAATTGATGAGATGGAATAGCCTGATTTGGATCTTGTTCAATTTTCTCCCCATTTTCCAATGTTTCATTTGTCTTGTTGCCTTTCTGGTATGAGTTCTCAGGTAAATAAAATTGTCTGGAAAGCAATTCTTTAGACAGTGATGTCAATCCCCGTATCAGGGACTATGTGTCACTTCTCTTTGCATCTCAGGGTCAAGGACCACATTTGGTTTATAGTAGGTACTTAGTAAATGCTGGTTGAATGAATGGAGAAGCTTGCCAAATGGTGTGCAATTAGAAAAAGCATAGCGTCCTCTCCTGTTGTCTATAAATACCCCATCAGGGAGAAAAGACGTAGCCCCGGGGAACAACAAAATGAGCTGGCATGGAAACTGAACAGCACTTTTTGGACTCCAATAGCTAGAAGCCAAAAGCCACTGCTTGGGCAGTCAATAGGGATGCCTGAGAGCTTCCACCCTTTACAGCTTGGAAGACAAACAGGAAAAACTCTGAGATTACAATCAAAATCCTATTGCAAATAACCACAGAGAACACTGACTGGAAGGGAGGGTTAGCTATTGGCTTCAGATGAGGAGTAGGATGGGGAAAGAAAAGAGAGGAAGAGTCCCTCTTTGATCTGGAGGGAGTGTAGCCCAGAGGGCTCTCATTTACAAGGAAACACTATGTCATGATCCATATGTTCCTTTTTCTATTTAGAGCTAATTTGCTGCAGTGCACACTGCATAGCTCTAAGGAAGAGGCTGGCTTTTGGGCACCTGCAAGTTGGCCCCTCACTGACCAGTTTACCGCATTTAGATCAGCTGGAGCAGATCTGAAGAAGCACACTTAGGGATGGTGGTAGCTGTCTGCACAAACTGCTGGGTTGCGGTCTATACCACCAATACATGCCCTACTCACAGGGGCTGGCCTGGGGAAACTGCCCGGCCAAGATGCCGCTTCTGAAGAAAGGCCCCAGCTTTCACTCTGGAGTTCCCCTTGACATCTCCTTCTCTCTCCTGTATTTGTTTTCTATAATGGCATAACAAATTGACACAAGCCTCATGGCCTTAACAACACCCAAGTATTGCCTCACAGTTCCCATGGGTCAAGAGTCCAGGTACAGCTCCTCTGGATCCTCTGCTCAGGATGTCACAAAGCTGCAGTCCAGATATCAGCTGGGGCATTCTTCAGCCTCAGGGCCTTACATTGGCTGCTCTCTCTGCTTCAATGCATGTCTCCCAGATATTCCAAGAAATTCCAAGATACCCTAGAGGTCCCCTCTCTTCCTCAGGCCTCTGCTCACATCTCGGGGGACCTCCCAACCTCATCACACACAGTCTGGTGTATACCCATACCCACTCCAGTCTGGTAACTTCTAACTCTGCTCTGTGTTTCTCCATAGAATTGACAGAATATATGTTTATGTGCTTGTCTGTTGTCCACTGCTCCCACTAACATGTAAGCTCTGTGAAAGCAGGGTCTTTATCTTTTAGTGAGCTATCTCTGGATCCTAGCACCCTACCTAGCCAGGAGAGGTTGACTGAAGAAATGAGTATAGGAATGGGTCCTGACACCACTCTAACTGTGCCATTGTGCCTGGCATTTTATTTATTTTTATTTAAAAAATAACCATTTTGTTTATTATTTCTGTGTGTATATGTGTAAAGGGTCTTAAACTCAATTAGTTCTGTCTTCGCTGAACCACAGTTTAATACTTTCCAGGTCTGGGGTCCCAGCTGTCTCTTTAAGTAATCATAATTTCTCCTTGGGCTCCAATTTTCCTCTCAACTTGTTTGGGAAGTTTCTGAGCACATCACATCAGACCATTATGCTGGTATGACTAATATTTTACCCTGGCAAATGCGTAGTTTGCAGGAAATGATTCTTCCCATGTTAGGTCTCTAAGCAAAACAACAAAATGACAATGGTGATGTCTATGGTGACAGTTATGGAGATAAGGAGGAGACCCGTCATGGAACAGAGCCTTTCTGTGGATGCAAATTCTTGTTTTCTGTAGATGCAAATTTGCATCCACAGCCACCTGACTTTGGCCATGCCACTTGCCCTTTCCAAATCTCATTGTTTTCATGTACACAATACAATAATCACACCGCCCATGCCAGATTATTATGAGGAACACATAATTTGATGGATTCTAAAATGTCTAGCACAGTTCCCAGCATGTAGTAGGAACTCAACAAATAACCAAAAATTATAGTTGGAAGATGACAAGGAGTTCTATGTGGCAACATGATACAAAGGAATGAACTAACACCCACCTTTTCACCCAGGAAGAACATTTTTTTACTCTTAAAATCACTTTGAGAAACCAGGGGAGCTAGTTGGTTGTGGTCTGCCTACCACCAGGTAGCCAAGCACTCAGCTAATCTCGATGGTGATCTTGAGATCCCAGAAGGTGTTGCTCTAGAATGTTCCACCCTAACGAGTGAGGCTATGCTTCATCATGACACACTTCAGCTTATCTTTTTATTTCTTCTAAATATTTAGTTCACTTTCCATGGTGAGATTGAATTTAAGAACAAAGACAAAGAATGCAAGGGTTTTTTGTCAACAAATCCCTTCTGCATCAGAGAATTTAGCAGAGCAGTTTCTGAATCCTGACAATGTTCAGAAACTGAATTTGGGAGGTGAGCTTTCTGGCAAGGTCAACATGCTTTCATGTAGAAAGAGCTGGAAAGGCAGACGCAAAATCCCCATTCCTGTCACCTCCTTCCAGTCCCCGACTCCACGTCACTGACTACCATGGTTCTAATTTACAAAAATATGACTTCCTGACAGAAAGAAGAAAGAAGGTTTTCAAAGGATTCAAAGGGTTTTATGATCGTCAACTAGATCTTATACAACAATATTTTAATAACAGCTATTTCCACAGTAGCAGCATAAAGAGATTAAACTTCCATCAAATTACCCCGAGGATTCAAAATTCTAAACACAAGGTCTGAGTGGGAGAACACTGCTTCCCGTGGGGCCCAGAATAGTGTTTAATAGTTTGGAGGAGCAGAGGCAGTTGGCGCCCCTTCATTCCTAACCCAGAAGGATGCTCGGCTGTGCCCACCCACTGCATTTTTCTTAATTTTCTTAAACCTGGCCTAGGTCCACCTTAAATTAATGTTAAACAGCTTTATTAAGGCAAATTGACTTCAATTTCAAGGCTCTCCAGGAGTTGGCATGCATTAGTAGGCTGCAGTGGTTTCCAATAGGTGCCAAAAGCACTTTTTGTTGTTTTAAACATTGGGGAACATCGAGGTTGGGAGTATTAATGCACATGATGATTAAGCTACTGTGTTCTTTGTCAGAGGTTTGATTGCTCACAGTAGGGCTGCTGCTAATCGGTGTATTTCAAACCCCATCACTTCCCTCACCACGCTTTGCAGCCAGCTCATTTTGAGATGTAAGAATTATATCACGGAGGGCTTCCTGCTCTGCATGAGAAGAAGGGGTAGCTATTGCTGAGAGAAACTGCAGAATCCCACAGTGTCTGGCAAGGACACATCCTCTTTCTCTCCCCTCTATGAGTTAAACCTAGACAATGTCTCCCTCCTCACTGAGCAATTAAATCATACACAGGATGGCAGGATTGCAGTGGGCCAGTGAGCAGGGGTTCCAACGTCTCATCCTAAATCAGGCACAGATCACCAAAGCTCAGGAGAGGAGCCTCCACAGTCTTAATTAAAGTCACTTTCCCACTCAGCTCAAGGCCCTGCTGGCTGACCAAGGTGCCATGTGGGATTCTGTTGGTCTAGCTAGCAGTTAAAAAGTGGTGTGTGTGTCTGTGTGTGTCTGTGTCTGTATCTAGGTGGATAAGTGGGTGGATGGATGGATGTGTGTCTGCATGATGGACATGTGAATCCATGCTTGTGTGTGTCTAGATAGATGAACAGATGGATGTATGTGAGCGTATGTGTGTGAATATGTTTACATGGATGGATCAATGAATGACTAGGTGGACAGGTGAGTATGTATATGTGTGTCCATCTATCTAGGTAGGTGGATGAGTGGACAGATGGATGGACATGTAA
>NC_058406.1:3020224-3025998 GCF_002201575.2 Neomonachus schauinslandi
CACACACACTAGCTTTTAACTTTTAACCTTACTAAAACCTCACCATGTACTAGACCCACAATAATACTTCCACAGCTGCTCCTCCTCCTTCTTGGAGTTGATCTTCTCCTCCAAGTCCTTGGAGAAGAGACAGAGTGGTTTCTGCATGGTGAGTTGTGCAGGCTTCTTCTGGGCCCCTGGGTAGGCAGTCCTGCTCCCTGACAGTTGTCATGGAGCTGAGGAAACTGCCCGAGAGCTCCGACACCCTGGTGAGCTGCTGAAAATGCCCCTTGAAACCGAATATTTAAACAATATGCTTCCCAGAGCTCACACATCATGCTGGGGGCACGTCAAACCTGCTTTTCTTCTCAGTTAAGAAGTTGGATGTATTCTCTGGTCACTCCATGTTTCCCTAACTTGTTATCTTTATGAAATTTTGGCTATGAGACTCTTGGAAGAGCCAGGAAATTTCCAGAGGGTACTTCCCACCCGTGGACTCTGGTCCTTTATCATTTGCTGCTGAATCTTTGACTCTAATACACTCTGTGGTCAACCAACCAATAACTCTGAGTGATTGCTGGGCTCATAGAGCATCCCCTCCCACCCACCCCACCCCCAAGGATGGGCACCTGAGGGCTCATACTTACCTTGATGGTGACCTGAGAGGGAGGTGATCATGGTGCGCTGGCAGTGCGGGGTGCCTCTGGCCAGTCCCAGGACACTCCTACTCAACTGTCTATCACATCATGGGCAAGTGTCTAAAGCGCATGGTCTTGATCAACTTTGGGGCAGGTTATGTCTGGGATGCAGGAAAATGTGAGGGTCTCCTGTGTCTGAGGGCTCAAAGAAATGTTACAAGTGGTGTTGAAACAGCCTCTGCTCTCCAAATGTTTAGTCTAGATGGAGCTAAGACTTATATGACCACTGCTGATTGCACTCAGTGAATACTGCCTACGAAACAGCTTGGGGAGTACACTAGGAGGGAGCATTTCAGTCGCAAGCCTGTGGGGAGGACATGGGCACAGAGGATGTGAACATCGTTTGAGCATGTGAAGAGGTGAGGGAAGGAACTTAAGAGCAGGCACAGGGAGCACCACACTGAAGACAGGAATGGTTCTATTAATCCCTGAGTGAGTCCAGCCCTGGAACCCAATTCCCACAGCAAGTGGTGAGAGACCATGAGACTCTGAATTACTCTTTTGTCACACAAAGCTGCTTCACTAAGGAGCCACAGGCCACCTACACAGTGTTCCCGAATTTCCTCTGTCCCTAAAGGCACAGCACAGGGAAAGAAGACCACAGAGCAAAGGAGTCCTGAGCAGGTTTTCCTGCTCCTCACCATTCACCTCTCCAGCCACCCACCTGCTGGCTGCCCCTATCCACACCCCATGACCTCAGCTACCTCCCACCAGCCTTCTCCCACTCCCTCGTGTTGTTGACATGATTGCTGTTTTTTCTACCCCTGCAGGTGTCTCTTTATAAGGAAACCAACATGCTGACATTTCCCTTCTCATATTCACAGCTTCCGATTCAACATGCGCTGTCTCCCCAAGATCTGGGGACCCTTGATTATGGGTTTTAGCAGCCAGACTTCTCTATCCTCCTTTTCCCACTGGTTTGGGCAAGTTTCTGTGCCTTTGCTACCATTTCCCAACCCGAGATCCACCACCCCCTCCATTATTTCTGTTCATTGTCAACAATCCAGAAGCTTCCATCAGGAAGCATAATCTGAATACCCAGAGCTGAAAGTTATCCTGCTCTCTGCTCTAGGGAACAATTGATAGGAGCTGGGGTGCTGTTTCTTCCAGAATGCTCTGCATGCAAACATAAAAGCAACTTAGCTTCCTCCATACAAATATCAGCTTCTTTTTGCATGTTTCAGACACCACTGTGTAAAGATGTGTGTGTGTGTTGTTTTTTCTTCTTCTTCTTCTTTTTTTTCAAGGACCTTGCAGGTCTCTGGAGCTAAAACACATGAATACCTGAGATGAAATCAGAAAGCCAGGAAGGGTGGGACAGAGGCAGCGAGCTCTGAACAGGCCCCTGAAGTGGGCCTTGCAGACTCCAGGGGGCCTGGGTGGTAGGGAGGAGTGGCGACCCAGGACCGTGCAGACAAAGCCATGGGAGGGGCGAGCACCTGGGTTCTCAGAGGAGAGTGGAGCCAGAGGATAGGGCTTGGGTATGGGTGGGAACTAGCAGACTCAAATCTTGGAAACGTCAGTTCAAGTGACCTTGGGAAGCTCCCCAATGCCAGGGAGAGGAATCCGTTCTAACCCAGTGGACAGGGGGTCGCTGGCGCCAGTTTTGCACCTTGTAACTGAATTTCTGTTAAAAGGATTTCTCAAAATCGCCACTTAGGCTGTACTTTTAGAGGTTTACCACCTTTAGAGCAGTAATGATTTTACTTTCTGAGCCATTTTTCTTTCTGGGAGAAGCACATATTCATCTTACCATGAAAATGCACGAGAAGGTACAAATTTGTGCAAATAACTTCAACACAGAGGTCAGTATCGCGTTGCTCTTCCTCATGAAGAGCTTCCTTCCAATATTTGCTCTTCCTCATGAGCCATGTCTACGCTAGCTCCCTGAACAAGGACTTTGGGGGAGGAGACCATCTCTAGGTCTGTCTCTGGTGGCATCTTAGGCCACCTACTCTAGCCTCTTGTCCCAGCAGCCAAGACAGACAATTACCCTTTTAAAACTTACATACTCTGCCGGCTCCTTTTAACCAGCTATCCTTGACACTTTAGACTTCACTCTTCCATGACAAATAACCTGAGTTTATAAAACAGATTCTCAGAGGCTCTATTTCAATCCATATGCTTATGCTTTAAATCAATAACCAATAACTGAAGTAAGCTTGTCACTGTATTAGCTGCCACACATTGCGGGTGGACAGCCCAGCATCATAGCTGACAGCTGATGGTAAAGGTGCTTGGAGGTGTTTGTTTTTGGGTTTTTTTCTTGAAGTTCTACGGCTGCCTGCAGTATGACCAGGTAGCGAATGACTCGGAGCTCTAGGATCATTCTCTCCTAGTTCATTTCAATACCGAAAACCAAAATGAACTATTAAAACTCATTACCATTTTTATCTCTAATGGCGCAGGTTCCATTTCCTATCATTTTACTCGTATCTGAAAGCAAATTTTATTTGAATAAGGAAGGAGAAAGCTTTTGGGTTTTCTTTTTCTTTTTTTAATGAAGAAAAAATATACATAACGGTTTCTAGAAGAAAAAAGTCCCACCCAAACACATCTGTTAAGCAAATCAAAATCTCAGAAATCTGGTATTATAGAATAAATTGTGTCTCTTCCCAAATTCCTATGTTGAAGTCCTAACCCTCAGGACCTGGGAACGTGACCATATGTGGAGATAGGGTCCTTATAGAAGTGATTAAATTAAAATGAAGGCCACCCATTAGAATGAGTCCTAATCCAATAGGACTGGTGTCTTTATAGAAGAAGAGATTAAGGCACAAAGACAGACACGCGCAGAGGGACGACCACAGGCGGACACAGGAAGAGGATGGCCGTCCACATTCCAGAGAGAGGGTCCTCAACCAGCCCTGCCAGAACTTGGATCTTGGACCTCCAGTCACCAGGACTGGGAGAGATAAATCTCTGGTTTCAACTGCCCAGTCTGTGGTTCTTTGTTATGGCAGCCCCAGCAAATTAAAATACATGACAATTGAGGGAGATTATTGACATACTGAAGTTTTGCTCATTGTGATGGTAACAGTAGGTGTTGTTTATCATTTATTATCTATGTGTTTTCATACATCATCTCATTTAATCTCAGAAATGGAGTAAGTGTTACCATGGTCCCCAGTCTTGAAGATGAGGGAACTCCGTGTAGGAAGGCCATGTCATTGTTCGAGGCTATCCCGTTAATGGGCAGAACCAGGCGGCCTCACCCAGGGTTTGTGCTTCAACCATGAAGCCATGCCATGTCAAAATCCAAGGCCCCTGGGGTTGGGTATGAAGCTAGGTATAGACTGAAATTGTGTGAGAATGCCTGGCTTCATTAAACAACCTCTGACCTGAGCACAGGTCTTTTGCTAGTATCTCCCCTGACCACAGACACATGTACTTTGTCCAACCCCAGAGATGAGCTAACAAGAGAAGAAGGACCCTCCTTCACCATCTGCTGCTCCCAGAACGAACCTGCCCTTGTTTGGGAGCATATTTATGAGACAGAACAGGAGAGCCAGGGGCTTGAATAGAGCTGGTGGGACCCAAGAGGAGTCAGGGCCTCCAGAAACCAGGGCCTCAGTCTCTAGAGGTACAGCAGGTGGCAGTCTAGAGTTCAAGGCCAGGATACCCAGGGCAGCAGGAGACAGGCAGAGCCTTGAAAGAGGGGGTGAGTATAAGGCAAACAGGGCTCCTCGCCAGCCTCATTGGAACTGAGAACAGGAGCTCCTGCTGATACCTTGGTTCTGAGCTGGTATCATAGGAAAGAAAGGGGAGTCCAGCCCAGCACTGAGTGCCATGGAGATTCAAGGAACCCAAACACACCATCTGGCAATCACATGTGACCCAAAGTGGCTGTATCTGCTTCCCCTTGTACCACTGGGGAGGTAGAAGGTGACTATCCCACCTACTCTCAAACGCCAAGATTCTAAGGGTTGTAATTTAGGTTGTCAGCACTCAGGAAAGACTTGCTGTGTGCCAGGCCCTGTTTTCCACACTCTGACACACCCTCCTTCTAAACTGCTTCCATAGTCTTATAGGAGAGTCTTACCCTTGAGCCATTTTAAAGATGAGGACAGAGACTAAAATAATTTTCCCAGGGACACATAACCAACATCAAGACAAAAGGCGAACCCAGTTTCAACTCCAACACCAATGCCAAAACTTATGTATTACATTTCTCATTATAACCCATAGTCCAGAAACATAAGGTACCACCATCCTTGCATCAGGGGCATAGTTTCCTCTCTTGGAAAGACATGGTGCTTCCAGGAAAGCCCAGGGCCACGTGGTGAAAACAGAACCACCAAGTATGTCTGATTTAAAAGACACTTGGAACCCCTGTTATGTAACACCAGGTAGATATATTTCAGAGTAAACAACATTTTATGGGTATTCCCTGAGAAATCACTGAAAAAGAGAGAGATTCTGGCACCCAGATTTTCTAGGTTCCATGCAAGTTGAAGACTTGAGAAAAACGGGATATCTTGTCTTAGCTCAAGCAACGTCTCCACCAGGACCCCTTCCCTGTACACAGGGCTGACCCAGTGGGTTATTGCAGGGGCCTTGAGCTTGGATATTCTTAATAAAATTAATGAGAAGTTATAGCTATTGAGCGCTTACCATGTGTCAGACTGATTTGAACAACAGACCATTTCTATGATGGAGGCTCTATGGTTCCATTTTACAGATGAGGCAGCTGAATATTAAAATCTAGACCACATGCCCAAAGTCTCTGGCTGGAGCAGAGCTGGGAAGTGTGTCTAGATCTCTCCTGCCAATGTCAACAGAACAGCAGGCTCTTCTGCCTCCTTATCCAACCCGAGGGAGAGTGTGGAGCCTGGATAGGAGGAAAACAAGGAATCGCTGAGTGATGGTGTTCCCCACTGTGGCAGAAAGTCTTCATTCTACTCCCCCCTCTTTCAGAGGAATAGTATTCACCTTGGGATGTGGCCACCTGGCTAGAGATTCAGAGTGGGTTTGAGTGCTTGTGGACATGTGCATATTCTAACTTGTGCCTACAAGAATATGCCTGCTCCTTGGTTTCTTTCCTTCTTTCTTCTTTCTTTCTTTCTTTCTTTCTTTCTTTCTTTCTTTCTTTCTTTC
>NC_058406.1:3026008-3240955 GCF_002201575.2 Neomonachus schauinslandi
TTCTTTCTTTCTTTCTTTCTTTCTTTCTTTCTTTCTTTCTTTCTTTCTTTCTTTCCTTCTTTCTTTCTTTCTTTCTTTCTTTTCTTTCTTTCTTTCTTTCTTTTCTTTCCTTTTTTCTTCTGGTTAAAATGGAAGCATCTAGAAGTGAACCTCAGCAGCCACTGAGCACCACAACATCCTGAGTGACAATGGAGAGATGTCCAGTAACAGAAGAGAGGCTTGGGTCCCGCACTTTATGGGAAAGGAAAGTATGAATTGTTATTTAGGCTGGTATTATTTGGCAGCTCTTGTTTATAACAGCCAAGTCAATATCCAGATGCATCTATAAAGACACTAGAGACACCTTAATAACTTTCTTTCCCCCACTTTTGAGTGCTGTGAGGCCCTCATACATGCCTATAAAATAACGTGTCACTTTCCAAAGCTTAAGATGATTTGGAGCAGAAAATGGTTCTCTAGTTTGTCTCTTGAACCAGTCAATAAATCTGGCAGCTGTCCCTGAATTACAGCACAAATGTTGGATCTGCAGAGTACAACCATCTCAGCATCATTCCTGGGGAGGAATGCACACATCTCCTGGAAGTCCAGTGCTCAAAGGACTTCTCTGCAGGTCCTCCATCACACGCCAGCCTCACTCTTTCTGTTATAAGCTGGACTGATGAGGCTGTAAAAGAAGTAGATGGAATGCATTTTGTGAGAACAAACTGAGAGGTAGAGCTGAGTGGAGAGAGGAATCACTCCCCAAAGAGGTCAACTCAGTGAGCAGAACTGATGGGGACAACTGAAGATGCTCGGGGGCATGATAATTGCAAAACACTTTGTGGTTCTTCTGATAGCGAACAATTTTAGCAGAGAGGGCTCAGGGGCGCTGCACAGCCTGGGAGAATCAAAGCCAGGAGGACTGAAAACAGTGGAAACCACCATCCTGATCAACCCTGGAGCACCCCCAGGGGTGAAATGGCACAGGTACTGAAGGACAACATTTTCACTCCTTCCACGTCCTGTCCAGGCAGTCCAAGGCTGGCTCTTGGGTTTTAAGATGAGCTCAGACTTTTTCAGAGAAAAGATGCTCATGGTCAAGGTGAAGCATTTAGCATTAGTACCACAATCCAGGCAAAGGGAAGGAAAATAAAGGCATCTCAGTGCCTGATAATGGATTTCAACAGGCATGTAGATTAAAGTGAACTCAGAGGGGCATGTTTTGGAAACTCTTGTACATGTCCACTGAGAAACATGCAAGAATATTTCAGACAGCATTCTTGGTTCTCAAGACAAGTGGAAACACCCCAAATGACCATCCACAGGACAGTGGGTACACAAGTGTGTGTATTCACACTGTGGAATAGTACACAGCTTTGAAAATGAGAGACACACAGGTACACAACTCAGCAGGAAGGATTCATGCCGAGACCAATAGGCAAGTTATAGAAGAATGTACACTTCAAAGAAGAGTTTGTTCTTCAAAAAATTTATGTATTGAGGGTCCACCAAGTACCAGGCCCTCTTCCAAGCACTGGGGGTGTAGACACACACAGTAGACACACATACCATCTTAGCCTTCATAAAGCTTACATTCTGGGGACGCCTGGGTGGCTCAGTCGGTTAAGCATCTGCCTTCGGCTCAGGTCATGATCCCAGGGTCCTGGGATTGAGTCCCGCGTCAGGCTCCCTGCTCCACGGGGAGTCTGCTTCTCCCTCTGCCTCTGCCTCTCTCTCTCTCATGAATAAATAAATAAAATCTTAAAAAAAAAAAAGCTTACATTCTGGTGGAAATAAATACACACATGATTAAGTATGTACTTGTCACATGGAGCTAGTACTGGAAGGCATCAAGCCGGAAGGCAGACAGCAAGGGGCATCATTTGAATTTCAGTCCAAAAGGCCCTGGGGGAAGGCAACATTAAGTCAAGACCAAGAAGGGAAAGAGTGGACCATGTGGATGTTGGGGAAGAGCATTCTAGGCACTGAGAATGCAAGTGCAAAGGCCGTGAGGTACAAGTACACTGGGAATGTTGGAAGAACATCAAGAGGCCAGAAGATGGAAGCAGAGTGAACAGTGCAGAAAACACCAGGAGTGGAAGCCCGGGGTTGGAGACCCAGGAGCTTAGGAGATGGAAGAGGTGGGTGGGGCTTGCAGAGCTGATACATGAGGAATGTGGATTTGATCCTATGATGGGAGAGTCTTCAGCAAAGAGGAGGCATAGGCAAAGGAGAGAAACTATAGAAGTTTATTGTGCATATCCAAGGGAGAGGTGATGAGTAGCTTGGGCTAGCATGGACTCCATACATTGTGGATCAGTAATGCTTTAAAACATGTAGAACCGAACTTATTGTTTATGGACATGTGAATATTTAGCAATACTCTGAAGAAAAGGAAGGAGTCAATGTATGTCATATAAAATGTTCTCCTGGGGGTTGATGACTGGGACAAGAAGGTTGATGGGAAGAGCTACACTCAGGGTCACCCTGACCCCGTGGCAGGCAAGTAGCCCTTCTGTTCACACCCTAGGAGGAGCACACAGGTGTTTAGGCACATCCTTGGGTAAAATACATTTATCACTGTTACTTGAGTTTTCAAAGACACAGAGATGGGCTTGTTAAAAGAGAAATCATAAGTGACACATAAGGAATACCATGAGCCAAGTGTCAACCAGATTAAAGCTCCACAGAGTACTCTCTGGATTCTGCCAACATTTTTTAAACCTTTTCAATGCCTTTTTGAAAAGGATTGGAACGTGAGAAACAACATACAGTTGATAGATATTGTCAATGGTTGATAGATATTGTCAATGTTTTATAGGATCTACACCTTAATCCAAACTCTACACCTGGTGTAAACACCCATGCTTCAGGGCATGAACATGCTGATTGCCAGGATGGAGCTCCAGTGTGGAGTGGAGTTTTGCAGGGTTTGAAATTCCTTCAGCTCATTGTTATTTCAGGATGTGGATCTACTGTGGCTCTTTTATAGCTTAAGCCAATAAGCGATGATTCCTCTTGGGCCCAGACCCCTTTTGAACTGCAGAAGGGGGTGGCTATAAATATTATTTGATAAACGGTGCCAACTTTTAATAAAAACAGATGTCACAAATTTTAAGTGCTTTTATTTCTGGGTCCCTGGGATTTGTTCCAACTTCATAATATTGTCAACTCCAAAATGAAATTACCTTATATAAGATAAAGTGAGGTGTTTGGAAAGTATTGAAGAATGGTCTTGATTGGGGATTTTACCCCACAGCAAAAAACTGCTTGGTCAGGGAAATTTCACAAAATGTGGTTGTGATCCACAAAACCTTTTCAAAAAAAACTGATCCAGCTCAGGGTCATCTTTTGCTTTTGTTTTGCAATATAAGGGAGGATTCTCTGGGCAAAAAATTCCCAAATATTTATTAATGAAGCGTCATGGGTTTCATTAAGGGTTTGCTTTCACTGGTCCTATTTCTTAAGATGCTAAAGATAATCTTGGTAAATAAGCAAAACACATTTTATAAATCTTTGCCTCTTTTAGACCAGCTGAGACTAAGCCTATTCAAGAAGCTGAAGAGAAACACTTTGTGTAATTTTAAAAAAAGATTTATTTATTTGAGAGAGAGAGAGAGAGAAAGCAGGGGAAGGGGCAGAGAGAGAGAATATCCAAGCAGACTCCTGCCGAGCATGGAGCCTGACTCAGGGCTTGATCCCATGAGCCAGGAGATCAGGACCTGAGCTAACTCCAAGAGTCAGATGCTTAACCAACTGAGCCACCCAGGCATCCCTGTGTGATTTTTGTTTTATTTTTGTATAATTCCATATTCAGGGAATGCTCCACATAAGAGGTCCGATGCAGGGGCAGCAAAAGGCTGAAGTATTATGAGTCAGGTGATGTGTATTTGAATGTTGAACAAAGCCCATCCTACCTGGGTAGACTTGGGCCAGCCATGTGACCTGTCTGTGTCCCCATTTCCTCATCTGTCAATAGCCATATAATAATGGTATCTCCCCATACACATTCTGTTCAAGTGCATGTGGAACATTCTCCAGAATAGATCACATATTAGGCCACAAATCAGGACTCAACAAATTCAAAAAGATTAAAATCTTACCTTTTCTGACCACAATGCTATGAAACCGGAAATCAACCACAAGAAAAAATATGGAAAGAGCACACATACATGGAAGTTAAATAACATGTTACTAAATAATGATTGGGTCAACCAAGAAATCAAAGAAATTTAAAAATTGCATGAAAATACAACAGTTCAAAATCTTTGGGATGCAGCATAAGGGATTCTGAAAGGGAAGTTTATAACAATAGAGGTCTAACTCAAGAAACAGGAAAAATCTTAAATAAACAACCTAACCTTACACGTAAAGCAGCTAGGACAAGAAGAACAAACAAAACCCAAAACCAGCAGAAGGAAGGACATAATAAAGATCAGAGCAGCAATAAATGATACAGAAACTAAAAAATAAATAGAACAGATCAATGAAACCAGGAATTGGTTCTTTGAAAAGATCAACAAAATTGATTGACCTCTAGCCAGACACATAAAGAGAGAGAGAGAGAGGACCCAAATAAACAAAATCACAAATGAAAGAGGAGACCACAGAAATAGAAAGGATTACAAGAGAATATTATGAAAATTATATGCCAAAAAACTGAACAACCTAGAAGAAATAGATAAATTCCATATAACCTACCAAAACTGAAGCAGGAAGAAACAACAACAAAAAAATTGAACAGACCAATTACCAGCAATGAAATGGAATCAGTAATAAAAAAGGTCCCAACAAATAAAAGTCCAGGACCAGATGGCTTCACAGATGAATTCTACCAAACATTTAAAGAAGAGTTAATACCATACAAACAATTATAAGAACATATTATGAGCAACTATATGCTAGCAAATTAGATAATCTAGAAGAAATTGATGCATTCCTAGAGATGTATAAACTACCAAAACTGAACCAGGAAGAAATAGAAAACCTGAACAGACCCATAACCACTAAGGAGACTGAAGCAGTCATCAAAAATCTCCCAACAAACAAGAGCCCAGGGCCAGATGGCGTCCCAGGGGAATTCTACCAAACATTTAAAGAAGAATTAATACCTATTCTTCTGAAACTGTTCCAAAAAATAGAAATGGAAGGAAAACTTCCAAACTCGTTTTATGAGGTCACCATTACCTTGATCCCAAAACCAGACAAAGACCCCATCAAAAAGGAGAATTACAGACCAATATCCCTGATGAACATGGATGCAAAAATTCTCACCAAAATACTAGCCAATAGGATACAATAGCACATTAAAAGGATTAGTCACCACGACCAAGTGGGATTTATCCCTGGGCTGCAAGTTTGGTTCGACATCCAGAAATCAATCAATGTGATACAATACATTAATAAAAGAAAGAACAAGAACCATATGATTCTCTCA
Organism: Neomonachus schauinslandi; assembly: GCF_002201575.2. Taxonomy (NCBI): domain Eukaryota; kingdom Metazoa; phylum Chordata; class Mammalia; order Carnivora; family Phocidae; genus Neomonachus; species Neomonachus schauinslandi. Next base: position 3,031,425 of record NC_058406.1, read on the forward strand.
ATAGATGCAGAAAAAGCATTTGACAAAGTACAGCATCCTTTCTTGACTAAAACCCTTCAGAGTGTAGGGATAGAGGGTGCATACCTCCATATCATAAAAGCCATCTATGAAAAACCCACAGCGAATATCATTCTCAAGGGGGAAAAACTGAGAGCTTTTCCCCCAAGGTCAGGAACACGGCAGGGGTGTCCACTATCACCACTGCTATTCAATATAGTACTAGAAGTCCTAGCCACAACAATCAGACAACAAAAGAAATAAAAGGCATCCAAATCAGCAAAGAGGAAGTCAAACTCTCACTCTTTACAGGTGATATGATACTTTATGTGGAAAACCCAAAAGACTCCACCCCAAAACTGCTAAAACTCATACAGGAATTCAGTAAAGTGGCAGGATATGAAATCAATGCACAGAAATCAGTTGTATTTCTATACATCAACAACAAGATAGAAGAAAGAGAAATTAAGGAGTTGATCCCATTTACGATTGCACCCACAACCATAAGATACCTAGGAATAAATCTAACCACAGAGGCAAAGAATCTGTACTCAGAAAACTATAGAATACTCATGAAAGAAATTGAGGAAGACACAAAGAAGTGGAAAAACATTCCATGCTCATGGATTGGAAGAACAAATATTGTAAAGATGTCAATGCTACCTAGAGCAATCTACACATTTAATGCAATCCCTATCAAAATACCATCAACTTTTTTCAAAAAAATGGAGCAAATAATCCTAAAATTTGTATGGAACCAGAAGAGACCCCGCATAGCCAGAGGAATGTTGCAAAAGAAAAGCAAAGCCGGTGGCATCACAATTCCGGACTTTCAGCTCTATTACAAAGCTGTCATCATCAAGACAGTATGGTACTGGCACAAAAACAGACACATAGATCAATGGAACAGAATAGAGAGCCCAGAAATGGACCCTCAACTCTATGGTCAAGTAATCTTCGACAAAGCAGGAAAGAATGTCCAAAGGAACAAAGACAGTCTCTTCAACAAATGGTGCTGGGAAAATTGGACAGCCACATGCAGAAGAATGAAACTGGACCATTTGCTTACACCACACACAAAAATAGACTCAAAATGGATGAAAGACCTAAATGTGAGACAGGAATCTATCAAAATCCTAGAGGACAACACAGGAAGCAACCTCTTCGACCTCAGCCGAAGCAACTTCTTCCTAGAAACATCGCCAAAGGCAAGGGAAGCAAGGGCAAAAATGAACTATTGGGACTTCATCAAGATAAAAAGCTTTTGCAAAGCAAAGGAAACAGTCAACAAAACCGAAAGACAACCGACAGAATGGGAGAAGATATTTGCAAATGACATATCAGATAAAGGGCTAGTATCCAAAATCTATAAAGAACTTATCCAACTCAACACCCAAAGAACAAAGAACCCAATCAAGAAATGGGCAGAAGACATGAACAGACATTTTTCCAAAGAAGACATCCAAATGGCCAAAAGACACATGAAAAAGTGCTCAGCATCACTTGGCATCAGGGAAATCCAAATCAAAACCTCAATGAGATAACACCTCACACCAGTCAGAATGGCTAAAATTAACAAGTCAGGAAATGACAGATGTTGGTGAGGATGCAGAGAAAGGGGAACCCTCCTACACTGTTGGTGGGAATGCAAGCTGGTGCAGCCACTCTGGAAAACAGTATGGAGGTTCCTCAAAAAGTTGAAAATAGAGCTACCCTATGACCCAGCAATTGCACTACTGGGTATTTACCCCAAAGATACAAATGTAGGGATCCGAAGGGTTAGGTGCATCCCAATGTTTATAGCAGCAATGTCCACAATAGCCAAACTACGGAAAGAGCCAAGATGTCCATCAACAGATGAGTGGATAAAGAAGATGTGGTGTATATATATACAGTGGAATATTATGCAACCATCAAAAAACACAAAATCTTGCCATTTGCAACAACATGGATGGAACTAGAGGCTATTATGCTAAGTGAAATAAGTCAATCAGAGAAAGACAAGTATCATATGATCTCACTGATATGAGGAATTCTTAATCTCAGGGAACAAACTGAGGGTTGCTGGAGTGGTGGGGGGTGGGAGGGATGGGGTGGCTGGGTGATGGACATTGGAGAGGGTGTGTGCTATGAGTGAGTGCTGTGAATTGTGTAAGACTGATGAATCACAGACTTGTACCTCTGAAACAAATAATACATTATATGTTAAAAAAAAAAAAAAGAAGATAGTAGGAAGGGAAAAATGAAGGTGGAGAAATCGGAGGGGGAGATGAACCATGAGAGATGATGGACTCTGAGAAACAAACTGAGGGTTCTAGAGGGGAGGGAGGTGGGGTGATGGGTTAGCCCGGTGATGGGTATTAAGGTGGGCACATATTGAATGGAGCACTGGGTGTTATATGCAAACAAAGAATCATGGGACACCTCATCAAAAACTAATCATGTAATGTATGGTGACTAACATAACATAATAAAATTAAATTTAAAAAAAAATGTAAAAAAAAGGAATAAGCAGAAACGAAAATGGCAAATATTAAAAAAAAATAAAGAAGAGTTAATACCTATTCTTCTCAAACTGTTCTAAATAGTAGAAGAGGAAGGAAAACTTCCAAATTCATTCTATTAGGCCAGCATTACCCTGATACCAAAACCAGATAAAGACACTAAAAATAAAGAGAACTACAAGCCAATATCTCTGATGAACCTAGATGCAAAAATCCTCCACAAATTACTAGCAAACCAAGTCCAACAATATGTTAAAAAAAAAAAAAAAACAAAAAAATTTTAAAAAAAAAAAAAGGGATTTATTCCCAAGAAAAAATTAAATATTTGAAAATCAATATGGTACATCACATCAATAAGAGAAAGGATAAAAAACATATTATCATTTCAATAGATGCAGAAAAAGTATTTGACAAAGTATAACATACATTCATGATAAAAACCTTCAACAAAGTAGGTTTAGAAGGAACATACCTCAAAATAATAAAGGCCTTATATGAAAACCCACAGCCAACATCATACTCCATGGGGAAAAACTGAGAACTTACCCTCTACAGTCAGGAAGAAGACAAGGATGTTCACTCTCACCACTTTTATTCCACATAGTACTGGAAGTCCTAGCCACAGGACTCAGATAAGAAAAAGGAATAAAAGGCATTGAAACTGGTAAGGAAGAAGTAAAACTTTACTATTTGTAGATGACACGATATCTATATAAGAAAAAAAAAAGGCTACTATAACTAGGAAGCCTGGGTGGCTCAGTCAGTTAAGCATGTGACTCTTGATTTTGGCTTGGGTCATGATCTTAGAGTCATGTGATTGAGTCTCACGTCAGGCTCCACACTCAGTGCAGACGTCTGCTTAAATTCTCTCTCCCTCTGCCCCTCCTACTTATGCTCTCTTTCTCTCTCTCTCTTTCTGTCTCTCTCTCTCTCAAATGAATAAATAAATCTTTTAAAAAACCCTAATAGAAATGATAAATGAATTCAGTAAAGTCACATGATACAAAATCAATGCACAAAAATCTGTTGTATTTCAATAATGAAGCAGCAGAAAGAGAAATTAAGAAAACAATCCCATTTACAATTGCACCCAAAATAATAAAATACCTAGGAATAAAGTTAACCAAAGAGTTCAAAGACCTGTACTCTGAAAACTGTAAAACATTGATGAAAGAAACTGAAGATGGCACAAAGAAGTGGAAAGACATTCCATATTCATGGATTAGAAGAACAAATATTGTTAAAATGTCTATACTACTCAAAGCAATCTACAGATTTAATGCAATCCCTATCAAAATACCAACAGCATTTTTCACAGAACTAGAGCAAACAATACTAAAATTTGTATGGAACTCCAAAAGACCCTGAATAGCCAAAGTAATCCTGAAAAAGTGAAGCAAAGCTGGAGGCATCACAATTCCAGACTTCAAGTTATATTACAAAGCTGTAGTGATCAAGACAGTATGGTACTGGTATAAAAATAGACACATAGATCAATAGAATAGAATAGAAAACCCAGAAATAAATCCCACAACTATGTGGTCAATTAATCTTTGACAAAACAGAAAAGGATATCAATGGGGGACAAGACAGTCTCTTCAACAAATGGTGTTGGGAAAACTGGATGGCCACATGCAAAAGAATGAAACTGGACCACTTTCTTATACATAAAACCATTCAAAAATGGATTAAAGACCTAAATGTGAGACCTGAAACCATAAAAACCCTAGAGAACACAGGCAGTAATCTCTCTGACATCAACCATAACATTTTTCTAAATACGTCTCCTAAGGCAAGGGAAACAAAAGTAAAAATAAACTATTGGGATTATATCAAAGTAAAAAGCTTCTGCACAGCAAAGGAAACAATCAACAAAACTAAAAGGTAACCTATGGAATGGGAGAAGATATTTGCAAATGACATATCCAGTAAAGGGTTAGTATCCAAAATATATAAAGAATTGACACAACTCAACTCCCAAAACAAATAATCCAATTAAAAACTGGGCAAAAGACATGAACAGACATTTCTTCAAAGAAGACATACAAATGGCCAACAAACACATGAAAAGATGGTCAACATCACTAATCATCAGGGAAATGCAAATCAAAACCACAATGAGATACCACCTCACACCTGTCAGAATGGCTAAAATTAACAACACAGGAAACAACAAGTGTTGGCAAGGATGTGGAGAAAGGGGAACCCTCTTGCACTGTTGGTGGGAATGCAAGCTGGTACAGCCACTCTGGAAAGCAGTGCGGAGGTTCCTCAAAAAGTTAAAAATAGAACTACCCTATAATCCAGTAATCGCACTACTTGGTATTTACCCCCAAAATACAAAAACACTAATTCAGAGGGATACATACACCCCTATGTCTATAACAACATTATTTACAATAGCCAAATTATGGAAGGAGCCCAAGTGTCCATCTACTGATGAATGGATAAAGAAGATGTGGTATATATATACAATGGAGTATTACTTGGCCATAAAAAGAATGGCCATGGATGGAGCTAGAGGGTATTATACTAAGCAAAATATGTCAGTCAAAAAAAGACAAACACCATATGATTTCACTCATATGTGGAATTTAAGAAACAAAACAGATGAACAAGGGGAAAAAGAAGAGAGAGAGAAATCAAGAAACAGACTCTTGGCTACAGAGAACACACTGATCATTACCAGAGGATAGGTGGGGGAGGATGGGGGAAATAGGTGATGGGGATTCAAGAGTGTACTTTTCATGATGAGCACTGAGTAATGTATAGAAATGTTGACTCACTATACTGTGCACCTGAAACTAATATAACACCACATGTTAACTGTACTGAAATTAAAAGTAAAACTTAGAAAATGATAATGGTGTCTCCCCATAAGATGATGGAAATGTTAGATCCTCAAATTCTAAGGGGCAGGTGCCAGGATGGGCAATCTTCCTATGGTGGCTACTGAATCACCACTGTCATCCTGATCACACGGGCTTCATAAAGCCCAGTCACAGAGCAGATCCTGCCAATGCACAGGTGTTCTCTGACCTTCTGCTACTGAGTGGCTCACCCCCTCCTTCACACACGTGTTTGTTGTTTGTTTTTATAGGAGAAAGGTATTTTCTCAACTTTTCTTTCATTCAAGAAAATACAGCTATCAAGTCTCCTGGCACCCTGCTTTAGATATTCCCCTACTCCTGGCAGAAATTGTTCCTCTTTTCTTTTTCTTTTAACTGCATAAAAGAGCTTTTTCTACATGATCTCTTTGTAACATTTCATTCTTGTTTCTAATATGCATAGTGACAATTCTTTCATCCATTTCTACACAGATAATGTATATGCACATGTATGTATAGTTCTACATAAATGGAGACTCACCACTTGTGTTTGTTTTGATCTAGAGTCTTTTTATTCCTAAATTTTTCTTCACACTAACCACCCTTCCCCCCAAGTAACTTGATGTGCAACCATTCATGCCTTTCTTGTGCTCGTGGGATCACATATGTGATTGTGTTCACACTAACACATGCTCCTGAAACAATAGTCGACTCGTACGGTGCATTTATTTTGCACTTGACACCTGCACTAAGTGTGCTTGAATTGAATCCTCACAACAATGTTTGAGTTGACTTCCATTATTACTACCATGTTTACATGCGCAGATTCAGAGGTCCAGAGAGGTTAAGGAATGTGGCCAAGTTCACACAGTGAGGTTCAAATGCTGACAGGCAGTATGACTCCAGGTCCGATCTCTGGAGGAGTTTCTTGACCATTGCTTTTTTTGCAAATTGAGATTATGTTATGTATACTTTTCTGAATCTTACCCTTTACCTGTTGCAACACATGACAAAAACCCATCTAATTTACCTCATGTATGCTGTTCCACATCACTGACATTCCACAGTAGATTCTAATCACTGCCCTATTATTGTGCATTAACTTTGTGTTAAGATTTTCCCCCTATAAGCACTGCAACTGAAAAAAAAAAAAATCTGGCACATTTCCTTAGGTAATGGTGCTTCCATTTCTATGGAAATTTTTTAAAAATATAGATGATGCCAAAACTGACCCCAGAAAAAATAGAAAACTTGAGAAGAAAAGGTTTAGAAAGACACCTAAAGATGTACTATTTATAAAGGAACCATGAATAAATGAGTTCATATTTAGATTCTGATACATAAAGAACACATAATTCCAGTATAACTTAAACACTTTTAAAGACATATGGAAGTACAGGAAATTATCAGTTATGACATTCTGGCTACCTCCAGCCCTTGTGGTGCTTTCACACAAATTAGAAAGGCATGCCCCCTCTGGGGGGACACAGGCTTGCCCATGATGCCCATAGATGCAGACATCCCCCCAAGGGCACAGCATGGCCCCTTGATGGCTGGGTCTCAGCCCTACCTGCCCCACCTGGTACCTTTTTGAATTTCCCAAAGCACACAGCTCCTCTGAACAGTGCACCTTAACTCTGAAACCATAGTACAAAATGTAGTACAAAGAAAGATACTTACAGACCAGCCTCATTTATCAATGTAGATATGGCTATCCCAAACAATGCCTTAGCAAATTCATAGTTGGCAGTGTATCAAAAGAATAAAACTCAATAACCAAGCAGGGTTTATTTAAAAAAATGGGAACATGGTTTATTTTTTGGAAATTCACCATTTTTTGGAAATTAACTATATTTTTTCTCAACATATTAAAGGGTGAACAAAGTCATAAAGATCCTAAGAAGACATTTGACAAAACTTAGCAATCATTTGCAATAAACTTTTTAGAAGAAACTAGTTATGACCAACTTTATTTCTTTGAAACAAGCATCAATTATCATTCTGAATGATGAACAACTGAAATGATATCCGTTAAAATTAGGAACCAGAGAGGATAGTTGTCATCACTGTTATTATTCTTCACCATACTTGTAAAGTTTTAAAGAATGTACTAAGAAAAATTTAAAAATCAAGACAAAGAAGAAATAAAAATCCCCTCCCCATGCATTATGATTATATAACTGGAAAACCAAAGAGGCTCCAGGAAAAAAAAAAAAAAAAAAAAAAAACTCTAGTGTTAGTGAGCAGTTTTTATTAGGTGCACAAATCAAAGGTAAATAAAAAAACATCAGTAGCTTTTCTTTGTCTTATAAATAATTTTTATAACAGAAAACAGAGCTTGCTGTATACACATGGATTACCTCATTAAGTCCTTGAAGCAGGAGGTAGATAGAATTATTATCCCCATTTTTAGGATGATGAGAGAAGGCACCGAGAGGAGAAATAGCCCAGAGATGCAGACAGAGACAGTCCTTCCCCTGCCTCCCCACCAACCCCTGACCTCCAACCCCCATTGTCCTTCCCCTCCTATCCTAACCCAGGATTCCCAACCCACCCATGTTAACCTGTGTTTGCGAATAGCGGTCTGCCCTTTCATATTTTTCACCATTGCTTTTAGTTACTTACAAACATACCCATATTCTCACGCAGAGAATACTTCTGCCACTGCTTTCTAAAATGAGGTCTTTGTACAACTAGCTCTTCCTTTTAACCCCTGCATGGCATTTCCTATTTCAATAGTGTGATTTTCCCTCCTCATTCAGCCATTTCTTTCTTGGAGGCATTAAGGTTTCTTTGTTGAGTTTGGGTTAGTTTGGTTTTATATACATAAAACACTTTAGGTACTGGCATTTGTATTTTTATGTGAGAGGATGGGATCTATATTTTTATTTTTATTTAATGTTGTTAAATGTTTTCCAAACGGCTGTGCAAATTCACGTTTATACCAGAAACTGGTGCCTAGACTCTGGAGTATTTTGCCAACAGGAAGTGTTAAAGTTCTTAATTTTTATGGCCTGATTGTTGTAAAGAGAGATCTCATTTTAACTTCAAATTGCATTTCCCTCACTGCTAATGAGTAAGAGTCTCTTCCCCCATTTGTTAATCACTTGGATTTACTCATCTTTGGATTGCCGACTGAAATACTTGGCTCGTTTTCGATTGGGTTGTCTTTCCAGTACTTGTCAATCTTTAAGAGACTTTTCTATTACAGTTGTTAACCCTTTGCCTGTCATATGCCCTGCAAACATTTTTGACATCCCTGTTTTTATTTTTAACTCCTTGCCATCAGAAGCTTTTCTCTTCATTTCATCAATCTGTATTTCATCTTATAATCTGGATTTTTGGGTTTTCTGTTTAAGAGATTATCTCTTTTCCTAGTTGTTTCATATTTTTTGCAGCTGTCTTTAATACATTTGTAGCTCATATTTTCTGTAAGAAAGTGTGAGAGGAGCTCAGCTTCATTTTCTTCCAGAAACGATGGCACTAGCACATTTATTAGTCCATTTTCCTCCCAGAAAAGTGAAGTGTCCCTCACTCCAAGATCCTTTTCTAGGTCTCCTACACAATCCCCCCACCAGAACCTACCTGAGGGAACAGCTTGCAGTGTGCTCTGATGTCTCATGGGAATAGATGTCTGTTCTCGGCTATTCCCAGTACCAATTCTTCCACATGAACCTCAAGGGTTTTTTTTCCTAATTTCCAACCTAACTCCCCAAACCAACTAACCAAACAAAGAAACAAACATTGCAGAGCCCAAGTATGTCTCTCCATCTCTCCACCTCTCCATCTCTGTCTCTGTCTCACTCTCTCCGTTCTCCATGTAAGTCCTGCATCTCTTTTGTGGTTTATTTGCTTCAGGTGCTTATTGCCAAAATAAAGGAAAAATAATTGAGTTTTGTGCGTTTCTCACTCAGTCACCCATCTTATCAAATTTCTTTCTGAATCCCAGTACTTTGCTTACTTAACTCTCCTGGGTTTTCCAAGTGCAGTGACATCACCAAAAAACAACTAAACAAAAAAGAATTGTTTCAACTCTCCTCTTCCAATGTTTACCCTGAGCGTTCATTTCTCATATCATTGCCTTTTCTGCAACGCCGAAACAATGTTGAACAATACTGGTGACAAAGAAATCTCTTCGTTACCATTTAATTGAGGCAGCTGTAGTATTTTCCCACTTTGAATAATGTGATATTTGTTCATATTTGTTACTGGTTTGGGTTAAATTTTTATTGTATTTAAGGAGTTCTTTGTTTAGTGTTATTTTATTTTATTTTTTTATTATTATTTATTTATTTGACAGAGAGAGACACAGCGAGAGAGGGAACACAAGCAGGGGGAGCGGGAGAGGGAGAAGCAGGCTTCCCGCCGAGCAGGGAGCCCGATGCGGGGCTCGATCCCAGGACGCCGGGATCACGACCTGAGCCGAAGGCAGACGCTCAACAGCTGAGCCACCCAGGCACCTCTGTTTAGTGTTATTTTACTTCAAGTTTTCATTGTCAGTGGTATCTAAATTTTAATAATTGCCTATTTAGCATCACGAGTTTGATCGTATGTGTGTTCCTCCCTTATTTTTTGATACAGTGGATTAGGTTGATAGATTTTATAACATTTGGTCAACCGTGCATTGCTGGAACAGACCCTGTTTAAATTATTTAAAATAAAATAAGTATGTATCTTCTTGCTGATATATTGCATTTACTTTTACAATATTTAATAATATTGTTTTTTGTATTTGTTCTTTACGTTGACATGACTTGTGGTTGAAGATTGGACCACCACGATCAACATCAAGCACACACACCACACTGGACTTCACTCGTCCCACCATGTTTTATGTTGATCCTTTTACTTTGTTTTTCCTTGTTACTTTTTCTGAGTATGATCAAATTACTATTGATCTCTCTTTCTCCTTGTTTATTTGGAAGTTGTGATAGATCCGTGTAACAAAGGCCCCCAGGGAAACTCACCCACCCACCATGTGAAGAAGCAATGAGGTACAATCATACTCCCCATATGGAGATGGCATCCGTGTCTCATCCCCTTGAATCTGAGCTAGACTTGCAATTTCACTCAACCAAGACGGTGGGGCAGGTGATGTGCAAATTCCAGAGCTGTGGACTGGACTTTGGGAATTCTGACCCTACCATCTTGGTCCTGCACCTGTCCATGGAGGCTCACACTATGTTCTTCGAGCATGAGAGACCCAGTGGAGAGCCGCTGAGGGACCTCAACAGCATGTGGAGAGGGAGAGGCCCAGTGGTCCTCAAGCTCTTGCTGCATGCGTCAGAGGAGCAACCTCAGGCAAACCATGAATCGTGAGCAGTAACCAATCGTTGTTGTTTTAAGCATTTATGTTCTGGGGGCCGTTGTCATGCAGCAATACGTAACTGATACCAAAGAACTTTCCATCTGCTACATTCATAATCAAACAAGCATTTCCTCATTATTGTATGAAAACAAGGCACCAACCACTCTCCCTACTGTAATAGTACTGCCTCATCTGACCAGACCTAGGTGAGCCTCGAGCACCCTTCCACCTTCTCCCGCCCCTTCTCACCCACACTCGGATCCACCAAGAGAGCTTCGTGGTCTGCCAGCATGTTCGCCCCAGCCAGCAAGCAGCCCTTTCTATTTGAAGAATTGATATCTGTCAGTTATTTACTTGTTTTACACATGCCCACTCACTCGCTCATTATACATTTATATTTAACTTTGTGTGTGTGTGCATTTCCAAGGTTTATGCTATATTTAAATATTAACCCACGGATGGAGCCTGTATCCTGGCACACTGGGGATTTTTCTCACCTGTCAAGTGCAGTCCTTCCTCCTCAGTGGTCTTTCCAGGTTAGTCAGAGGGCTTAGTTCCCACAGCAGTAAAGGATGAGCCCGATGCCAATCCAGTTCCCTTTTCTCTCTTCTTGTTTATTGTGTGTGTTTAATTATGGTGCTTCTACGCTAGCTTTTGTTGCTAGGTAGGTGATAAAGGGGAAAGATATAATCCCAGGGTTTTTTTCTGAAGTGAAAAAGAGCACCTCAGATTGTCGACTGCAGCGCAGGATGGGCTGGCCTCTGAGGCGGATTTCCAAGTATGAGCGGGCTACGTTAGCACCCGCAGACTGGCTTTGTGACAGGATTGATCATAATACGCAGTAGAGGTAATTGTAAAATTGTTGAACCATATTTTAAGTACATTTTAGGTGTATAACAGGCAAACAGAAAACTGCAAAAAGCATATCCTTCCAAAAGATGGCATAGAATATCCTCACACATGGAAATACTCTCCTCTGTTAACCTCTAGAAGCTTTATTGACTTCCCTGTCCAATCATATCCATAGAGCCTGAGAGGACAGGGCCCCAGGGGCTGGGGAGGGGCTGGGGCTTAGTGTTCCGTGGGGACAGAGTCTCAGTTTGGAAAGACAAGGAAGTTCTGAAGATAGATGGTGGTGATGGTCACACGACGTGAATGTTCTTAATGCCACCAAATTGTACACTTAAAAATGGTTCACATGGTACATTTTATGCTGTGTCTATTTTACCAGAATGAAACATATGTGTATATGTCACCCCTTGAGGGGTGACTGGGGGGACTTAATTAGGGAGTATCTGCAAAGGTGAGGCAGGGGAACAGATGCTCCCTGGTTGGTGAGGACTGTGGGCTGGAAAGCGCTGGAAGTTGTTTGCTCGTAACCCCGATCCTGGGAGGGCAGTGAGTTATGGGAACTTGAAGAAGCCTGTCCTGGCAGTAGCCGGGGTCTCTTATTCACCTTCCCTCTGATCTGCCCCTGCCCTCTGACCCCTTGGCAGAACCCAGTAGGAAGCAGGAAGGCTAAAAAGCAGATGCTTACTGAGCAAAGCTTCAGTGTGAGCTGTTGTCCAAGGTGCTTGGGGCCAAGCTGTGAGTGAAGCCCCCTCCCCGTGGAGCGTCCCTCTGGCTAACACAAGCAGCCTGACTTCTGTGACTTATCTCAGTATTACCCTCCTTCCATCTGATCTTTGTTCTTTTCCTGGAACTCCTCATATTCTTATAGTAGGGCTTGGGATGCGAACTCGAAATCATCAGTTTTTATCTACTATTTTCATCTTTGGCTTTTGCTTGAGTCTTCTCTTCCCTTTCATCTTCTAGGCCAGCAGTCAGCAAGCTTTATCTGCAAAGGGCCAGGTGCATGCTTTAGACTCTGCGGTCCATATGGTCTGTCCCTTCACTCAGCTCTGCTGACCTAGCTCATACATAAATGGATGGGTGTGGCTGCACTCCAATAAAACTTTATTGACAAAAACAGGCAGTGGGCCAGATTGGGCCCTGGGGCCCCAGCATGCAGGCTCTGCTTCAGGCCACTAAGTTGGCTCCTAACAGTGACTCATTCTAACCTCCTGTTCCTCTATTCAGTCTGTAACACATTCTGTTACTTGGCTGTTTTCTGCAGGGTCTGCTTACCATGATGTTCATTGTTTTGTCCCACTTGCTCTGCCTGGACCTGGGGTGTTCTGTTTCTTCCTCATGTTGAGTTCAGGTCCTTTGGACGCATTATTCGTTTTCTTTGACGACTCATGGCTGTCCTGATCCTTGGGCCTGGAGGTACGTCTGGTGGTTGATGTTGAGCTGTCCCTGCTCTGATGGGCAGCAGGTAGAAAGGTGTCAGCTCCCTGTCCAGAAACCAGGCACAAGGGCAGGACTGCTTCCCTCCAAGGCTTTGCGGATACAAAGTTTGGGATTTCTGGGGCAGCAAACCTCCCTCTACCTGCACCCAGACCTTTGGGGATCTGGGGAGTTGTTTGCTCGTGAGATGATGTGCTGGGCTGAAGCTCCCCCTTCCTCCAAGGGATCTGTGGCACCGTCATCCTCACCCCAGGCTCTTGCCAGCCCAGAAGGGATCACACCCTGCACAGCTTCTTGCAGCCAGGCCCTCTGCTGGCCTGTGACCCTGCCTTCCCCCTAGGTTTTTGTGCCTGTCAGCCCAGGAGTTTCAGGGGTGACTTGTGCATCAGGATTCCAGCTAGGGTGAAGGAAGGGCACCAGGTGGCAATCTCAGGCTGCCATCATTTCATGCCAACATTAACACCAGGGTTTCAATCTGTCCAAATGTCACAAGTTTTCAGACTGGAAGCAGCTAATGCTTTTCAGAGTCAGTGTGTTTAATCGTCAACATGAAGCAAATGTGGTGAGGAGGTTTGCATACAAGAAGCCAGGTCCTGACATTGGAAGTGGATCCACCAGGTGACCTGAAGGGCAGGTCAGCATAGAGAGTGAATCTGGAGAAGGAGCATTGCTGTGCATGGGTCCCGATCTCAGAGAGGAGATTTGTTGCCTGTGCCCATGACGAGCTGCAGGCTGACGGGCTGCCATGCCTCTTCCATGAAGTGAGCATGACCCAGGGTGGGGCCATGGGGTCGTGGGTGTTAAGGTTGGAAGGATAATTGAGACTATCAGCCAAATCACCCCAGTCCACTGGTGCTTCTCTCCTCCCTTCTCCATCTCCACAAACACATCTCTAGAGCTCCTCCGATGGCCATGGGGTGGCCAATACGGATCTTTAACTTCTGCCTACTTGTGAAAAAGTCATGCGCTGTTGAGCATTGGTGTTAACGAAACAACAAAGAACGTAGCAGCCAAATTATCGCTGGTTCATACTCTTTAGAGAGTGACAGATGCCCTGGTTCCTGACGTGGGTGTTTATGGAGGAAGGCATTAAAAGATTAAGTATGATTTTATTTTTGACAACAGACCAGGTGCCCATTCAATATCAATATGCTGGCATTATTATTATTTTATGAAAACAATAATTCACAGTTTGCTGAAAGAGAATAACAGTATTGATCTTCTGAAGAGTGTATTTTATTTTCCATTAAATTTTTATGGAGCATGACAAGCTGTGTGCTGGGTCTGATCTTTTCTGCACATTAATGTACAAAGCTTTTGCAGATGTAGAAATTATGAGGTCTGTATTAATAAAACCAGCTCCGATGGTCCAGGAACAAAAAGTAAACATTTCCTCACTAGAGTTTCTCTCTGAGCTTATTAGTTATTGAGGTTTGTGAACTGACCCACAAAGAAAATAGAAATCTCTCCTTAGTGAGCAGAGGGAAAGAAATATGTTAGTAGCAAACCAGAAATCTGTCTCAGAGGTTCTTTAATGGCATTGCAAACACACACATTTCTGAAGCAGTAGAACATGAGCAGAGACGTGGGGTCATCCAGACCCCAGCATGTTCCCCACCCTGAGACAACATCTGTCCTGATAGCAGAGCATTTTGAACATCTCTCAGAGTGACTGCCTTCTTAGAAACACTTCCCTGAGGCTCTTAAAATCATCGCACTTCACTCATGTCACTAATTCTCACTTGGAAGTCCACATCTGACTGATCCGTTGGCGGCTTGAGGATGGGGTTCTTTGAGTGAGTCCTTCTCAAGCCTCCAAGTTCCAGACTGTAACCTGCAAGGATTCACTGCTGTCCATGAGCACGATGTGTTTTAATATCTCTCTCTTAAAAAAAAAAAAAAAAGACAACAACGTACAAAAAGAGCTACTATGCTGAACACTTAGTCTGGCTGTGATATACAGAGACACCCCCAAACAAGGGCATTTCTGACTAACCCCTGGAGTAGTCATAGGTTCAGTGGCATTGTAAGCTAGCCAACTTTACTCTGCCACAAATATATACGATGTGTGTGTGTGTGTGTGTGTGTGTGTTTACCAACAACAACCAATTCTCTGACACCAATTGGGTGTCCAGCAATTCAATCCAATTCTGAAACTAACTACCCAGAGTTAGTGCACACCCCACAGGGTAAGGGCTCAGTCCCACAAGATGGCCTCACTTCACATTCCAGCTGCAGATGGGGGTCCTCAGGATACCCACACTTCTGCCCAGCTTGTTACAAATTTGGGGGTTACCACAATCTCCCCTCAGGTTCAATAATTCATGGCAACAACTCCCAGAACTCAATAAAGCACTATCTTCTGCTATCACAGTTTTATTAGAAAGGATACAACTCAAGAACAACCAAATGGAAGAGATACATAAAACAAGGTATGAGGGGGTGGCCTGGAGATGCCACGCCCCTCTCTGGGCAAGCCACCCACCTAGCACATCGACGTGTTCACCAGAAGCTCTCTGAACTCCCTTTTTTATGGTTTTGTATTGAGGTTTTATTACATAAACATAATTGATTAAATTGTTGGCCTTTGGCCATTGAACCCAACCTCTTGCCCCTTTACCTGTAAGATGGGGCTAAACATTCTAACCCTTTGATCACTTGGTTGGTTTTCCCGGTGACCAGCCCTCTCCTGAAGCTATCTAGGGGCCAACCATGAGCCATCTCATTAATGTACAAAACATTCTTACTACTCAGGAAATCCCAAGGGTTTTGGGAGCTTCACATCAGGAACCAGGGACAAAGAGCCAATATGTTTATAATTATTATTATACCACAGTCTTGTAACATGCTAGAAAGAGGACCAGGGAAGGGCATCTCAACATGGAAGCCAGGACTTTACCTGCCTGAGTATAGTATTACAGAGCACATGTGCACGCCCATGCATTAGCTCTCTGTTGGACAGGGAGAAATTGGGTCAACATGTTTGACTCTTTATACCATAGGATGGAACTAGAGAGAAATTCTGTTCCCTTATATGAGCTCATGAGCTGAGCCTAAGCCTGTCAAGGAAGTTATCAATCATCAAGTCTGTCCTTCTCTCTCCCCTACAGGACTTATAATTAATCCAAAATGAACTATAAACAGACTCCATTTTCTTCAAAAAGCTCCCAGAATAACAAATTCTCTCGACTCTTTCTGATTATTAAATTATGGCATTAAATAAGCTGGCCTCAAGCATGTGCAGAGCTGGTTGTGCTGGACAGTGAGAAGTCCCATAAATCCCTTTCCATCGTGCAACCCACTCATGGGCGGGGTGGGGGGGTTGGGGAGATGAAGAAGCTTTCATGGAAGGAGGAAAGGCTCTCGGTCTGTACAGGGTAAGAAACCCCATAGCACCTTGACTCTTCAGTCTCAGTCTTACAAGAACCTGGCAAAACCCAAGCCAACCAACAGGGGACCTCCCAACTCAAAGTTAACTCTGATGCACACTTTCAGACCTGCTTCCCAAGGAGCCCTCCCCTATGAAGCCTGTCCCAAAACCCCTGGCTGAGGCAGGATGCCAACCCACCCCTTTGAACATCACTAACACCTCATCCTTCTCATCCTATTCCCGGCCTTCTGACAGCCACCTCGTATAGCTTCTCTGGACCACAAGCTCTTGCTCTGCTCATTAAATGTTGGTGGTGCATTTGGGGATTTTGGGGAATGGTGGGGCCTTTGGAAACTGAGGTGGGGCACTTTTCATCACCATTCTTTACCATTTACTGTGATTGCCAGCAGGGAGGAACTGCTCTGCAATACAGATTCACTCACAGAGGAGGTCAAGGATATTAACATTCTGTTGGAAATTCACAAGGGCGTACAAAATACCAAAAATAATCAGTTTGGGGAAAACATGGGTTTGAAAAACAAACCTAATCTAAAAATCAAAACAGTGTTGACTCAGAAGAATGAATTTATTTTGGAAGCCAGCAATTTCAGATTTAATTGTGTTGATTTGTCATTTTTCTCCCCCATTCCCTTTTCTACAGTGCTTTGCTGGAAAAGGCGAAGAGCTGCCTGGGCTTTGATTTATCTGGTATGGCAGAAGACCCCCCATGCTTCCAGAAAAGACCGCACAGCTCCTGCTTACTTCAAGAGCGATTAAAGGGACTTGAACATCCCGTTTGAAATTTCATCCTCATACTTCAAAGAAATTAGTTTGATGAGTAATTGCAATAGGGTGAAGCTAATAATGGAAATAATCAATGCTGGAAAATACTTCATTGGCACAGAAAATGCTTGTGTGCTTTCTTTAAATATAAAGAAAGCCCCCAAGTCAGAAAGGGAAAAAGCCAGGAGGCCAAATTGTCCATCCCAACTTCTAGCAGTTTGTCCACTGCAGCATAATTAAGAGATGCCTCCTGACACCTCTCTGCTTGGACCAGCATTTGTAAACAGTGAGGCCATTTAACTGAATTCACATAATTGCTATGGAAAACATGGTCCAGACTTCTAAAAATCACCAGGACTCAGGAGGGAATAACAATCACAGTGAAAGCTTGGGTGGTGCATATAGGGAAAGAGGCTCTCCATCTCCAAGTCCCACCTTTAAACTCATTCCACCAAACTTGACAAGTCTTTTCAACATGGGATTCCAGATCATATTAGATGTAAATTGATTGAGTTTATTCTACTAACCTGTGCTATGCATCACCAGTGACACCAGGATGGCCAAGCACAGAAGCACTTCCAAAGTGAACTCCCACTGAGTCCATCCCCAGCCGCAATCTCAGGGGGAGGCAACTAATCTCATGCATTATAGAAGGCTTAGACCTTTTCACCAATCCCCACTACAGGTGCCAGGCACCTCTGTCCCCTTGTCAAATGGTCTGGTTGACCCAAGTCCTTGTCTGATGGCCAACTTCTTGGTTCTATCCTTCACAGAGAAACCTACCCTACACACTTGCCTTTGTATCCCCTGCCTCCTGTTATGGACTGGATTTTGTCTCTCCCCCCCATCCCCTGCCAATTCATATGTTGAAGCCCCAACTCCCAATGTGACTATAATTGAAGTGACAATTAAGGTTAAACGAAGTCATAAGAGTAGGGCCCTAACCAGATAGGATTGGTGTTCTTATAAAAAGAAGAAAAGACACCAGAGATCTCTCTTTCTTTTTACACACTCCCCCAGGATAGGCCACATGAGGACATGGCAAGAAGGTGGCCATCTGCAAGCCAGGAAGACAGATCTCACCAGAAACCAGCCCCAATGGCACTTATTTTAGATTCTGGCCTCCAGAATTGTAGGAAAATAAAAGCCTGTTGTTCAAGCCGCCCAGTCTGTGATCTTGTTATGGCAGCCCAAGTAGACATGTACACCTTCCTTATATTCTCCAGCCTTCCTTGGCTTCTTGTGCCCACTGTCACCTTTTGGGCTCGTTGTTACCCTTTGTGCCCCAACCTCATTACACTTAATCACCAGCCCCCAATAACTACTCTCAAAACTCCCTCCCTGCCTCAAGCCCCTACTACTTTACGTGCCTCAAACTCTCACCAGAACCTCCCATCAGCTTCCAACCCCACCTCCTCCCAGCTCATCAGGCCTCCCTCTCCCTCAATATTCTCCCAGTTTGCAGATTCCTTAGCCCATTATTTCATACACAGTCCCACCAACCCTAAATTGTTCCATCTTTGGTTGAAAAAGCCCTTCTTTTGGTTCCTGTGTCCTTCTGACATGACTCACTGGTCTTTGAGAGCTTCCTTGTCTTCAAGCACAAGATGCCTCAGGCTCATATTGAATGTTTTCTACTTCAGACCTGGAGACACTCCTTTCTGCAAGAATCTCTGGTTCCTTTTGGGGAGAAATGGTAGTTAGCAGCCACAATCTGGATGGCAGGTGCTAATTGCTATTGGGACATTATTGTTCCTAAGTTTTTTCAATGGAAAGAACCAGAAAATATGTGTTTTGTGAAAGAAAAAAAGAATATGAGTTTACAGCAATACTTTTAATTCAAATTGATTCAAATTTCTAACATGTTAAATTCCCCCCTTCTCCTACCTACCCACCCTCCTGGGCCACACCGAATTTTCTTTCTGCAAACCATTTGAAAAGTCTTTATACTTGCTAAGTCTATTTATTCACACACATGCACATAGATAGACCTTGACATGCTCTGATCCAGTTTGCCTTCCATCACTCAGCAAAGCAGCCTTTGTTATGGTAACCATGCCCTTCAACCTAAAGGACCTTTTCTAACCTTTATCTTGTTAAAGCATATTTGAGACTGTAGACCTTCTCTTTTTTTTTTCTGAAACACCATCTTAGGCTTCTGTTGATCAAGACTTTTCCTCTTTCTTTCCTGGAAAATTCTTCTCTGTCTCCTCTAATTCACCATGAAATGTTGGAGGTTTCCAAGGTCTGAGTCTGTTGCCCTGTTCTTTACTATTCTTTGTCACACTAATTCCTCTCTCCAGGAGCGTTCATACATGCCCATGACTTCAAAGTCTCCACATTTCTTTCTGCTGCCCAAATACCTTCTCCACTGTGTGAACATATATCTCTCTACTCATGACTCTGCATAGATGCTGCAAAGGCACTTCAAACCTACCATGTCCAAAGGTAGCCTCATTCTCTACTCCACTCCCACCCGCCAAACCACATTGGTCCTCTTCTGAGTAAATAGCATCACCTTCTCTTTTGCTGCCCAAACCAGCTTTAGCTTAGTGACTAAGAGTCCTGGCTTTGGAGTCAGACTTCATGCTGTTGAACCTGAGCTCAATCACTTACTAATTATGTCCTGTTTTCCTCATTTTTAGAATATGGATAATGATTGACCTCATCTCATAGGGTTCTTGTGAGGATCAAATGACGTAGCTCATACAAAATGCTCAGTATGAAGCTGGACTCCAGCACTTAATACATGACACATGTTGGTACCTTTGCCACTTCTCACCTTCACCTTCTAACTACCTTATCTAGCTATCAGACCATGTGTTTCTTATGACAATGGACTGGGGAAGCTCTTCTGTGTCTGGGCCACACTCTTCCCCTATCTCTTCCTTCTTCTTATAGGGTACTCATTCCAAGGGTCTCCTGTACTAAAGACCACATCATACAAGTGGGAAGTTGACCTAAACAGAATTCATCAGACTTCCAAGGAAATTTGTTACAACTACCAGTTAAGAAGTGACATCCATTGTTTTTATTGTGGTTCCGTGTTCATACACTGTAAGTCTGATAGGAGCCTAGAGCAACCAATGGTCACTGTATGCCACTAAATGGAAAGATTCTGCCAGAGAATAAAACCAACACAGGGGAAAACTGAAAAAGTGGAGATACAGAATTGAAAAGAAACAGAGGGAGAAAAAGGAGAGAGAGAGAGAGAGATGGGAAGAGAGAGAGAGAGAGTATTAATAATATTAGTTGAACTCCTGGATCCTGCTATGCCGGGAGCAAAACATTTTCCTGACTTTCCTGGGTATATTAGCCAAAGCATTCCCATTTTTCTTGTTTAACCTACTCTGAACTAGATTTCTGAAACTTGCAACTGAGATTCCTCACTAACACAACAATTTCTTTAAGAAAATACTCAAGGCATCTTGAAAGGATATATAAATGTAGCAGTACACCATAAATCCAAATTCAGAATAAAGAGTAAGAACAATAAGTGTAAGATTATAAAAGGATTTAAAAAGAAATATAAAATAGTAACACCTAAACTATCTCACTTGGAAGAGTTACGACATAAATTTTGGTTCTACGCTTTTTTCTTTCAATTCCCACATAAAGGGAAACTTGAGAGTTGCACAATGCATAGTTTACACAAGATGCTAAGCAGGTCAAATGCTCAGGAGAAGCACACAAATTCTTGCTCCCGAGACCAGACAGGAAAGCCAGTGCTCATAACTATTGCCTTCCATAAACTCTAAGTCCCTGGATGAATGAGAATGAACCCAAATATCTATGTACTTCAAAAGGAGCCCATCTTTTCCCTGCTTCTGTAGCTTCACAGATCTTATTGATACCTTCCCCCGTATGCCCTCAACCTACCTGAATTCACCTGCAGAACAGTTCTCCCCTCAAATGCCTACACCTCTTCTCTTCTCTTCCTGCTGGCTTCCTCTACATCTTGCAAGCTTCCCCACCTTCATGCTGGTATGGCCCAGAAACAAAGGACATTAGTATCCCTTCCTCCAGGGCAATCCTCCAAGAGTAGTAGATGGGAGCTAGTAAATGAATGCCCAGCCTCCCCATCTTGGTGTAGGTGACAACGCTGAGGCGTGGTGCACGTAGTTTCCCCAAGGTTCCCCTGAAGGACTGAACCTTGGCTGCCCACAGGGATAGCCCACTGTTGGTGTGTCTTCTATTAGAATTTACCTTTCTTCTTTCACTATTCTATATTCTCACTTGTGCTTCCTGGGATCACTTCTCAAATAAACTATTTGCTCTCAATTCTTTGTCTCAAGTCCTTGTCTCTTAGGTTGGGCAAACCCAACCTAAGACAATCACTGACTGTTCCTTCAAGGTGTCTATAGTACTCTCTGCTATTTGCCGCACAAGCTCAGACAGAGGCTGTGTTCCACACCTGGACCACCCACAACTTGCTCTAAAGCAAAGCAGGATTTGCTGTCCAACTCTGGACCCTCCGTCATCACTTCTCAAGCAATTCCTTAGTTGGAAGGCCCTGATTTATTTATAACCTAAACAGAAATTATAGGTTTCCCTGAATTAATCATTTTTAAAAATTCTGTATTTTATGATGCGTTGACATTTTAGGAGCTTTGCTAATCTTGGAAAGACTGCCCCTCCCAGGCTAGCTAATTCCTAGAGACAGCAAACAATTTGCCTGTAGGCACATCTCTATAAACAAATCAACCAATATTAAGCCCACACCCCCAAGCTCCTGCTTTATCCAGCTCTCATATATCATTCCTCTGCCCTAAATCACCCCAGGGCCAGGTACCAGACAACCGGAGACCATTCCAATAGCTAAGAGCCCTTGAAATTCCTCAAACCAGCCAATTCTAAGCTTGCTCAAACTTGCTTACCCTGCCTCATCCATTCCTTTCTGGGAAACTACACTAAAGTCTCCTGTCCATGCTTTCTCCTGGCTCCCTCTGCCTCCTGACCAACCCTAGTTCTTCCTCACATGACCCTGTGTGGCATGGTGTGCCCCCTCCTCTTGAGAATGGTAAGTAACAAGACAAAGACACTTGTCTTCATGTCTGTCATCTTACCTCCTGATTAAAACAAATCCTGGGTGCAATCAAAACATTCTCCTCTTCCTGCTTCTCCATACACCTAAAGCCCAGAGGAATGAGGAAGGCACCAAACATTAACTAGACATTCAGTGAGTTCACTTTTCTGAGCCTGGGCTTCCTCCACTATAAAATGGAGTTGACATCACCTGCCTCACAGAGTGTTAAAAGATATGAGAAAGTGCCTGGGAAAAAGCAGGTGCTCTAGATTATTGGTTTTTATTTTTTATCTTATTATTACCTGGTGTACAAATCTTAGGATCAGATAGCTTTGGGGTAGAGTTTGATAAAATCATTAATTCCAGGTATGACCAGTAATTCAATGGGGTCTTGAATTGTTGATGAATAAATGAATGAGTAAATGAATGGATAAATCTGTTGTTTTCCTGATTCCAATGAAAATCATCTTCCTCTTAAGTTTTGTTTTTTGCCTCAGTTTTTGGATTCTGGTTTCATGCATTCAATTCAAAACGCTATAATAAGCACATTGCCATTTTTCAGTCCCACTGACAATCTATAAGGTAGTAACTCATTATTCTTTCAGAAAAAAAAAAAAGTATACAAGTACACAAAACGACTGGTGGGTAAGATGACAGAAGAAACACACCACTGTCTCTCCTTTTCTTTTCTTCCTATAGTGTTAATCTTACATAAGTGGTTATTACCACATGAAACATATTTGAGATTATTTCAATTAATTATGTTTGCTACATTGTTTCAAAAGATCATTCTACCATTTGCTAGCAATTAAACAGGCTTTCATATTAAGTATGCCGCTTGAGGATATGTTGAATAAGAGCTATGCACATAGTAATTGAAATTAAACTTCCTCTTGGAAGAAGTCTGTTCTTTGGAAGTCAAGTATTTCTGAGGTGGCAATTTAAAAGGACAGGAAGGGATGAATAATCACTTGAAATAGTTATTTGGGTAACCAGGGTCTTCTAAAGTTTTAAACTTTTTACTCCTTCTTAGAATAAATGAATATTTTTCACCTTTCCTTCTACCAAGGAGAACCAGAGGGGTTAGTAAAAGATATTTGTTGCCAACAAAGACCTACTGAGTACACACTGAATTTGGGCAGTATATTTGTTCTGTAGAACATACAAGGTAATGGTTCCAGTTGGGAGGGAGGGGGGAGATACTTAAATATTTAGTTTGTGGCAAAGGGAAGGTATGGGTCAATCAGAGTACACATAGGCCCTGACACTGAAGCAGGTTCTTAAAGATCTACTTCTGGGTAATGTTATGCCTAAAGTTGCTGGATGCTAGGGACATCCACACATGGCAAAACTTCATTTCATCCATTTCAAAATATAACTTTAAAGTCATTTCCTCTTCAACCACGGATTATTTAGAGGTGAACTGTTTAATTTCTAGGAAGTAGAGGGTTTTCTACTGGTTCCTAGCTTAATTCCACTGTGGTCAGAGAATCTACTCTGAGTTATTATAATAATTTTAATCCTATGAGTTTTGTTGAGGCTTCTTAGTGGGGCAGTATACTGTCGATCTTGGTTAATGATCCTGTGCACTTGAAAAAGAAATGTGCATTCTGTTGTTGGGTGCAGGGTTTTCTATGGATCAACTGGGTCTTCTATTAGTTGTCCTGCTCAAATCTATATTTTATATGATTTTAAATTTTCTTGTTTTATTCACTATTGATAGAATTTGTTAACATCTCCCACATTGGTTATGGGTTGATCTTCCTTCTTCTAGTTCTGTCCATTGTGGATTCATATATTCTGATATTATTGGGTATATACATATTCTTTTTAAAGATTTTATTTATTTATTTGAGAGAGAGAGCACATGAGAGGGGGGAGGGCCAGAGGGAGAAGCAGACTCCCTGCCGAGCAGGGAGCCCAATGTGGGACTCGATCCAGGGACTCCAGGATCATGACCTGAGCTGAAGGCAGTCGCTCAACCAACTGCGCCACCCAGGCGCCCGGTATATACATATTTAAGACTGATATCTCCCTGACTGATTGATTCATTTAACATTATGAAATGTTTTGATTTCCAGTGATGCCAGTTGCCTTACAGCTTACTGTGTATAATGTTGGTGTAACTCCATCAGTTTTCCTTTGGTTAATGTCTACAATGGGATAGCTTTTTCTTTATGCTTTGACTTTCAATCTTTATAAGTTCTTATGTTTAAAATATATGCCTCTTATAAACATCATGCGAGGGTTTTTTTTCCAGTTTGACAATCATTATCTTTACCTTGCTTACGACATTAAGTCCATTCATCTGTTATATAATGACTGATGCATTTGGTTTATATCTGCCAACTTACAACATCTTTCACTTTGACCCAGTTGTTTAATATTCCTCATTTCTGCTTCCTTGTATTACTTAGGATTAGTCTGATATTTAATCATTCTTCATTCTCCCTAAAATGTTGTTAGCTAATAGATATTGAATGATACATCAAATAAAGACTACTGGAGTAATACTTAGAGGGGAATTTCTAGTCTTAAATACATATATTAGAAAAGAAGGAAGGTTGAAGTCAAAGATCTAAATTTCCATCTGTGAAAGATAAAAAAAATTAAGTCAGATCCAAAAAAGGAGAAGAAAGAAATAAAAAAAGATAAGAGCTGAAATCAATAACCTAGAGAAAAAACAGAAAGAAAAATTAATGCAATCAAAAGTCAGTTATGAGATGTCAGAGAAAATGAAAGAGAAAGTAACTCCAAAAGTCCATTTCTCCAAAAAGGCAATGAAATGTCTGGCCAAAGGCTCAGAAAGTCAGAATCAACTTCTTGGAACTCTGGAAACTGACTGAAAGCCTGTAGCAATCAGAGGAATGCTTCACCAAGGAAATCCACCTGAATCTCAGGAAGAAGAGCAAGCTTTGAGGTGTTTTAACTTACCCTGGTTCCACCTCCTACACCTAAGTCCAATGGTGACCCTGAAGAAAAGGGTTCACAATGTCAGTTCAGGTCCCAGGAGCAGAGGGAGCAGAGCAGACCTCATTCACAAAGAATTGTGGGTTTTGGTTTGGGCCTGTCTGATGACTCCTTAGAAGACTGACCTGAAGGGCTTGCCTTTATGTGCCCTCATTTACAACTCTCCTGGTACTGGGCCATCTACCCACAAGACCTCTGCTGAAACATTTAGAGGCAGATGTATTTATTAGCTGGTGATGCCTGAGACAATGGACAATAATAGTTGGGGCAAACAATAGACTAACCATAAGCTTGGGAGGAAAGGCTGGAGAATGAGCTGCTTTTGGGAATAAGGACTTTGAAAAGCTACCGCATATCATAGAAATCTAGAAGGCCAACCCTCTGACCAAGCCTGGGTGCAGGCTTAGAACAATCCTTACCTGCAGCACTGTTCAAGCAGGAAGTGAATGCTAAGACAGGTTGTAAATTGTTTGGCTTAGTGCTGAAGGCATGCCCCTACATACGAACAGAACCCATCTCAGAAAAATGGAGGATACCATCAAATGGACTACTATACACACAATAAGAGTTCTAGAAGGAGGTAAAGGACTAGAAATAATATTTGAAGGAATAATGGTCAAAAACTTCCCAGAATGATAAAAAATTAATTTACACATCCAAGAATCTCAATGAACTCCAGTAAGATAGACACAAAGACACTCACACTGAGATACATTTTAATTAAATTAGCAAAGAACAACAGACACATTCTAGAAATTAGCAAGATAAGAGCATCCTATCACATACAAATTATCCTCAATAAGATGACAGCTGATTTCACATCAGATACCACAGAGGCCACTCAGCATTGGAACGGCATGTTCAAACTATTGGAGACCCAAATAAACAAACATCAACCAAGAATTCTATATCCAGCAAAACTGTCAAAAAAGAAGGAAAAATACAGACATTCCCAAATACACAAAAAACAAGAATTTGTTGCTAGCAGTCTGACCATATAAGAAATACTAAAGAATTATTTTTAGGCTCAAAGAATGTGACCACAGACAGTAGTTCAAATCTACTTTTTAAAAAAGCACCAATAAAGGTATTTATGTAATACAAAAGATAGCTAAAGACATATTTTATCTCCTTTATTCTCTTAACTGATTTAAAAAGCAATTGTGTAAAAAAAAGTATACACATAATTGTATTGTTGGACCTATAAAATTTTCCTTTCTTATAATCTTCTTGTCATTTCTGCTATCAAAGTCATGCTGGACTCATAAAAAGAATAGAGAGATGTTCTCACTTTTTCCATTGTTTGGAAGAGTTTGCATGAGATGAGTATTAATTTTTCCTTAAATATTTGGAAGAATTTGCCAATGAAGCCAACTGTGGCTGAAGTATTCTCTGTTGGATGATACTGAATAACTAATTCAATTCTTACCATTGATAGGGCAGTTCAGTAAGGAGAGCATGATCTTTCCAAGAGATAGGGCTCAGTCAAGTTGACATCATGTGAAATAAAATGGGTTTTAATCCCTAACTCACATCATGCTGAAAAACCCATTCCAGATGCATAAGAGTCCTAAATGTCCAAGGCAAAACAATAACATTTTTAGAAGAAAGCATGAGGTAACTTCTTGGTAAATTTGAAGCAAAGATCTCTTAAATAGACAAAAAGCACTAAACATGTAGGAAAAATGTGATAAAATTATACAATATTAAGA
The DNA here is from genome assembly GCF_002201575.2 of Neomonachus schauinslandi. NCBI lineage: Eukaryota > Metazoa > Chordata > Mammalia > Carnivora > Phocidae > Neomonachus > Neomonachus schauinslandi. The sequence goes on from NC_058406.1 coordinate 3,058,212, forward strand.
TTAAGAACATCTTTTCAACAAAAGATACTATTAAAAATGAAAAAGCAGCCAAACATGGGAGAATATATTTATAATACATACATCTTTCAAAGACCTCATATCTAAAATAACTCACTAACTTCAGCAAATCATTTAGAAAGACAGGCAGCTCAATAGAAAAATAGGGAATAAAGTAAATAGGCACTTCCAGAAGGGAATATCCACCTGGCTGACAAATGTATGCAAAGGTGCTCAACCTCATTTGTTGTCATAAATGCAAAGTCATATCACTATTGTACAACTACACCTACTAGAATGGCTAAAATGAAGACAAACAAACAAAAACACCAAATATCAATGAGAATGTGACACAACCAGATCTCTCACATGCTAACTTCATCATACTTATCTTTAGAAAAATGAAAATTAAAATAATATATCATTTTCACCTACCCACTTTCTCAAAAATTTAATTTGTAAAACCACTTTGGAAAACTCTTTGTCATTATCTCCTAAACTGAGTATACAGTTGGTCCTTATTGTTTGTAGATCCCATATTTGAAAATTCACCTACTCACTACATTTGTGAACCCAAAACCAATACCCACAGTATTTCCACTGTCATTTGTGGATGTGCACACAGCAGCTGAGGTCAAGCAAGATGATGCTCTGCCATCTTGTTTCAGCTCTCAATACTGCAAACTAGTGTCCTTTTCATGATGTGTGTATATATAGTGCCATGTTTTTCACATCTGGGTGCCTTTTGTTGGTGTTTTTGCCTTAAAAATATTCCCAAGCATAGTGCTGAAGTACTTTCCAGTGTTGTTTTTTTTTTAAGATTTTATTTATTTGACAGAAAGAGCACAAGCAGAGGGAGCTGCAGGCAGAGGGAGAGGGAGAAGCAGGCTTCCCACTGAGCAGGGAGCCCGATGCAGGGCTCGATCCCAGGACCCTGAGATCATGACCTGAGCCGAAGGCAGATGCTTAACCAACTGAGCCACCCAGGTGTCCCCTTTCCAGGGTTTCTAAGAACAAGAAGGTTGTGATATGCCTTATGGAAATAATATGTGTGTTAGACAAGCTTCATTCAGGAACAAGTTATGGTGCTATTAGCAGTGAGTTCAATGTTAATGACTCAACAGTATAAATTACCCAAGGTGTCTTTAAACAGAAGCACATATAAGACAAGGTTATGTATTGATTAGTTAATGAAAATGTTTTAACAAAGGGCTTACAGGAACATAACCTTGTGTTTCCCCAGGAGCAATGGCTCAGTATTTGCTAATTTTGTGTTTGTGGTGACTTTATAGGAAACATGGTAATGTGAATAATGAGAACCAACTGTATGTCCCAGCAATTCCACTCATAGTCATACACCCAAAATAGGTATATACTTACATCCCCCCAAAAGACATACACAGGAATGTTCATAGTAGCATATGTGCAGTAGACTCAACCTGAAAATTTCCCCAGAGCCTATAAGCAATAACATACATTTGGTACAGTCTCAGTAAGAATGAATAAACTCCAACAAAACACATAACATGGACATATCTTACAGAAAAAAATGTTTACAGAAAGCAGACAGACACAAAAAAGTATATACTATATAATTCCATGTATAGAAAGTTCAAAAATAGGGCAAAACTAATCTATGATGTTAGAAGTCAGGAAGGTGGCTCCCCATGGTTGAGTGCATGTTTGAAGGGGTTGGTGGCTGAAGGAAAATGAGAGGATTACATGGATGTTGATGATGTTCTGGTTAATGATTGAGTGCTGGTTACACAGTGTGTCAAATCTTTCTAAATGTATTACTGAGCAAGTCAACAATTGCAAAAGATATTTTCCTCCTCACAAGGCAAAGAGAATTATGAGCATTTAGCTACTTTCACTGTTTCACTCCCCTGGGCTGTTTCAACATTTTCCAGCACAGTTCATGTGTAGATGAGCAGTGCCATCCAGCTTCCCGGGGGAAGACTGGTTCATGCCACTCAATATCTCTGGTTTTCCTAGCTCTGGTGGCTCTTAAAAATGTCCCACTCTACACATAAGGTTTCAATGACAGACACCTCCTCTTCCAGCAGAGGTGGGTTTATCACTGGGCAATGTGGGCTGACAGAGTGGAGCAGGTAACATGTTTAATCTTTCATAAGATCTAACAACTCTCTGTGTTTCATTTCTCCTTGATATTTCCCAGTATATTTTATGCACTGAGCATCTCATTATGAAGACTTCTTTAGTGTGTGATAAATAATATACAAACAGGCACCCTTGACTTCCTCATGGACTGAATATGGGCTCAGGGCTGAGAGGTGGACATGATTAGACCCACCCAAGGACCAGATAATAAAAAGTCACCAGATGATCTTTAGTACCCTTAGAAAACTCTAGAAGCATCATGGAGGGTTCAGGTGCATGAAGACAGATGCCTTTGGCATGTTGACATTGATTGGTTCCGTGTCCCACAGTCACTCTCATGACCTATTTATGAATCCAGGTTCTCTTGGGGCAGGAAGTTTTCCTGTTTTGTCACCAGTGTATCTCAGCCTTAAACAGAATCTGACACATGGAAAGTGCCCCATCACTTGCTTATTAACTGTATCCAAAGAGGGAAAATAATAAAATAATCACTCTAGCCCAAGAGGAATGTCAAAATACTGCCAGGAAGGCAGATATATGTAGAATCAAGAACAGGCAACATGCCCAGTTATCTGATTCATTCCTGTGACAGACCTCAGTTTAAGAAGTTGGATCTGCTGAGTCTTAAAGCAGAATTTTTTTAGGCCCTGCCTGGAGAAGAGCTGCCCTTGCTCTTTCAAAGTCAGAATAAGGCATCTCAAGATTTTTTGTGAATCCTAATATTTCTTTCTTGTAAGGCAAGACCCACAAGTCCCTGAAAGTCTACCTGTGATTGAGAATGTTTAGTGTACTATCCAAAACATATATATTGAAGATGCCCATCAAAATCCACAATTTGGAACAGAACCACTAATGTGGATCTATATGCATGTCAATTGGCTTGTTCATTCACCTGCCCTTACTGAGAGCTCTTCACCACCAAAGACTACTGTGATTAATACTGTATAAATATAATGTACTGCTTGCCTGGCTGTCAATTGCAACATTGATGAGATAATTACCCTTCACCTGGGGATGGGGAAGAGCAATAAATGCCAGGAGGAACTCTGAGACAGTAGAAACAACACTCAACTGACTCAGAAGGCCTGCTCTGCACCTTTCCATTTCTCTGCTTGATTTCTCTCCAGGGAACATGGTCTCATCTAGTTGTCTGGTTATAAAAGGGTAAATAGTTCCATGGGTGCTGGGCACATGAATTTCAAGGGAAGGAGAAAGCATCTTCTTAAGCCAAAGGCACACCAGAATAATTGTATCTCTAAAGGTGATATTAAGAAAAAGTGAACTTGGAAGTAAGGCACAAAGAGGGGCAGCCAGCTCTTTCCATGTGATTTCGGAGTATTGCTTAGCAGGCTCGCCCAAAGATATTTAAATATGCATTTGCTGTCCAGTCATGTAGCCACCAGACACATGTGGCTATTTAAAATTAAATTTTGAATTAATTAAACTAACTAGTCATTAATGAAATTCAGGTAATTAAAATTACGTTTCCAAGTCCCATAGACCCATTTTGAGTGCGCTGCAGACTCGTGGGACTAGTGGCTACAATATTGTACAACACAGGCATAGAACATTTCTAGCATCACAGAAAACATTATTGGACAGTGCTAATTCCAGGAAAATACTTGTGCTGGATTTTGCTTGGCTTCTGTGAAGCCACATGCTAACTTGGAGATTTCTACCGTGTGTTTCTAACCTCAAAGGGAATGGTTTTATTGTTCTACAGGATGTTAACCGGTTTTGTTTCTGACTTTTCCTGTTGGCCTGTAAAATTCCTGTTTGTTAAGTGCTACTTGAATGAATGTCACCACTGTCTTCATATCCTAAACAATTAATATGTTGAATATGGTCTTTAACATGTATTTGTTTTATGTTGACATAAGGCTCATGTTTTTAATTTTTTGAAAATTACATGCTGGCAGCTAAGCAACAACTTCATAGGTCAAGGTGAGCACAAATGTTTCAGCATACACAATATGTTTAAGTGAGGGGGTTTCCAAATTTTCTGAGTCAAAACCTGGAGGAGGGTGCAGATATATGGAACCTCAGTGCCAAGAAGTTCTTTCATTCACTTCCCCAGTGACGTGAGACTAGAAATGCAAGCCTATGCCTTTCCCACCAGAGTCCCATTCACAGAGCAACTCCAGTTCTCTCTGGCAACCCCAGAATTCAGGCACATCAATATTCCTGAAGCAATTTGTGCCCTGATTTACAATGGCAGGACATTAGCTATGCACATTCAAACGTAAGGCCATGTCTCTTTACATACCAAGATGCCAGTTAATTTTGGAACTTGCGCTCCAAGTTACCTTGATTTACACTGAAATTCCGTATATACAGAAGAGTGACGGGCTTGGCAGGAAAGTTGATCTGAGACCAGAATAAGCCACCCAGTTTTAAGAATGCAATAGGCTTATTTGTAACCCTGGTAGGAGTACTCAGTAAATTTCATTTGTTATTGTTCTTGTGTTGTTGTTGTTTTATTATCTCTAGAATCTCAAATTAAAGCTCTTTCCACCAGCGCTTGATAATATGGTAAAGATCTGTGCCCATCTTGAAGTCTTCAAACTTTGATTCACTCACTAGTACAGACCACCTTACCATCAAAGCACTAGTTTATAACAAGAACCATTTCATTCCCCCATGCGCCATGCATTTTTCGTATCTCCCCACTTTTATTATCTTTAATACCATCTCTGTGAGACAGGTCTTAACATCTCCATTTAACGGAGAAGGGAAACGAGACATTTGTGCAAGGTCACACGGCTAGGAAGTGTCTGAACTGAGATTCAGATCCAGGTCTGCCAGACCCTGCTGGTAGAAAGCAAACCTGGTGTTAAGTTAGCAGAGACTCTATTTTGAAAGGATTATTGCAAGAAGGGGAATAAGGGGCAATGGGGGCAACACTCCAACCATGAGATCTGCAGGGGTCTCAAAGGCTGGGCAGGAAAAGGTTTTTCTTCCCAAAGAGGCATCAGCAGACTGGGAAGAAAGGTGTGGCTGATGGCACAGTGGGTCAGAGACTATTTCCACCCCAAGGCCAGCCTGTTTTCAGGAAGGGCTGAGGGCTGCCTCAGCTGAGTCAAAGAAGCCAAAGACCAGGGCTCTGGGGGAAGGAGAGAAGCTTCATTAAAGTTTGCTAACAAGCATCTTGTTCTTATTGATCTGTGGGTACAGGCAGCTCAGCTACTCATTGGAGAGGCAGAGAGTGGGACTCAGGAGGGTCTGTGTCTGACCTTGTCATAGGTAAGCAAGGGGGGCATTCATGAGTGTCATATGGCAAGAGGGGATCTTTGCAGTAAGCCATCTCCAGGAACACAAAAGGCTGGGGGTAAAAGTGAGAGCTTTTGAATAGTCGCTGTTTATCAGGAACACAGGGTTTGGGTCAGATTCAACGTTGCCACTGTACCTCGACATGTCTTTATCACATTTCATCCTAATTCTCTGAAACCTGTCTTAACATCTCAATTTATAGAAAAGGAAAAGGGAGCTCAGACATTTGTACAAATTCACACAGCTAGGATGTGTCCCACTGGGATTCAGATCGAGGCCTGCTAGACCCTGAGGTCAGCACCCAGAGGTTCAGGAGCCTGAGCAGGATGTGGGCAGGGAGATGGCCCTAAGCAGCTTTCCAGGTTCTCCACCAGCTTTTTACATTTCTGCCCCTATTTGTTCTCCCCAAGCCATCCTTCCCTCCAAAGCCACAGTAGCATCTTTGAGCTGCCCAGTGCTTGCTCCACTGTACCCAATTTGCTGGATTCAATTGGGACAAAACATCATTATCCATAGGCCCCACCAAGGAAGATTCGGGTGATGTTCTCCAGAAATACATCAGTCACAGTCCATTTAGTGCCAGGAAATCAAGTTTGAAGACACTATAATTATAATCATTGCTTTTGGATGGTTCTGTGCTGCTATACGCAAATCTATAATTCCCTTGGTGATATGGCAGAACATGGGTTAGAACCCTAATTCTCCTGAACCTACAACAGGAAAAGAGTCTTTGCTGGCAAAGCCCCACAGAGGAGTCTTCACTCTCACTACCAACTATGAGTTAGGGCTTGTCTTCTTAGCTCACTCTTGCCCTCCAGAGCAATTCTACATAGGTAGATAGGAGGAGCCATCAGATGGCCAGCAGGAAATAGGTAATCAAACCCAGTGGCTGTCCACCCAAGAGCATTCCTGAAGGGTTCTGTTTCCACCTGGACCTTTCACTGCTTCATGTGAAATGTTGTCATTCATCTAAGCTCAAGTCTTTTCTCCTATAATGTGGAAGAAATTGCTGTGGAGGGGATATTTTTGCCTTCTACCTTCCTAGGTTCCTGGCTGGGGCTCTGTAAATGAAACTGGCCAAAGACAGATTAACAAGAGAAAAGCAGAAGTTTATTGACTTGTGCATGCATGTGGCAGCACCCAGTGAGAATTAACCCAAAAGAATGAATAGAACTTGGGCTAAAAGACCAACAAAGGAAGAGAGCTTTGGGCCTCTGGTTGGAGGAGGCAAGTTATGGAAGGTAACCAGAAAAATATGCTCAACAAGGGTTGCTTAGCAAGGTTTTTTACACAGATTACAGTAAGTGCCTTCTCCATGGTTAAGGTTTGTTAAGAGTCCTCTTCTTCCTGGTAAGGAAGAAGAGGGCACTTCTCTACTAATAAAAATTCCCTTTACAAATGCAAATTTCTTTTAAAATAGGAAATTCTGTCCCGTGTTAGAACTTTTTCTGTGTCTGCTGGTTCTCAGTGGCCTTTAGCTCAAAATAATCCACATACCAAAGAGGTTTATTTTGGGGTGATATATTCTGGTACCCCTTGAAGACAAACATTACAGAAATCTAATGCAACCTTGTTATGGGTTGAATTATATTTCCCTAGAAAAGAAGAAAGACCCAGAACCTGAGAAGGTGACCTTATTTGGAAAAGGGCCTTTATAGAGATCATCAAGTTAAAATGAGGCCATGAGGGTGGGGTCTAATCCTATATGACTGGTGTCCTTAAAGAAGGGGAAATTTGGATACAGTGTCAGGCACACACAGAGGGTGGATGATGGAGTTAAGTCGCCACAAACCAGGGAACACCAAAGATGCCAGCACACCACAAGGAGCTGGGAGGGGTCCACTGTAGATTCTCCCTCACATCCTCTGAAGGAACCAGCTGCACACCTGCACCTCTGACTTCAGCCTCCAGAAGTGACAGAGGATAGATTTCTGTGGTTTAAGCCCCCAGCTTGTGGTCTTTTGTTACAGCTGCCTAGGAAACTGATGAAAACCCCACCAAAAAGGAGGCATAAAAAGGAATGTTGATGAATGTGTGCAACACATTTTGGTTATTTGAGCAAGGGGCCATTGTTTTTCTAAAAGAGCCTTTCCCTTCCTTGGCAATAGGCATCATCACCGGGGAGAAAAAAAAGTTTCCAAAAGCCTGGGCAATGGTACATCCTGGAGGTCCAGTCATACAGACCAGCCTGCACAGGCTGACACAAGTCTGACCCAAACGTGGACGGCATCAGCCAGCCCCGCTCTGTGGTACGGTCCACAATCACAATGACCAAAACAATCTCCTGAAACCCTAATTATTCTTCCTTGTGTGGGACTGTTCCTTCCCATCAGTGGCTAAATAAATTGAACATGATGGATAATTTGACTTGCTTATTTTTAGAATACCCTCTCCTTTAAGCTATCTTATGAGCCTTCATTAAATAACCACTCCAAGCTTCCCCCAACAGAGCGTCTTCCAGCCCTTAATTACATCTGTAATGGCGACCCGTGGCACAGAAAAGACAATTACTCCAATCGTTGCCTCTACTGCTTTTCCAAGTCATGATCCCTTATCTCTCTGCCTCCCAAGGCGCAAGGTCCCTGGAGGCACCTCTCATTTGGCTTTGAGCTTCTGTCTTTGGGGGAGAGGTGTGTCATGCAATCACCCTGCTTGATTTGTTCCTGGGAACGTTGCACTAGAACCTCTGCCCATTACGATTTAATCAGTCATTTCTTGTCGTTTCTTGTGACCTCATCAGATTGTAACAGTACATTGTTGTAAACACAGGTTCTACCCCAGCAACTCACAAAGGCTTTACTTGTTCAGAGAGCTGGCACCCCTGACTTCTTGACTTTTCCTTCTGTTTCCTAGTGGCTTGCAGCACGCCTTGCCAACGAGGGGGTATCACGGCTGTTTCTGTGCATAGAACGGTGTCTCCCCAGAAGTTTTTGGAGCTCGTCCAAGGGCTCATCTTGTATCCAAAAGCCCCAGATGGACTCCATTCATGCAAGGGACCAGTCCTGGGTCAGACCAGTGTGTTCCCACCCAAATAATAAGGACTTTACTCCCCTGCCATCACCGATTAAAATGTGTTGTGGTTCTCTAAGGATGGAGAAGTACAGAACAGCAACCAAAATACTTAGTTCAATGACCTGTCTGCAAACTACTGGTAATGAAATACCAATCTTCATGTTAACAGGAAATGCTGTTAAAATATTACTGCTAAAGTAACTGGACTTTTTGATGAATAATTCAAAATTATTCTGAATGGAAGGAAAATGAAGTCAGCTTTATCTAGGAGACCTCAGATGATGTAGAGCTTCCCCCAAGGGATTTTGCCCTCCTCTCTGTCCTTGCTTTCTGCCTCTCATCGCCATGTTCACCTGGGGAGCATTGCACTCATGCTGTCATAGCTCCTATGCACACTCTCCTCTTCTGGTACAGGATTCCTCCAACCTCACCCTCTTCTGTGTTTACTGTATCAGAACTCACACACTGCTCTGTATTAAGGATGCACTCATACTGACTGTCCAGCCTGCTGAAATGGCACAGCCTTGTTAATACTCTACATTTTGTTTTCTCTTGAAGTTGAAATTCTGTTTTCAATAAGTAAACTATGAAAAAAACAAATATTTATTTTTTCTGATCAACTCTGAGTCTGAGTTTGATTTTAGAGGCAAAGTTCTCATTCCCTGGAGGGTGAGTTTGGCTGTGTTAAAGTTAAGAAACATGTCTAGTCTTTTTGGTTTGGTTCCTCTCCTCTTGCCTGCACCTGTGCCCCTCCCTAATCATCCACCTCCATGCCACCGGAATCAATTTCCCAATGCCTGCATGTGTTCCTGCTTTAACACCTAGAGGGCTGGTTCCCCACTGTTCTCAGGGTAAAGGCTTAGCTCACCAGCATGGCACACAAGAGCCTTCACAACATGCTTCCTGTCTAGCTTCTCAGCCTCAATTTGTTTAATTCCTCACTAAATACTGTCTGGAATTATCAGAGTGATTGTCACTTCCTGGGTAGTAAAGGATTTAACTTTTGCCCAAAGACAGGTCTGTCCTTTGCCTTCAGTTACTGGGAGGTGTCTCTATAGGCCCCTGGAATTTTTTGTCTGATAAGAGTGTCTTTGTCCATGGGAGCCATGGTTGCTGGACGATCTAACAACAGGATCCATGATGGTGGCTTTGGGTCATGCAGTAGCCACTCACTTCCAGCAGGCTTGGAGACTAAAGGACAGCCACATGGACAGCTGACCATAGAGCCACAATGGAGACTCTGGACACTGAGGCTTGGGTGAACTTCCCTTGTTCGTGATACTCCATGCATGTTGTCATGTGTCATTGCCAGGAGGAGTCAGTGCTGTCCGTGACTCCACAGGGACAGGACACCTGGAAACTCTGCAGGGCTCTGCTCCCTGTGTCTCTTCCCATTGCTGACTGTGTGTCCTTTCACAGTGATAAACCATAACTCATAGCTGTGCATGTAACTACTTTTGGTGAGTTATGTGAGTCCTTTTAGAGAAGTATTAAAACTGAAGGTGGTTTGAGAACCCCCTGAACTTGCAATTAGTGTTGGAAGGGAGAGCAGGCTATGGACTCTGGACTCCACACTATCTCAGTGTGCACAAAAGCAGTTCCACAGAACGTGTGCAGCTCCTGCTCTCTCTCTCTCTCTCTCTCTCAATAGCTCTCTCCTCTTTATTCACTGGCATAATCCTTTTCAAACCTAAAGGCATAACTACACTGATATAGTACAAACTGGTCTCACCCAGTAGATAAGTGAGGGACTGTGTCAGATCTAATTCATAAATGCTTTATGGCCTTGGTCTTCCCTTTGGTTAAAAAGAGAGAGAGAAGAACAAGGAAGCTTGGACCCTAATGGTGATTCTCAGGAGGACCCTGTGTCAGGGTTCTGAGTGAACAAGAGCAAACAAGAAGGGAGGTGCCCAGCTGATCTGGTTTGACTCCAATGGCCCTTTGAAGCAGTAGCTGAATTGGGGGTGGGGGGTGTGAGTCCTCCTTCATGAGAGCAGAAAAGTTAATATTTTATCAGTGTCTGTGCATTCTCATTAACTCCATCTTAATTTAGATTAAAAATATCTGTCCCATAATATGAGATAATTTAACTTCCTACTATTTCTTTCAAGTCAGATCTCTTTTATATTTAAGAAAAAAAATTTTGTGACGTCCAAATAAACAAAAATGCTATGAAACTCGTCTTTGTTTAGCTACTTCCTTTTGGCCAGATCAGACCATCCAGTGCTTATCTAGAGAGATACAGCCTTAATAAATACTATCCAAAGAATGCTCAGAACAAAGCCAACTCTCAATGCCCAGGCAAAGCATTGCTGTGTTTATGCAGAAACCCGATCCATGGGCTTAAACACACCAGACCCTCCTCCCAAGAGGAGAAGCCTCGCATCCATATGTTGGCGCCATCAGGAATGCAGATAACACCATATGTCACCAAACATGGCACTGAGGCTGCCCTTGGCCAAGTTCCTGAGGCTTGCTGGTGATGCATTTCCCGAGCACAGGCATTTTCAAATGAGCTGCTGAGAGGCTGGATGACAGGCTCTGATGCCATCAGAAGATTCAAGTTCTAATCAGCTCTTTGGAGCCAAAACTCAGTCCCTGGTAGCTCATGAGGCTGAGCCTGCAAACTGGTTCCAACGCAATGTAAGCTCTCTGATAACATCTGAACATACTTTCCTTTCGAGAACTGTGGCAGCCCTTCCATGCCTTGGCATGTAAATGAGTCAATGCCATAGTTGGTAATGAGTGCCAGTCCCTTTTTTGACAGGTTAATTAATATTCATTATTCAACAGGGGAGAAAATGTTGAGTTGTTTATCATTGGTTCATTAGGTTCAGCCAAATAAAAGATAAACATAATTACTCTCATAAACTACTGTGACAGAACCTAAAAACTATAAGGGGGAAATGGATGCCTTCAGGAAAACCCTAAGAAAAATGAGACCCTTGGGTCTTAGCAGGTGAGTGAGAATGCCACTTCTTGTCCCTACGGCCACCTGCCAATGGTGGCTTGCTTTGGACCCAGACAAGAAAGTTTGCCTAGAAACACTCTACCTTTGCATTTTACCCTGCCTTTGTCTTCACTGATGAGGTACTGGAGGATTTTTTTTACTGCTTATTACTAGTGGGGTGCGTGTGTGTGTGTGTGTGTGTGTGTGTGTGTGTGCCCGCACGCCTGTGTAGGAGTTAAAGCTGTTGTGCATGCAAGTTCTCTGAGCACATGGCCGCTCCTGACAGCAGCCCCTGTCCCTGTCCCCATCCGTGCTAATGCTGGTGGAGGCGTGCCAGGCTTCTCCAGCCGTCCCTTTGCCATCCCGTGCCGCCCTCCTCCACTGCCTCCCTCACCGTCGGTAACTCAGTGGCTGACTCTCCAGGTCTCTAACTCAATCCTCCATGCTTCCGGCGGAATGCCCGTGTCCTCCCAAGTTCACATTTGAAGCACGAACTGCAGTGTGGCTGGACTTGGAGATAGGGTCTTGCGGAAGCAATCAAGGTGGAATGAGGTCATAAGGTGGGGCCCTGACCTTACAGGAAGAGAGACCAGAGCTCTCTCCGAGCGGGCAATCGCTGAGAAAGGGGCCATGTGAGGACACAGAGGGAAGGCAGCCATCCACAAACAGGCCAAGGAGAGAGCCCTCACGGGGAGCACAATCTGCTGGCCCTTTGATCCGGGAGCTCCGGCCTCCGGGACGTGGAGAAAACAGATGTCTGTTGTCTAATCTACTCAGTCTATGGTATTTTGTTAAGGCAGCCAGAACAGACTAATACACTCTGTGTCTCTGGAAATGGTAACACACACACACACACACACATGCACACAAACACACAGGTGTGCCCACACAGGCACACAGAGGTACACACACCTCCTCTGTTGCAGTTTCCTCACTGCCCTGTCATTGTGTATTTAGGAGCATCTGATGAGGATGACGGGGATGAGGAGGATGATAATGTAAGAGAAGAAACTGTCCTAAGGTCAGGAGCTCCTGTTTTTCCCACCAAGGCACTTACACACCCATCAGCTCATTCAAAGAGCCTCAGTCTCCAAGGCCATGGTTTCTGGGAGAAAGCCGGGTTCTCAGAGATGAACTTCAGGCAGCAAAAGTGACCCTCTCCAAGTTAACAAAAGGAAAATAAAACTCAAACTCTGCAAGCCTCTAGCGATCTGCCCCTGGTGGACACAGGCTGTGATAAAGTATAAAACAGGTATGCATGCGACACAAAGGATGTCCATGACTTTACTCATCTCTACAACAAATGTTCTGAAGAAATAAATGTTATAATATGGTTTGCTACAGGCTGGGTTTTCTGAGAGCAGACAGAAAGAGTGAGTTTGGGACACAGGATGTTTGTCAGAGACAGGCCCTGCAGAGGGGCCAGGACAACACAGCACTGAGCAGAGCAGGAGGCTGAACGGCCATGCAGGCTCGATGCAGCCCACAGGGCAGGGACCCCCAGCAGTGAGTGTCCCAGCCTCCGCCAGGCCTTTAAACCCCTTCCTCACTCAGCCGCCAAGAGGGCAAGGCAGCTCTGGAGCCTTCTGCCAACACACACCTGCTGCTGGGCAGGGAGGCCTTCCCAGAGGGGCCCCGAGCTGCCCACGTCTGTTTCTACACCAAGCTGAAGCTCCCTCGGGACTTCGGGACCCTTTCCTGATCCCACTCCTATTTCCAAATATGGCCACTGCATTGAAGCAGGTTGGGTCCTTCCCATCGATGTTTATATACTATAAATTAGTGTACCCATACAAACTACTCAGTTCTGCTTAGTATGTTTTAGCCACACAAAATATATATATACATATATTTAAATATTATACATATATATTTAAATATTTTATATATAAATATAAATATACATAATATTTAAATGTGTGTATATATATATATAGTCCTGCAGCTGCATTTTTTTAAATTCAACATTCTGTTTAAGACTATGCTGATATATGCCAATCTAATTTAATTCATTTTCAATGATGTGATTCCACTGTGTTTCTATGCTGTGATTTATTTTTGTTGAATCCTTCTGTTGGATGTGTGAGCCTCTTCTATTTCTTATCCTCACAAGCAGAGCTGCAATGGACACCGGCCCACCTGCACCCCTTGTCTGAGGGCTTCTCTAGGGCACCAGGTGCAATTGCTGTTCTTGTATTCCATCCCCCTGAACCTTCTGGGGTCTCCACACAAGATTAATGTTGAGGTACAAAACACCAACCTGTAATTCCCAGAATGGCCCTCTGCAGTCCCTTCCAACCCAGACTCAAACTGCCAATTCCAGGGGATTGATAACGGGAACATCACAAAGCAGGTAGATTGCTGCTCTTAGCCATGCCAAAGACAGTACTTCTAATCAACTGGACTGTGTTCATAAACCTGTCTTTTTAGATCAAAACTTTTTGCTGCAGGGGCTCTTCTTTCAAAATAGAGAAATACAGGGGCACTTGGGTGGCTCAGTCAGTTAAGCGTCTGACTGGTGATTTCAGCCCAGGTTGTGATCTTAGGGCCATGAGATTGAGCCTCACATTAGAATCCATGCTCGGCAGGGAGTCTGCTTGAGACTCTCTCCCTCTCCCTCTGCCCCTCCTCCAGCTTACTTTCTCTCTCTCTCAAATAAATAAATAAATCTCTAAAGAAATGGAGAAACATAGTGTAATATGTATGCAGATATGGCCAAAAAGAAAAAAAGACCAAGTCTCCCATTCTTCTGTGTTTTAATGTAATCAATGTAACAATTGTTATACCAAAAAAATGAGGAAGTAAGCAGAAACAAAAACCTAGGATAACCCTGTGAGCAGCTGAAGCAGATGTGTAGGCACTGGGAGTCTGGGCTCTCATCACAAGACCCACCTTCCCATGCTCATCAAGACTTACCCGATCTTTCTGCGGTAGAATGGAGACGTGAGATTGAGATTGTTGTTGAGATTTAATGACGTTTGCTCAACACAGATGGGAGTGGGGAGAAAATGAAGATTAACCATTTAAAAAATGGGAGTGATGGATTTTTTTAGGCCAGTCATGCCAGATAGTATGTATTGTACGACCCCAGTGTCATAATACCTGAAACAGGGTGGGGCGGGGAGGGGCCATTTCTCCTTCTTCACCCAGTGTTTCTGGACCTCTTTGCGTTCTATACCCTTTATCTGAAAATCAAGGATGATAATAGCACTTGTTGCATTGGCCCTTGTTGGGACCGAACAACTATAAGCAAACCCTTAGGACGGCAAGCAGCACATATTAGTGCCCCATAAATGTTGAGGATGAATAAGGCACAGCAGCCCCAGCAAGGACCTCCGTTTTAAAACTGCAATCACTAATGCTGATGATCATGTTCTTGGTTCAATGAATAAAATAAATAGTGTTCAGTATTTTCTCAACAGACAGAAGGTGAATAAAATATAACTCAATAATAATAAATAAAATAAAAATATACATCATTATTAAAATGCGAATAGTGCTATAAAAATAATTATGACCTTGGTTTGTTAAGGGAAAAAAAATAACCTTCATAAAGTTCAGTGTTCTCTCAACAAATAAAATGGTAAATATAATATTTTGGAGTCATTTTTATCCAAAAACACCATATAGAAAGAGTACTCCAAATGCCAGATAAACTACATTATTGTTTCTCAAAATTGCTTCCTTCACTGTTTTCACAAAATTTCGATGGAAAGGTGTTTGTGATAAAGTATGTTTGGTCAGTGTTGGTCTAAAGAAAGCTAAACAGGGATATCCTCTTTCTGTGATGGATTTGGAAACTAGAACCAGTTCTCCTTGCTGAAAACAAATAGAAGATCTGGAAGCACATTAACACAAAATTTTGAGCTAACAATGCAAGAATTGTGTATCTGAAGTCTAAGAAAGGGAGCACACATAGGTAAGCCTGAGATTTAGAATCCTTTTCCCCAGGGGGTGTCTGTCAGTTTAGAATAGATAGCTAAGAAACTAAGAAGCTGAACAATATTGTTAAGAATCACAGAGGACAAGAGAGACAAAACTTGTAGTTGAGGGCTCAGTGTGGGGAGCCCTGGTATATCCATCTGTTTGGGCGTTGAGACCCTAAAGAGCTACACCCCAGTAGTAAGTGGGGTTGTAAGTAAATTATCTCTCTCAGGGACTAAGCTCTACTTACATTATCTTACGTCTCTGAAATTGGATTGAGATAAACCCTAATTGCCAGTGCCCTGAACTGCTTACCAGAAGTGTATCTGTCTTTGTGGAATAAATTAGCAAAGGAAATGAATAAACCAAGTTCCATCCAACAAACCAATGGATCTCACAAATAAGATGTTGAGCAAGAGAAGCCAACACATAGGAATATACACTTTACACTTCTTTTATATCAAGTTCAAAACCGGAAAAGTGCCCAAAGGTGTTAGAAGTGAGGACAACGACGATCTTGCAGAAGAGCAAAAAGGAGATGAGATGATAATTGGGGGAAGTATGGGATGCATCTGGATTGCCTGCATCATTCTTTTCTTATATGATGAAGAATTCAGTGCTGGCTTTGAGATAATTCATGCAGATGTAATGTAGGTTTTCTGTATGGTTTGATACAGGACTTACATTTTTTAAGTTTTAAAAAAGGGGAGAAAGACAATTCAATAGGTTCCTGTACTTTGGGACTTCTGAAAGACTTTAACACACACTATGAGTCCTCAAGTGGGGTGTGTGTGTGTGTATCAAACTTGTTTCATCAAAGAAGACTTTTTCTTAACCACTGAAGGATCTCTGGTTTCCAGGGAATAGTTTTGGGATTCTCTGAATTACCTTTTCGTTCATAATCAGCCCTAGCAGTCTTTATGCTCTTGTAAATGTGCCTAGGAATCAACAAGGGCAAACCTTATTTGGTAGCTGTATGGCCCCGTTGTTACAATGTTGTCCTGAAGATTGATACCTACAGCAGTCTCACTGAGAAGATAATCTTTAATAGTCAAGATATAGCCTTGCTGCTGTAACAAAACAAAGAAGTAAGAGTGGTGTGCTTAAACAAGGTACTTTATTTTTTTTTTAAGATTTTATTTATTTTTTTGACAGAGAGAGACACAGTGAGAGAGGGAACACAAGCAGGGGAGTAGGAGAGGTAGAAGCAGGCTTCCCACTGAGCAGGGAGCCCGATGCGGGGCTCGATCCCAGGACCTTGGGATCATGACCTGAGCAGAAGGCAGACGCTTAACAACTGAGCTACCCAGGCGCCCCAAGGTACTTTATTTTTATCTCAAGTTTTGATAACAGTCCAAGGCTGGTATGGTGGCTCCACTCCCACTGGGGACTTAGGGTCTTCTGCCATTTTGTTCCGCTATCCTTTCTTTATGAGGCTTCCTTCTCGTGGCCCAGGAGGGCTGCTAGAGATCCATCCACCACACATCCACATTCCAGCCAGTAGGATTAGGGTAAGGGGACAAGGTAAAAGAGCACATCCTTTGTTTTAGGGCATAGTCTAGAGTTAGCATATATTATTTATACTCGCTTGTCATTGGTCAGAATTTAGTCACAAAGCCACATCCAGCTGCAAGGGAGACTGTAAAGAGTACCACTGTCAAGTTAATACATAAGGGTTTTGTTTTGTTTTGTTTTGTTTTGTTTTTGTTTGTTTTTAACTAAAGGAGGATAGGCATTGGGGAAAAGGTCTTTGATCCTTCTCTAACTAAAAAGCTCTGGAAGGAGTTTAAAAAGATAACCTTTTTACGGGTATATCTTATGAACAATATCAATGATAAAGAACAGGGAAATCAGAATATAGGTAAAAGTAAAAAGACATAATGTAACAATGGAAAGCAACAATGATTGCCAGTTTGGGTAGCATTATATCAGCAGGACTCTGGCTATTTCTGTGTATCAGTAGAGAGAGGTGATCTGGAGAATGGTCTATCTTTGACACAACATCCGAGCAGCAAGTTCACTAGAAGAGTGCTACAGAAAATGTTTTGACCAGATGGCCAGTATGTGTTACATACGCCTGCTTGTGCGAGACAATTGTGTGGTATGTTGGAAACAGCAGGAGCTTTGAAGTCAGAAGGACCTGGGTGTGAACTTTGCATTTGCCACTTCGGCCAGGTGTGACTTTGCGTGATCTTTCAACCAAACCAAAGCCAAATCAAGCCCCAGAAATGTCTGGGGTTTTACTTTAGAGACCTTCCATTGGTATCGGTTCCCTCTTCCCATGAGTCAGTGTAAAAATGTCATTTTCCCTCGAAACCCTGCAGCCTGCAAGACACCTAATTAACAGCCGCACTTTGAAAGGCACCTAACGAAAGCCTCCCTATGTATCTGAGCACAGGGACTCTCATTAGTGAAGCTGGGCTGGGTGATTATTTATACCACTTCTATAATTAAAAATTCTGAAAGCTAATTAGAATTATCCATCAGTATTTCAACATGCCAGGACTAAGATCTTAACCTTCCTTGCAGCATTGTTCTTCCCTCTCCTGCTCCAATCCCTGCTGGAACCCCACAGCTTTCCCAGAGTCCTGTTTTGTGTTTCCCATGTATTTCCTTGAGTTCCTGGCTGTCAGAACGGCTATCTGTTTGTCATTTCTGAAACGGGAAGGAAAGTGCCAACAACTGCTTCATCTGAACACTTCTGCTATCCAAATAAATATTTGCAAGATGGGAAGCTCAGGTTCCAGGCAGTGTGCCTGTGTCCCCATTCCATCTCAGCCTGCTTCTCTTGTCCTTCACATAAAGGGCCCTCTGGTGCACCTGTCAGGGCCCCTAGGTGTCTCTTGTAAACACCACATGTATTTAGTAGCCATTGGTTCCAGTCGTGGATCAAACAGTGAGGAAAACCAAAATATCAGGAGTTTCATTTAATTAAAGTAACTGCACTGAGAGGACCCATCTGAGAGTCTCTTGCAAGTAGTTACTGAACCCTAGGTGAGTCGAGAGAGACATTTCAATCTGGAAGAAGTCTGTTGGTTACATCATCATCATCATGATGACACCACCATCATCATAATTATCCAAGACATTGGCATTGGAATCTTCCCCACTGGGTGCACAATACCCCCCACAGTGGGTACAGGAGTTCATGCTGGCATGGACACCATCCAGACCTGCTTCAAGCACCAGCCATATGCCATTTCACAGGATAGAAATGCTTCTGGAAACTGTTCTGTACATTGAATCTCAAATGCCACAGGAAGCAGAATTTTCCAGGCATGTGTGCCTGCAAGGTCTTCTGGTTACAAATGACATCTGGTGAGGAGTTTCTCATGAAAGACTTTGGATGGTGCTAAAACGGAAGAGAATGTGTGCCATCACCAAGAGTTGGATTTGATAATCAACTTTTTGCTAGAATCCTAGGGGAAATTACTTTCAAAGCTAAGGACAGTGGATTGGAAAGCACAGTTAGTGAACCTACCTCACAAGGTCACTAAAAATTGGTAAGTTTGCTTGACTGAAGGTGACTGACAACTTCTGGCTCTATGACTTTTTGCTCTACCAACTAGAAAATTGGACAGCCATCCCTTTACTATGGGGGTGGTGGTTTTGTCAAGCAGAGAGGTATTTTGTACTTTCCCTAGCCCTGCCAGGAACTGCAGGTCCCCCAGAACAATAGGACAAAATTTAGGAAGATGGAAGATGGGGTGGCTCTGGCACTGAGGATAACCCTGGCAGATATGACCACAGGTAACAAGACTAAGAGAAAATTTCACCTCAGCCTAGCAGAGCTACTTTACAAGAAAGACACCGGGATTATAATCCATGCCCATTTCCCCACCTTCCATCTGTACTTCATTGACTGAATCCCCAGCTGTGCTCAGGGAGAGAGAAAATGGGATCAAAGGTAACACAACATGCTTACATGCAAATACCAGGACAGCAGAAATTCTTCTCAATTGGACATCAGTACATAAATATGATGAATAGATTTTTATTATGGTTTACAAATATTCTGTGCCTCTTCTTACCGTAGGAGTATACTTCCCCATCATGTTGAACTAAGGCATAGTCATATGACTTGCATTGGCCAATGGAAGGTAAACAGTATGATACGCATTATTTTAAGGTGAAAGCCTCATGGGTTAGCATGTGTCTAACCGCCATGTCTTCTACATCACTACAATGAACCTCTCACCTGTGGTTTCCCTTTCCACTGCAGTCTGGAGCAGATATCCTTTTGATGGAGCACCAGAAAGCTAATAGTTGTGTAACACTATGTCACAATACCTATGTCATTCACCTCCCTTCATCTCAGCACATAGGCATTTATCACCTAACTTTTATGACAGCATATTGTTATAACGGTTCTATATTATTAGGTTATTGTTGTTAATCTCTTACTGTGCCTCATCTATAAATTAAACTTTATCAAGGTACATATGTATAGGAGAAAACAGTATGTATGGGGTTCAGGTGTCCACTGGGGGGTCTTGGAATGAATTCCCGCAGATAAGGGGGACACTGTAATCACTATAGCCACCCCAATGGCCAGCAATGTTCCAGACCAAGCCTGCCCTGTCACCTTGGGCTTCAAAGTAAGAATGACAGGAGCCAAGACTCAGCTGACCAGTAATAAATGTGTAACAGGAGAGAGAAATAAACTTGTTTTACATCACTGAGACTAGGGACTGATTTTACCACAGGGCAACCAAGATAATCTTGACTGAGATGATGTAAAACAGACAGATGTCAGTGAAACCCAGCTGGGTAGAAAAATGCATGTATCTGAAAAATAATAATGAATCAAAGCTGGCATAGCTATTTCAGTATCATGCAAAATAAACATGAAGGCAAAACCAAATACAAAGAGAAAATCTTAAACTAGAGAGAAAAGACAGATTACCTCAAAGGAGCATTCTCCAGACAGTAGACTCTGAAAAAGCAGCACCTGAATCCCAAATCATGGGATGATAACCTCATTGATGCTCACTGGGAACATAAAACTCTATGCGGAATGTAAATACGCTTCAAGAATGCAGATGAAAGAATGAAAGTTTCAGGAAAAAGAAAGAAAATTCACTCTCAGCAAATTCTTACTGAAGGAATCTTTAAAGACTATGTTCTTGTGGCATCAAAAAATACATAGATAACTGCAGATGAGTGGTCTAAAGTGCAAGATAAAACAAAGAGGAAAAATGTGAGAGGTCTAAAGAAACAGTGACTGAAGGAAATAATAAAACCTATCTTTTGTGGGACTAAAAATATTTGGGGTTAAAATTTATGAAAAATATAACATATAAGAGATCCTTAGATTCAAGAACTTTACGGTTATTGTGTTGTGCAAGGGAACAGAAAAAGCCATTGGTCAATTTTATAATTTGGAGATTTAGTTATGTATGTTCTAATTTCTGCAATAATCACTAAAGGAATAGACTTAAAGCATGTACCTTCCAAAGTATGGGGGAGGGGGTGAGAAAACAAATAATTCAAAATAAAGTGGGAAAAAAAGGAAAATAGAAATGTCAGAAAAAAAATAAGAAGAATAAAATGACATAGTATAAAATGAATAAACATTTTTTAATAATTACAATCCACATAAAAGAAATAGTGTCATATTTTTCTTCACAAGTAGCATATCTAAAATCTAAGATTATAGTAAGTTTAAAAGTAAAAGGGCAGAAAACAATGTACTTGACAAATACAAAGCTAGTATCACTATTTTAATACCAAATAGGACTTGAAGAAAAAAATGATTACCTGAGCAAGAGAGGGTTACTCACAGTGACATAAGATACATTTGACTAGGAAGGTTTAAGGATTCTAAATAAGCATGCATCTAATAGCATAAGTCACAGTACATGAAGCCAAAACTGAAAAATAAATAAATAAAAGAGAAATACACAAATACAAATCATACAGAGAGATTTTTACCATTTCATTTGGGAATTGATGGAATAATCTGACAAAAAAATATTTGAATCTGCCAATTTAAAAAACCTGACCTAATGGGCATGTAAGATAGTGCATTTAAGAAAATACATAGTCCTTGCAAGCACATTAAGCCAAATCTCAACAAATAACAAATGATGGATAGTATATGAACTATGTTTGTAAATAAAAATGAGAGTAGGAATCAATTTTTAAAGATAACTATAAAAAATCTTATGTCTGGAAATCAATAAATACTCTTCTAAACTCTTTAACCATAGAATAAGTCATAATCAAAATTAAAATAAATGTAGAATACAAAGATAGTAAAAATAGTACATATCAAAACATAAAAGGGCCATTTACATATATTCTTAACTGCTGGTGTTAGAAAAGAAGAAAGTGTACAATTAATGAAAAAATAATTCATCTAAAGAAGGTAGAGAAAGAATAACAATAATCAAAATAAATGATATAAAATAATAATGAAGATAAAACAAGAAATTTAAAATTAGAAAATAAGCATATGGAGACTCAACAAAGCTAAAAACTGGTTCTCTAATGAATCTAATAAAATTGATAACTCTTTAACAAGATTTATCTAAAAAAAGGGAAAAGGTGCAACTGGAAAATGTTAAGGATGATGTTGCAATATTAAAGCTAATAAGAAGATACTGTGAATAATTCATCCCACTACATTACCTTTTTTAAAAAATTTAGACAAATGAAAATCTCCTACCAAACATTTAAGAAGCAAATAATTCCATATTTTTAAAATGCCAAAATATAGAAAGGAATATAATGTTTCCCAATTTATTTGATGAGATTAGCACACAGCTAATTACAACATTTGACTAAAGCAGTATATGGAAAATTACAATCTACAGTCTTTTGTTTAAAATCCTAAACAAAATATTAACAAACTAAATCCAGGGTGATTTATAATGTTAATAAATCATGAGCAAGTTGGTCTTATCTCAGAAATGCAAGGTGGATTTAGCATGAAGATATTATGGCAGTTTACCACATTAATTGATTAAAAAAGAGCAACCATATCATTAATTCAACAGATGCAGAAAATAAGTTTTTGGTAACTTCTAAGATCAATTCATGACAAAAAATTATAACAAACTAAGGGGAAGGAACTTCTGTAGTCAGACAGAAATCTTAAAAAATACTACAGCAGGTGTGCCTGGCTGGTTCAGTAGGTGGAGCATGTGACTCAGTCTTGGGGTTGTGAATTCAAGCCCCACGTGTGGCATGGAGTTTACTTAAAATAAAATTAAAAAAATTTTTTTAAAGATACTACAGCAAATTTCTTTGTTAATAGTGAAATTTGAAAAGTAACATCTTTAGAAGAGTAGAGTGTTCACTATTTCACTTATATTCAACATGGTATTAAGGGTTTTAGCCAGCTCAGTAAGGTAAGAAAAATATATTGAAGGCACAAAAATTGGAATGAAAGAAACAGAACTGTTACTATATTTTATAGTTACCCTACAGAAATGGGAAAAACACCCTACCC
Source organism: Neomonachus schauinslandi (assembly GCF_002201575.2). Taxonomy (NCBI): domain Eukaryota; kingdom Metazoa; phylum Chordata; class Mammalia; order Carnivora; family Phocidae; genus Neomonachus; species Neomonachus schauinslandi. The sequence continues at coordinate 3,080,942 of NC_058406.1, forward strand.
AAAATTTGTCTGAGGCATAGATACAGGCCACACACACACACACACACACACACACACACACACACACACAACAAAAGGGTACAGGAAGGTTGACTACTCACATAATGAGGCTTTCTGAGGAGAGCAGGGCATCTCCCATGCTGGTCCAAATGTAGCGTGAGCAATCAGGCAAAAGAAACTGGCTTGAGGTTTTTTTTATGGTGGTTAGGTGGTGGGACCAGCCTAAAAATTCCCATATGCAAGACCTGGCTTGAGCGGCTTGAATTCCACACCTGAGCACCAGGCTTTGCTCAGGTGTGGCACAAAAAAGGAAGTGGAAGAGGGCTTAAAATCTGGTGCAATTGAACATCAAAAGTGGAGTCACAGTCTTTATTACATTTTCTACAGATATTATTGATATTGAAAGGTGAAAACAATGTAGATTAGGTATCAAAATTACTATAAGAAAATAGCAAAATTACTAGATATAAAATTTATACACAAATTCAACTGCATTTCTATAAACAAGCAGCAAGTAGACATTTAGATTAAAATGAAAAGATTTACCACAGTATCCAAAATATAAACTACCGGGGGCACCTGGGTGGCTCAGTCGTTAAGCGTCTGCCTTCAGCTCAGGTCATGATCCCAGGGTCCTGGGATCGAGCCCTGCATCAGGGTCCCTGCTCCACGGAAAGCCTGCTTCTCGCTCTCCCACTCCCCTTGCTTGTGTTCCCTCCTTTGCTGTGTCTCTCTCTGTCAAATAAATAAATAAAATCTTTAAAAATGTATATATATAAACTACCAAGAAATAAATCTGACAACAATATAAAAATTTCCAGAGAGAAGATTCAACAACAGAAGACTCTGAACCTTGCCAGAATCAAATGAAACTCTATTCAAAACCCTATTGAAAAGAGTGGAACCCTATTTTGAAACTCTAATCAAAAGTGTGTGGCTCTTCTGTTGTTTGGCCAACTGACACATGTCATTTCCATTCACAGCCATTGGTTTTTGGTTGAAATTTGTCGCATGGCGCCACCTAACTGTGAGGGGCTACAGAATGTGGGGAAGCAGGTAGAATTATTGATTAGCACCATTCTCCCTGCAAAATGCCCTATGAAATTGAACATGTACATACCCTCTGACCAAGTTTAGGTCATGAAGAAACTCTTGCACATATGCACTAAGAAGCATATCCAAACTTTTTTTTTTTAACGTAAAGGTTGGAAAATGATCGAAATGTCCATCCACTATAGAATGGATAGATAAGTTGTATATTCTCAGATTGAAATACTTAGAATGAGGACTGGAGTCAGCTCATACTGCCTTGCAAGAGCCAATCTGCAACTTTCTTCCCAAATCTGCTTGAAGTGTCTTTACAGAGTAGCTTGAAATCAGCCATGGTGGATGTATTTACACTACAGAAATGGGCAAAGGGTACGAATCAGGGCTTTTGTTCTCTGGAAAGCCAGTTGTTAAAGACTTACCAGCACACCCTGACTGTATTGCAGTAAGGGTGATCAACTATAATATATGCATCAACATGGATAAATCTTTATATTATGTGGAGAAAAACTACAAAGTCGGAGAAGAATATGCACAGTATTATCCTACTTGTCTAAAGTCTCAAAACTGACAAAAATAAGTACAAGAATAACCAGGTAGTAAAGGGAAACTATCAAGGAAGCCAAGGAAATGGTTTATAGCAAACTGAGAATGTGGTTAATCAAGGGAGGTTGATCCAGTGGACTGAGAAAAAAGAACACACGAGGAAGGGAGTTTCATTTATGATTATGTTCTATTTCTTGGCCTCAGTCATGGAAAAATGAATGTTCATTTTATTTTTTTTTAAATTTTATTTATTTATTTGTCAGAGAGAAAGAGAGAGAACATGCAAGTGAGCACAAGCAAGGGGAGCAGCAGAGGGAGAGGGAGAAACAGACTCCCTGCTGAGCAGGGAGCCCAATGCAGGGCTCGATCCCAGGACCCTGAGATCATGATTTGAGCCAGAGGCAGATGCTTAACCAACTGAGCCACCCAGGCATCCCTGAATATTCATTTTATGATGGATCTTTTATATGTTCATAAATATTTTCATCCACCCTTTTGTGGGTATGCTACATTTCACAATTCACAAAAACTTATCCAATAGTAAAATTAAAATCAGCACTGGAGAAAATAAAAAGTAAAAATGATATATGGAAAACCAGATAAATAATGTGGAGGGGACACTTGGTTTGGTCACCTAGGATGCAGAGGAAGAAGACATGCAGTTCAACATGAGGAGACAGAAGATAGCAAACAGGTATACTCCATATTACCTGAAAATGATGTTTCTTTCCTGTGTGTGTATGGGTGTGGGGAGGGTGGGAAGAGACAAGAATCACTGATAGAGAAGAAATATTTAATAATGGAAAAAATCCTACATTGAAAAATCATTCTGGTCATGAAGTTCAAAGGAGTGTTTCAGACAAAATTAATGAAAAGTTATTTATATCTACATGTACCTGGGGAAAATTATTATTTAAAAAAGTGGGTCAAAGGAGTCTGGTCAAAGATAAAGGAAGAAAAAAAATCATGTTGGGCGCAATCTTTTCTCTGCTCCATTTCTTCTGAAATGGAGTATTGCAATGTCCACAGGGTTTTGAAGGTAAATGTTTGTTGCTCTTCAAATTTGTGCCTCACAAAGCTGTCTTAAGTGCATGAAGGTAACTGAAAGGTACTGTGCGAATTATAAATGCTCGGAAAGCATATTATTCATATACAATTTATTCCATCAGACCAGATCATCACAATGGAGAACTCAAGAAACAGGAAATCCTGTTTTAAAGAAATCTGTCCTCTTGACCCCAAACTCAGAAGCAAAATTAGATTACATTTGACAAGTACTAGCTAAGTTTCCTTTGTCTGCTTCTACAATACCTGAAGATATCTATCCTATAGGATATCCTTTACCCCAGAGGTCAGATGAATTCTTTTGTGATATCAGAAAGCATTTAAAAAGCAAATAGGCAAACAAATAAAAACATCAGTTTTTGTTCTATTCCTCCTGTATTTGTGAAACAATGGCCAAATTTGTTCCATCAATTTTATCTTCCATCTGTGGTCTGTGGAATGCCAGGATGGCACACAGGGACCTCAGAGATGCTGCAGGTTTAAAATTTAATAAAAATGAAATATGCATTCAGATGTGTTCTATCCCAAAATTTAACTTACTGAAGACATTCCCAACATATTAGCTTGGATAATGACTTCAGAATAAGCTGAGAATGGATCTGCACCCCCACCTTCATTCATTTAAACATCTGTGTTTAACATCACAGACCAGGCAGGTTGTACCTGTCCACATATCCATTTACAATTTGGCCATTTTCATACCTGCTCCCACGAAACCATAGAAACAGGCAAACTTCTTCAGGACACATGTGCTATAGGCAACAAAGGTCTCATGCTTGGCTGGGTCCATTTCTGATTCTGTGTAGTCATCACTTCGGAAACACCAAAGGTAGTCATCACGTCAAGATTATATCATATTATAGTTGTTTTAGCACTTACTGTAAATCTTAGGTGCTCCTCTGTTGGCTTTTATATTCTCTTGAAGGAATATGAGAATAGAGTACTCATCGATTCAACTTCGAAACGAAAACCACGGGATGACTCCTCTTTTTAAATAGCCAACAGATGCGTTAGGGAAATGGACGCGAATTTGTTATTTGCCGTACTCCTTGCCTTTAAAAGCAGGTGACTCTTCAGCAGGATTTAATGTTTACTCAGTGTAAATAGCCATGTCCACTAGTATCAGAAGATGAGTGTGGGATATAAAAGCAGAGAATCAGGGTTCCCCCTCTATGAAGAATTTTGGGTAAGGAGAAGGTGGAAGCATCTCCTAGGTGGTCAGGAAAAGAGGTGAGAATATGAAGGTTTTTTTGTATTTATGAGGGGGAGAATTATGGATTATGTTTTTCTTTTTTCATACTTCTCTGGACTCCCCAAAGTTTCTATAAATGAGCATGCACTGCTCTCCTTAATCATAAACTATATTTTAAAAGCAACATACATAATTATGTATAGTCTATAAGACTGCAGCCACATAAAATATGGCTTGTGTCAGCCACAGGGGACATAGACTCAGAATAAAAAACTGGCCTCAGTGCTCAGGAAGTCAGCTCAGAGGTGCATGGTCTGCAGGTGTTAGTGAGAGAGCTAGCAGGACCTTGCCGGCCTTCTCTACCATGGTGGAGAAATGTCATCACCTTCTGAGCAGGGACTGTCTTGGTCATTGTAATCCTAGTCCTTAACACAGTTCTTGGTGTGTACCTGCTCTTCACTAAATATTTGTAGAATGTGTAAGGAGGTTATTTTCAGAAAAAGATAAAATCATGACAAGCATACACATATAAAAATGAACACTAGTTAAAGATCTTATTTTACTCATAGGATATGAAGGAACCAGGCAGACGTTATATTCAGTTCAAAGGGAAACTCAAACAGCACAAATTCACATCTAGTAAAGAAATGTTGAGATGAGCTGCAAATAAAGACAGGGTTTTTTTTTCAAAGAGGGAGGAAGTCAATTTAAACCACTACCTGGCAGGGTAACATTTATATTGCTATCAGTTAGCTACAATTTACAAATGGTTGCAAAATAGCTGGAAGATAATTGTCAGGGCTAGAATCTGATAACCCAGAAGGGCATGATAGAGGCCATGCAGTTTTCCTTAGAAGCACATTTTTTTTTCTACAAATGAATGAATCGCTGGTGTCATCTCGACATGTAGAAGAGAGAACATTAATCAGTATAAATACCTTTAAGTCAGGATCCTGTGTGCGAGATAACAATGACAACTTTTAAGACAAAGCATCGCGTTACCAAGTTGTGTGTCCATCCTGACTGCTTTGTGAAGACACAGGGGCTGAACTGTGTCCTTGCTTGGTGTCCTTGTGGTTGCAGGGAACAGTTGCGGGGTAATCTCTGCCCTGAGGATTCTGATCATGTGCTGTGAACATTTCTATTCAAAGCAAGCTTATCTGTAGCAACATGCTACTCCAGAATTGTACCTTCTATTTATTAGCTTTCACTAACAACCATGGCTTCCACTTCCAATGGGTTCACTTTACAAGCCAAAACAAGTCCTGATGCTCTATTCATAACTGCTGGAGCAGGACCCGGCAGGGAGCCCAACCCCCACTGTGGTATTTCCACTACCTGACTGATTACCTAGCATGAAGGTTCCACATTTAGGCTGCAGTTAGCAACTGTGCATTGATTGTATGGCTGATCCGGAAGTAGGAGGAACTCAGCTCTGCTCAGAACCTGTTTGTTCTGTTGGATAAAGGTTCTTTGCAGGCAGGGAGGAGAGTGGTACTAATTTTAGTTTGGAAATAATGTGACTGATGTCCTTCTCAATGAGTGAAATTCAGTGCATCTTTATTTAAAATAATAAAACATTAAGACATAAAAATGAATAAAACATTTATTCATTAAATGGCTAAAAAGTACCAGGCAGTGTGTTAGTGACTTCATATATAATATATCTGATCATTATAACAAATCTCAGTGCTTAGGGGCCATCCATCCAGCTGTCTACCCATCTATCCAACCGTCTACCTATTTATCCATCCATCCATCCACCAGCCATTCTTCAATACAGCTTTCCTTTCAACCTTCCTTCCACAGCCCACACATCCACCCATCCATCTGTCCATCCATCCATCTGTCCATTCATCAATTTATTGAATGCCATTCTCCAGACTGGGATTATATGATGCATACAGCAAAGTGAGCAAGACAGACACTGTCTCTCTCCTAGGGAACTGACTCAACCCATCAGCAAATTCCATTGACTCTATGTTCAAAATACATCCAAAATCTGACTTCTCACCAACCCATTGTTATCACCCTGCACAAGCAATCACAGTCCTTAGAGAGATCCATGAGGACCTTAGGATCTCATCCTGCCTTGCCTCTCTGACTTTGCTATGTATGTCTCTCCTCCTTCATTCTGTTCCAGGCACTCTGGGCTCCTCTTTGAGTATATGAGACATGGGCTTCATTTAGAGTGTTTTGCATGAACTATCTCCTTGTCCTCTCTTCTTGGGCCATTCTATCCCTAGATAACAGCATGGCTGATGTGGTCACCTCCTTCATGCCTTTTCTCAGTTGTCCCTTTTCAATACCTTAAAAATGGCAACCTAAGTTCCATCTCTGGCACTCCTAATCCTCCTTTTTCAGCTCAACTTTATCTTTTGTCCATTCTAAGTGAATGCTTATTTAAAATGTGTCTTTCTAGGTCCATTGGGATGTAAGATCCATGGGAACAGGCTATTTGTCTCTTTTGTTCTCTGATGTGCCTCTAGATGTTCATATCAATGCCCAATGTGGGGCAGAACTCAGTAAGTTTTTGCTGAATGAATCAATGAATCAATGAATGAATAAGCTCAACAAGAAGAGCTAAGTTAGCACAGTGGTTTTCAACCAGGAGGGCAATTCTGCACTGGAGGAGATGAAAGAGATCAGAATATGCCACCCCAGAATAGACCACTTTGGTATAAAGAGTATTCTAAACCAGAGGCATTTAAGGTTAAAACTATGTAAGAATAAAAGCCTTCTTGGAGCTTTCCTTACCTGACTAAAAGCAGCAACTTTGGGGAAATAAAGCTGCCATAAATTCCTCTTTAGGGTGGACCTACTCCCAGAAGGGAGAACACAGATAAAACTTACCCCGAATGCCCTCTCCAGGGGAGTTTTATGGTCTTGAAGCATATGGAAAGGCCATTTGTACCTGTGTAGACAAACTTTCTTACTCATTTGTTCTCCTGGAAATCCACTTATATTTCAAAAAAGGTTATTTTTTTTTCCTTTTCCCCTCTTTCCTTCACCCATTAAAATGGTAGATAAGCCCCAATTTCTACCCATCCCTCTGAGTTACACATCACTGGGTTCTCCAGTATATATGTGTATGTCGCTCATGTAAATAAATTCTGGTGTTTGTTTTTCTGTTAATCTATCTTTTGTGAGTTTAATTCGCAAGTGAACTTAAGAGAGTAGCAGAAAGGCATTTTCCTCCTCTACAGTGATGTTTGGCAATGTGTGCCGATACTTCTTGTCTGTTGTCACCATCGTGGGGGCGGGGATGGGGTGGTGGGGTTTAATGGCATTTTGTGGGTAGAGACCAGGGATATTGCATAGGACAGCCTCACACAGAACAAAACGCCAACAATGCTGAGGTTGGGAAACCCTCAACTAGTGGTTATAACGGACATTTAAAAATTAACTTCATAGATGTATATTATGGACCATAAATGTACCCATTTCAAGTGTACTGTTTAAAGAGTTGACCAAAGAATTCATCCCTATAAACATTGCTCTCTTCCAGGTAGATCATATTTCCATCTCCCTAAAACATGAACTCAGGCCCCTTTTCAGCCAATCCCTCCCCTCCCCAGACAGCCACTGATCTGATCATCATTACAGCTGAGTTCTCCCGCTCTAGAATTTCTTATAAATAAAATCGCATATGTTCTCTTTTGTCTTTGGTTTCTTTTGCTCAAAATCATGTGTTTGAGATTCAATCTATATAGTTCCATGTGTTTGTAGTTTATTCTTTTTTATTGCTGAGTGGTATTTCACTTTATGAATATAACACATTGCTTTTTCCCTCCCCATTCTCCTGCTAAATGCACATTAGAATTATTTCCTGTTTTTGGCTACAAAGAATAAAGCTGCTCTGGACATCTGTAAAAGTTGATATTTTGGATATACATTTCCATTTCTCTTGTATTGATACCCAGCAACAGAATCATTGGGTCATGCGGCAGATTTAACCACATATGAAGCAGACAGAACAGTTTTCCAGCTGGCAGTAGCATTTTACACTCCCTTTAGCAATCTATGAGAGTTCTTGGAATTGTCCACTGTGTTCATTTCAGCCATTCAAGTGGGCGGAGAGTGGTTTTAACAGATGTTGATTGGGGCATTTATTAAAGCTTTGGTCACCCTTTGGTGAATTCAGAGCTCTCTCTCCAGAAGGTCATATGACCAAATGTTGTGTTACTATTAGACCTTGTAATTATAAGCCCTCGGGTCTCTGCACCTGGAGGATGGGCTTCTGTGAGGTGAATGGACCAGGAAGCTGCTAGTCTGGGTATGGCAGGATCACAACATGACAATGCCACAAGTCTTCAGAACCGTGAGGACACAAAACCCAGAGAGAAGACCACACCACAAAACCATGAAGTTTTTCTCATGCTCCTGCTCTGGCCCCAGCCCTTACTTTCTCAGCAAAATTTTCATATAAGTATACTACTTAGGGGAAAAATAAAATCCTAATGTTTGGGGTGTCTCCGAATTCAAATCCAAAAACCAACCAGAGTTCTGACTAGATTTGGCTACTTTCTCCTCACCTGGGCAAGGGCTGCCCCTCTTTGGCAGGTTTGATGCTGTTTCACCAACTGGCCTTTTGTTCACCGAGCAAGGATTTGCCCCCCTTGGAGTTTAGTTATTTTTAAGTTTCTTTGTACCCACAGCTCTTCAATGGCTTTAAAGAACAGTTTGATTTTGGAAACTTCTCAAGGTTTCATTAGAAATAAAGCCATTTCACATTATTGTGTCTGCTAAATAGAAGTGGAAACTCCTCTTGGGGCAAAATTCAATATGTTCCATGAGAATGTAGCTACAGGATCCTTGAGCCACTCAAAGACAGCTGATTAACCAATTTAGGGGGTCAGGGAAGACTTTCCAAAAGAATCTGGGCTCAAAATCATCAGTAGGAAGAATCCAAAATAGGAGACATGTGGCAGAGTGTTTAGAACCAAGGAAACAAGAGTCAGGAATGAGTATAGAGCAATGAGTGAGTGAGAAATCAAGGTCTTGTTGGAGAGTAAGGTTGGAGGTGGGAATGACCACATGATGCTGGACCTGCACCAGTAGGTAACTTCTAGCCACATGTGGCTACTGAGCACCTGAACTGTGACTGGTCCATCTTGAGATGCATCATAGGTGTAAAATACACACTAATTTCAAAGACTTGGTACAAAAAATAGAATGCAAAATACCTCATTAACAATTTTTATGTTGCTGACATGCTGGAACAGCAGTATTTCAGATATATGGGGTTAAATAAAATATATTATTAAAATTAATTTCACCTGCTTCTTTTTACTTCTTTTCCATGTGGTTACCATAACATTTAAAGTTATATTTGTAGTTTACATTCTATTTTTATTGCATAGTGCTGGGCTAGAGAGTTATACGGTGTCAGACTACGAAGGACCCTAAATATCACCATAAGGAGTTTAAATGATGCACAGAGTAAGTGGGAAAGATATGACCAGATGGATGTGCTTGGATTTTAGAGGGTTAATAAATAGCTCCTGGTTGTTTTGGGTTCTGAATCAATTGAGAGTCAGAGGCAAAAGTCAGACAGATGGAAATAAATATGCTAGTTTTATCACTAGTAATAGCTGGATTTGAGGATAAAACTTTAGATCTATAGTCACAATGGGCTTGCTAACCATTCACCAAAGGAATTAAATCATCCGCTTAGAGACTGACATCTGCAGGATCCCTCTACAGGGCATGGGGGTGGATGTTCTCTGTGGACAGGAAGATCCCAAAGAGTAGAGACAGGAGAACAGATTGAAATGCACACGCCCAGCTCCTTCTCCTAAAAGCACCAGCCAGGTAATTCACTGTCAGGTGTCCGGGGAGAAATGAGAAGAAGAGAGGGAAGGAGAGAGAGAGATGAGGAGGGGAGAGGGGAGATTCCAAGAGGAGTCTGGAGTTGGGAGGTACCCTGTGGTCCAATGTTCTCTCAAAGCATTTCAGTGATACTGCGTGAGTTAGCTATTGTTGTTCTAAGAAATCATCGCACAGGTAATGTCTTAAAACTATGCACACCTGCTCTCTCACAGCTCTAGAGGCCAGAAGTCTGGGTGGGTTCGGCTGCTTTCTCCACTCTGGGTTTCAGAAGGCTGCAATCAAGGGGTCAGTGGAAGCTTGGGAAGGATCCATTTCCAAGCTGATTTGAGATACAGACATGACAGCTGCTGTTTCTTGGTGTTGCAGGACTGAGGTCCTGTTACCTGGCTGGCTGATGCTGGGGCCACCAGTACCTCTTAGAAATCTCTTTACCACCCCTGCAAGGTGGTCCCTGGATCTCAAAACTAGCACTGCTGCATCAGATCCTTCCTGCGCTTGGAATCTCTATGAGCTCCACTTCTGCCGAATCTCTTCTGACTTCCTCTTCTTCTGGTCTGAAGGGGTTCTCTTCTTTTGGGGCTCCTGTGATTAGATTGGTCCCACTTGAGTAATCAGGATAATCTCCCCATCTTAAAGTCCACAACCATAATCACAACTGCAGAGTCCTTTTTGCTGTGTGAGTAACATATGCACAGAATTGGGGGATTTGGGTATGGCCATCTTCCAGGGGCTCTGCCTACCATAGGCACTAAATGAAATATAGACATATCCATTTATGAATACACATCTCCTCTTATTATTAATATCTTGGGAAGTAATTAAAATTCAAAGTTCTTTTCCTTGCTTCAATATCCTCCTATATAAAATAAGAAAAATGCTGAAGCTGTTTTAAACTGTGTCTGATGGTTACAATAATACCATGGAAAGTTCTCAATAAATGTAAGCCATTACCTTTAGGAAGAATGGTGACCTTCCTAGTTGACAGGCCACCAGGATCTGCACCAATATGTAAGGTGAACATCCTGCAGAGCTCAGACCCAGTGAAGCCTCAGAGCCCCAAATCAGGCCCCAACCAGAAATGCTGGTCTTTACCTGTTATTTTTTTTTTTTTTTAAGATTTTATTTATTTATTTGACAGAGAGAGAGACAGCGAGAGCAGGAACACAAGCAGGGGGAGTGGGAGAGGGAGAAGCAGGTTTCCCGCAGAGCAGGGAGCCTGATGTGGGACTCGATCCCAGGACCCTGGGATCATGACCTGAGCCGAAGGCAGACGCTTAAAGACTGAGCCACCCAGGCGCCCACCTGTTATTTTTTTTCCCCACAGCATTGCCTGGTTTTCAAGGTTCTCAGGCAATGTGTTACATTTTTGCCATCTTTGGGAATCAACTGGAGTAGGCTGGCATTCTGTTTGGGGAGGGTACATGCTTCTGCATTTGTCCATCAGATCGTAAATGATTGCTGAAGCAGAAGACAAAGGCAGGATACTAGAGAAGGCAGTCTGGTTAGGATGAGCTTTTCCTATCACACCAGTTCTGCACCATCCAGCAGTAAGAACACCTGGATGTGACACCTGCCAGCTGGGAGCAGCCCCCGTAGAAGAACACACTGTCTCTACATGCTTGTCTACACTGGCCTCTGCCCTGGCCCAGGTGGCCAAGGACCCTGCCTACTTGGAAGCACTTGCTGCAAGTCACTAACCTATTGTGTCCTAAGAAAGCACAGACCATGAACACCTGGGCCATCACACAAAGCCAGGCCCCCTGATGCCCCTTCCTCCAGATGAGATGAGTGTATCTCCACTGATGCCAGGCTTGGTCATGTGACTTGCTTTGGCCAATGAAATGTGAGAAGCAGCGATGTGAACCCCATCCAGGGGGAAACTTTAACTGCCATCCCGTGGTTCTGCCTTGCCTCCTTTTTCTCAATGCTAGGCTGAGCATCTAGGTCAGGGAAGCTGCCTCAGCATGAATGGGGGATACATGGAAGCCAGCCTACAGCAAGCCATGTGATGCAACTGGGAGTAACCATTTTTACTCATAAGCACTGAGCTTGGGGGCCCTTTGTTATAGCAGCATAACTATGAAAGCTAGTGGATGCATACCATTTCATCAGGAATACCTGCTATTCCTCGGCCCCAGGATGACTAACTACGGGCTTCCCTTTCACGGGGCAGGCCTTCCAGCACCTGGCAGATAGTAGGCAACAGGAATGCTTTCTTCAGATGGCTCTGTGGACCAATTGTGTCCACCTGAAATTCATACAGGAGCCCTACCCCCCAGTGTGGCTGTATTTGGAGATGGGGGTCCTTCAGGAGGCAACCAAGTTGAAATGAGGTCCTAAGTGTGGGGACCTGATCCAATAGGACTGGTGTCCCTATAATAGAGGGAGACACCTGCAGCAAGAAAGTCCATCTGTGAGCCAGGAAGAGAGCTCCCATCAGTCAGAGTGGACTGGGGCCCACCAGGACAACCTCGTTTTAACTTAGTTACCTCTTCAAAGACCCTACCTCCACATACAGTCATGCTCTGACATATTGGGGGTTAGGCTTCACCATATGACAATTCACCATATAAATTCTGGGGAAAACACAATTTGGCTCAAAACAGCCACTATCTGCCTTGTCTCTTAAAACATCTTGCTTGATCATCCAGTCCCGTCTTCCATTGCTGTTGTGAATTTGGAGGTCGCCGTTGCAGATGGTGTGGGTATAAGGAGAGAGGGGACAGAGGGCATACAGTTTGTCTGCATGTCACTACACAATGGTGATCTTCTGTTTGTCTGCTACTGCAGCCCCACGTGGCCTACCCTGATGTCCAGAGACACACACATCTGTAACTCAGGGGTGGTCTGGATAGATATATAGATCTGGGTGTCCTCAGTGAGATAAATGGGAATTAAAGCCATGAGAGTTGATGGAATTACCTATCCAAGGATCACTGCCACAGCAGTGAGGACAAGGTGGGATTTTGAAAAGGAGTGCCAGGTTCTGCCTGATCAAGGCCGAGCATGAGGGTTCTAGCCAGCGCAACTCCAGTGCGAAGAGCCACAGCCAGTGTTCTGGTGTTTAAGCCAAGATTGGAGGCTGAGAAGGAGACAGAACCATGGGGGGCAGCTTTGGAAAAGAGTGACGGCAGGTGGGAGATCCTTATGGTAACAGCTGGAGAAAATGTGGGGTCCAAGGAATTGTATTTAAGATGAAATAGTCTCGTTAGGCAAGATGGCGGAGGAGTAGGAGACCTGGATTTCGTCTGGTCTCAGGAATTCAGCTGGATGGAGATCAAACCATTCTGAACACCTACAAATTCAACAGGAGATCGAAGAAAAGAATAGCAACAACTCTCTGAACAGAAAAGCGACCACTTTCTGGAAGGTAGGACGTGGGGAGAAGTGAATCCGAGGCGATATTCGGGAAGATAGACGGCGGGGGAGGGGCCTCCATTGGCCCCTTCTGGCAAGTGATAGAGCAGCAGAGCACAAAATTGGAACTTTTAGAAGTCGGCTCCGCTGAGGGATGTCACTCCGGTGGCTAAGCAGGGGGTGGAACCCTCGCAGGACACTGTGTTCTCAGCACCCTCGGGGTCAAGAAAGACCGGGGGTGCCTGAGTGCGGCAGAGCTCCCAGCTTACCGGAGCGGGGAAGCTGGCTGCAGAGACGGAGCCGAGGTGTGGGCTCTCAGCTCGGGGTTGCCATAGACCATGATCCACGGCACAGTCGGGCCACTGCTCCTCCAGCAGGGACCCAACAAGTGGCAGATCCAGGGAGACTCCCCTTCCCCCCCTGGGAGGAGAGGTGCGGGAGCACACCGCAGGGATCTGCTGGGTTTGGAGACTCCACACAGGGTCGGGTGCCAGAGATAGAAACGCGTGGTCACAGGCCAGGTGAGCACGGAGTGCGGCCGGAGACCGGGGAGCCGGGAGTGACTGACGGCTTTTCTCTGGGGGTGCACTGAGGAGTGGGGCCCTGAGTTCTCGGCTCCTCCGAGTCGGAGATTGGGGGGCCGCCATTTTCACTCTCGTCCTCCAAAGCTGTACCAAAAACTTGCAGGGAACAAAAGCTCCCGAGAGCAAACCCGAGCAGATTACTTAGCCGGGAGGGGGCAAGGGCGGGGCAATTCCGCCTCCGGCAGAGACATTTGGAAACCACGGCAACAGGCCCCTCCCCAGAAGATCAGCGAGAACAGCCAGCCAAGACCAAGTTTACCGATCAATGAGAAGGGCAGAACTCCAGTGCTAGGGGAATAATGCACATAGAATCCATGGCTTTTTTACCCTGATTCTTTAGTCTTTCAAAGTTATTTTTTTTAACTGTCTTTTTTTTTTTAATTTTTCTTTTTCCCTTTTTCAACCAACATCTTATCAATCCCTTTTTTAAAAAACATTTTTATTTTTCATTTTTAGAGTCATATTCTATCCCTTCATAGTAGTTACCCTTATTTTTGGCATATATATATATAAGTTGTTCTCTCTTTAAAATTTTGAGATACAGTTTCTTCTAACAAATCAAAATATACCTTAAATCTCTAGTGTATGGCTTTGTTCTACTCTCCTGCCTGATCACATTCTCTCCCTTTTTTTTTTTAAATCCTCTTCTTTTTTCAAACAACTTCTTATCAATTCCTTTTATAAAATTTTTATAATTTTCATCTTTACAGTCATATTGCATCCCTTCATCATATCAACCCTTATTTTTGTACATATATAAGTTTTTCTTTCTTTAAAATTTTGGGAGGCATTTTCTTCTAACAGACCAAAATACACTCAAAATTTAGTGTGTGGCACTGATGTATGCACCAGCCTGATCATATTTGATCATATTCTGTTTTTTTTTTGTTTTGTACTGTTTTTGTTTGTTTTTATCTTTTTCTTTTTCTTTTTTTTTTTCTTTTTTCTTTCTTTCCCTACCTTTTCGCCTGGCTTCAGGTCTTTTCTGATTTGTTTAGAGTATATTTTCTGGGGACGTTTTTACCCTATTAGCATTTTGTTCTCTCATTCATCTAGTCTCCTTTGGACAAAATGACAAGACAGAAAAAAAAATCACCTCAACAAAAAGAACAAGAGGTAGTACTGACTGCCAGGGACCTACTCAGTATGGACATTAGTACGATGCCAGATCTAGAGTTCAGAATCATAACTTTAAAGATACCAGCTGGGCTTGAAAAAAGCATGGAAGTTATTAGAGAAACCCTTTCTGGAGAAATAAAAGAACTAAAATCTAACCAAGTCAAAATCAAAAAGGCTATTAATGAGGTGCAATCAAAAATGGGGGTGCTATGACCAAGTGGGATTTATCCCTGGGCTGCAAGGTTGGTTCAACATCCGCAAATCAATCAATGTGATACAATACATTAACAAAAGAAAGAACAAGAATCATATGATCCTCTCAATAGATGCAGAAAAAGCATTTGACAAAGTACAGCATCCTTTCTTGATCAAAACTCTTCAGAGTATAGGCATAGAGGGTCCATACCACAATATCATAAAAGCCATCTATGAAAAACCTACAGCAAATATCATTCTCAATGGGGAAAAACTGAGAGCTTTCCCCCTGAGGTCAGGAACGCAGCAGGGATGTCCACTATCACCACTGCTATTCAACATAGTATTGGAAATCCTAGCCACAACAATCAGACAACAAAAAGAAATCAAAGGCATCCAAATTGGCAAGGAGGAACTCAAACTCTCACTCTTTGCAGATGATATGATACTTTATGTGGAAAACCCAAAAGACTCCACCCCAAAACTGCTAGAACTCATACAGGCATTCAGTAAAGTGGCAGGATATAAAATCAATGCACAGAAGTCAGTGGCATTCCTATACACCAACAACAAGACAGAAGAAAGAGAAATTAAGGAGTCGATCCCATTTACAATTGCACCCAAAACCATAAGATACCTAGGAATAAATCTAACCAAAGAGACAAAGGATCTGTACTCAGAAAACTATAAAATACTCATGAAAGAAATTGAGGAAGACACAAAGAGATGGAAAAACGTTCCATGCTCATGGATTGGAAGAACAAATATTGTGAAGATGTCAATGCTACCTAGAGCAATCTACACATTCAATGCAATCCCCATCAAAATACCATCCACTTTTTTCAAAGAAATGGAACAAATAATCCTAAAATTTGTATGGAGCCAGAAAAGACAGCGCATAGCCAGAGGAATGTTGAAAAAGAAAAGCAAAGCCGGCGGCATCACAATTCTGGACTTCCAGCTCTATTACAAAGCCGTCATCCTTAAGACAGCATGGTACTGGCACAAAAACAGACACATAGATCAATGGAACAGAATAGAGAGCCCAGAAATGGACCCTCAACTCTATGGTCAACTCATCTTTGACAAAGCAGGAAAGAATGTCCAAAGGAACAAAGACAGTCTCTTCAACAAATGGTGTTGGGAAAATTGGATAGCCACATGCAGAAGAATGAAACTGGACCATTTCCTTACACCACACACAAAAATAGACTCCAAATGGTTGAAAGACCTCAATGTGAGACAGGAGTCCATCAAAATCCTAAAGGAGAACACAGGCAGCAACCTCTTTGACCTCAGCCGAAGCAACTTCTTCCTAGAAACATCGCCAAAGGCAAGGGAGGCAAGGGCAAAAATGAACTATTGGGACTTCATCAAGATAAAAAGCTTTTGCAAAGCAAAGGAAACAGTCAACAAAACCGAAAGACAACCGACAGAATGGGAGAAGATATTTGCAAATGACATATCAGATAAAGGGCTAGTATCCAAAATCTATAAAGAACTTATCCAACTCAACACCCAAAGAACAAAGAACCCAATCAAGAAATGGGCAGAAGACATGAACAGACATTTTTCCAAAGAAGACATCCAAATGGCCAACAGACACATGAAAAAGTGCTCAATATCGCTCAGCATCAGGGAAATCCAAATCAAAACCTCAATGAGATACCACCTCACAGAAGTCAGAATGGCTAAAATTAACAAGTCAGGAAATGACAGATGTTGGTGGGGATGCGGAGAAAGGGGAACCCTCCTACACTGTTGGTGGGAATGCAAGCTGGTGCAACCACTCTGGAAAACAGTATGGAGGTTCCTCAAAAAGTTGAAAATAGAGCTACCCTACAATCCAGCAATTGCACTACTGGGTATTTACCCCAAAGATACAAAAGTAGGGATCCGAAAGGGTACGTGCACCCTGATGTTTATAGCAGCAATGTCCACAATAGCCAAACTGTGGAAAGAGCCAAGATGTCCATTGACAGATGAATGCATAAAGAAGAAGTGGTACATATATACAATGGAATGTTATGCAGCCATCAAAAGGAATGAGATCTTGCCATTTGCAACGACGTGGATGGAACTGAAGGGTGTTATGCTGAGCGAAATAAATCAATCAGAGAAAGACATGTATCATATGACCTCACTGATATGAGGAATTCTTAATCTCAGGAAACAGAAGTTTGCTGGAGTGGTGGGGGGTGGGAGGGATGGGGCGGCTGGGTGATAGACATTGGGGAGGGTATGTGTTTATGATGAGTGCTGTGAATTGTGCAAGACTGTTGAATCACAGATCTGTACCTCTGAAACAAATAATACATTATATCTTAAAAAAAAAAAAAAGAAGAAGATAGCAGGAGGGGAAGGATGAAGGGGGAAAATCAGAGGGGGAGATGAACCATGAGAGATGATGGACTCTGAGAAACAAGCTGAGGGTTCTAGAGGGGAGGGGAGTGGGAGGATGGGTTAGCCTAGTGATGGCTATTAAAGAGGGCACGTTCTGCATGGAGCACTGGGTGTTATGCACAAACAATGAATCATGGAACACTACATCAAAAACTAAGGATGTACTGTATGGTGATTAACATAACAATAAAAAAGTAAAAAAAAAAAAAGATGAAGTAGTCTCCACTCACGTTCAGATGCTGATGAGAAGAGACTTGGCTGAAAATATGTAAGAGGGAGACTAATTAGGGATTAAAGTCCTGGAGAAGGTGAACAGAGAGGGGAAAATAGAAGCCAGAGAACGTGCAGAGTGGTTGCTGTTAGCCAGGAATAAGCTGCATCTTCCACTGACTTAGGAGCAGGGACAGAGGAAAAGTTAGGATGAGGTGGAGGGACAGGGCTAGAAGAACTGATGGTGGGAAAGAGAGCCCATCCACTGACATGTCTCACATGCGTGTATCAGGTGTCTGTTCTGCACCAGGAGCTTGTGTGATGGTGGGGGGAGGGGTTGGGAAGGAGTGGGTGTCCGCGGGTGGGAGCTTACTTTTCCTCTCATTCTTCTTTTCTACATCCTGCAAATATTCTACCATAAGTGTGTATTTTTTTAAGTACAAAGAAAGGAATATATTTTTTTAATTTATTGTTTTGTAAATTAGAAAGCAGAGAAAGATTTATCCATCCCAGGCCTCTAGAACGAGATTGCTTCTGAAATTGAGCACTAATTTTAGGGCTAAATATTTTGGTAGCTAAGCCCAAAAGGACTATTTTTATGTAACGTAGAATTTGTCTGATCAAGGAATGCATAAAAATGCTGGTAGAGAGAAACTAGGAGCCACCTTCCAGAAGGAAGGCACGTAAATCCTGATGAAAGAGACGGGGTTAACATAACAGGTAATGTCTGACTGTTGCCTTGGGGAGGAAATAAAAATATTTTCAAACACTGCTTATACTTCGTTCTGATGAGTGTTGAGGAGATAGTGTTATACCGTGCCTGCATGAGGACATTGCACACAAATTACAAATGTGTTGATAGGCTCCAAGTAAAATGTTTTTGAAAAGTCTGACTTTACCCACAGACGAGCTGTGGGAAACTAGGAGAATGAGCAGTTAACACAGACCACCTCTCAAAAAAAAAAAAAAAAAAAAAAAAAAACATCGAAAGCCCCAGGTGAGTAATTTTTAGAGGGAATGCTATCTACATTGCAGGAAGAAAGTTCTGGAAATTGGCCAAATGGGAAGCAATCTTCCTCTTCTAGACTCCATGTGAATAAAGCCGGGCAATTAGAGCACTCAAGCCTTGTCAGCTTGTTCCCTGGAGTCTGCATCTCCTGCGCAGAGTCCATGGCTTTGTTTCATCCACGTGGGGGCCCACGGGCACGCTCATGAGGATGTGGGTCGAGCGCCCCAGTTGGGTGTCCCAGGAGCTGGATCCTTGCACTACATTCCATGTTGTGCTGTTGTGGGGGGAGGAGTTGCTCAGAGGCTGGCCCACCAGCATGAAGGGGAGCCACACCAGCCCAATGCACACTGCACCCAAATCATCTAGTTGAGAAAAAAAAGACATCTTTTGGGCTTGAATGAATGTGATTTTCTTGAAGGACTATCAGAGCTTGAAGGTTTGAGGACTGGTGAGGGGAGCCCATGCTTCCCCCAGACCAGAGGGGTGTGGCTTACACAGTCCTGAAAACGGGAGCCTCGTGTTGCATCCAAACAGGACCTGACACTCTAACCCCTCTTCATCAGCTGTGTGGCTTTGGGCAGCTTTTTTCACTGTCCTCTCCTTCAGTGTCCTCAGAAGTGACAAGCGTCGGGTCACAAGGCCAAAGCTTCCAGCCCAGTGCCTGCACCGAAGAGCCGATTGACAGCCCATGAGTCTCGAGTATTGCATAAGAAGAGAGGTTGCAACCACAGAAGCCTGGGGTGTCTCACTCACCCCTGCAACATGGCCCTGCAGAGGCCATTTCCAAAGAAGAGCATGAAAAACCAAATAGGGTTTGAGAAATAAACCACCATTTGATTTATTAGTGAGAGATTTGGGCCATTGGAAGTGAGGAGCCGTTCTTGAGTCTCTGTTGGTGGGATGTCGGGTTTACTCTGTAAGGATCTTGATGGCGATGCCAGGGGGCAAGGCTCGCAGACAGACCCCCGGAGCCATAAGGAGGATACCCACTCCAACAGGACTCACAGCGAGCACCTTCTCAGAGCCCAGAGATGCCACACCTGACCCCACCACAGGGCTGAGAGACAGCTGGTGTCTGGAGACAGTCCACACTCCAGGCAAATCCAGGCTTGCTCTCCGAAATGATAGAGTCAGGTCCGAACGGGTGAAGCCGGAGGCTGGGAGTGTACTTCTCATTCACTTCTAGCCAGAGAGGTTAGGAGTGGGTGGAAACGCGAGGAAAATGAGACCAGAAAGTGAATTCTCCCCTGACTAGATGGAGAAGACAGATGGGCACAGGAGAGATTTATTTCCCCAAGTAAACATAACCCGGAGTATTTTTCTTATAGGTCATATTCATTTACCAGTGCTGAGAAAATCATTCCCTGTCATCGTTCCCACACCATAAGTCACTTGCAGAATTTCTTTATCAAGACCAGATAAGGATCAGGAAAAATGAGCTGGACAGAACACAAGATCCTTTGCCTCCTAAATCTGGGAAGTAGTAATCTTCATACGAACGGCTTAAATTGCTCAGCTAATGAGCTCGTTCTTAATTTCCTATAACAATGGCAGTTTCCACCAGCTTTTTATCAAACCTGAGCTGGGATTCATCACAAGATGGTGAATGATCTCTTGCCCTATTTATTATTGTCTTTATTAGCACCACTGATTTATTTATTGCTCTTAAAGGCATCACTGTTTTTGTACATTCTCTGGGAGAAAGGAGGATGAGGGCAGGGAAAAAATTCCTCCCGGGAATGTTTGATCAGGATATCTTACAGGTCTCTTTTCTTCACCTTAGCTGATGCCCTCTTAAACTGTAGGAACCCCAGACTCCCTAACCGCATCAGCACCTGTCACTGAAAAGAACTCAGCCTCTCCTTCAAACGTTCTCAATCAAAATATATTTTTGACTACCTCCTTGATTTTTATACTCAAGTTGTCTTATAAAAAAAAAAACTGATGAATAATGAATGATGAAGGTAGTAACAGTAGCGACAAGATAACACCAATGGAAATGAACTCTTTGACAGCCCAAGATCAAAACCCTTTCTTGATCTTCACCTCCTGCCTTGAGTAGGCTTGGAGAAGGGGTCCACCATTCACAGACCTAAGATTTCCCCAAATTCTAAAGATCTAGGCAATAAAATCTTGTCAAGGTGGCATCTCCTACTGGTTGTTGCACTCGGAGGGTAAACACAAAATTCATGATTTGCACTCTGGATGAGTTCCTGCCTGCACAGCTGAGAACTCCACAGTCTCTGGGACTTCTTCCTGGGGCTTCTTGTTCAAGGACAGGGGAAAGGATCTAGACTAGTTATTCACTATTTGGATAGAAAAGGATACATCCACATCTACATCTAGTTGTCAAAACCATGGCTTGATAGAGACTTTCTCCCATTATCCCCTGACAACCCACCCCCTATCATTAGTATTTACATTCCATGCCCTGTACTGTTTCAAGGTGGTGTTCATGGTGTTCCTCTTGTCTGCAGAGCTGTCAGAGCATTCAGTGAAGAACGGTGTGTTCTGTTCAGTGATGAAACTGTGAGTTTCATCCAATTAACCTTTATCCTGATTGCTATATTAATTTGAGCCGTCCCTGACTATTACGAAAAAGAGCCTCCCTTCACTTACATCATCACAGCCCATTATTCCCTTAAAGACTGGCCTGACTGCAGCTCTCAGGAAGCCCTCCCTGAATTATTCTGCCCACCTTCACCTTTAAACATCCTCTTATACACCGCTTACCCCACCTCACATTTAACTTGCTTAGACCAATAATTCACAACTTGGATATTCCTCAGAATCACCTAAGGGTCTGGGAAGTCTATGTATGAAGGCACCTGGATCCAAGTTCAGGGATTTGGATTGGTGTGAGCAGGGATGTGGCCCAAGCATCTGCATTTTTAAAGACTCCAGGACACTCCATCATTTGGCAAGGATGGGAACCCCCCATGACTGTGTGTGCTACACACGGGGATCACCACTTCCAGGAATTCCGATTCACTTGGTCAGCGTGGAACCTGTGCATGAAACTCCTAAAATCTTCTCAGGTGATTCTATTGCAGAGGTTGGTGGAGAAGCACTGACCTGGACTTCATCCATTGTGCTACTGAGTGTTAAGGGAGCATAATGATGTCATGAGCAGGCTTGCTTCCCTCTTCCGGAGAAGTTTGGAGTCCTAGAGACTGCAAGTCTGGAAGCTGTAAGGATGCAAATGGCCTTTCCCCTCCACCCTCCTGGATTCCCTGGCTGGAGCCCCATAAATTAATTAATAGAAGACTGAGTAAGGAGAGAAAAACAGACAGAAGCTTAATAACACATATGCATCACACACACACACACACACACACACACACACACACACGGGAGCATTCAATGATGAGTAACCAAAATCAATGATTAGAACTCAGGCTTATATAAAATCTTAGCAATGGAACAACACATTTGTGAAGAAGTGACAAGGCAAAGGAAGAGGGCTTTGAGTCTCTAGGGCGGCAAACGGTGGGCAGACAAGGGCACGGGGGAGTGGAAGACAAGGGGTGGTTGGTAAGGTCTGTTGTGTAGATGCTTCTGGTGCTGATCGGGGTCTGGCATTGTCTCTGGTGATTAACTTCTCTCCTTCCTGGTACAGAGGGGAGGGGGACATCTTCACAAATTGATGTCCTATTTCTAGGCAAACACAGAGAAGTCAGGGAACTTTTCTTATATCTGCTTCTTGTCCATTATCTTCAGCTCAAAATAATCCTTATGCCAAAGTGGCATATTTGGGCCCAGTATGTCCTGCTGCCCTATAACACTTTCACTGTTCAATCTTCTCCCCATAAAATCCCAACACTGTCTACAGTGGACTCTCCATTTCCACCTGACATTCATCTCCCCAAGACCAGATCCAGGTGTCATGGGGTCTTGTGCTTATTGAAACTGGGGGTGGGTACTCTTTAAGAAAGAGAATTCCACCCTGTAGATGGAAATTTAGATGTAAGGGCTCTAATGTGGCATTGAAACTCAAGCTTCCTTAGGTCCAAGGTAAATGCAGATCTGTTGCTCCCCAAGAGGGTTTACTGATATTTCTAACAGCCTTTGGCCATGTCTGCAGATAGTCCTCCTTATTTTGATATTTCCACGTGTTGGGACCAGGGCCATCTTCCCCGCATTAGGGGCTGTTCTCAACCCTAGTATTGCACTGGGAAATATTTCTTCCCATGTCACAACCAGAGGAAAGCTCGAGAGAAAAGGTCATTTATTCCCCCAGAGGATGCACCCAGCTCGGTGAGAGGCATCAGCCTTAATATATGGAATGCATGTTGCCAAGACCGTGACAATCATTAGAAATGGGCCTTTGGTGTCATTACCCCAGAGTCATCCTGATGAAGTATGTGTCCTCTGAGTAGACAGAAAACATTAGAGCGCCCTGAGCTGAATTGGTCAGCTGAAAATACTGGAATGCTTTATCCTTGGAAGGAAATTAAGCCATTTATTGGAGGACAGAAGTTCAGTATAATAGTTAAAGCAATCTGACATTTCCATAAATTAATAAAATGTGTACGGTTGGCATAATTCAATGTATAAAAGCATTGATCTCTCCTCTCTGAAGTCCAGAAGGAGGATTCCAGGCATTGGGAAGAGACAGGACCTCAGGACCAATAACATTAGATCAGTGTGAAGGACTGATGAGCTTGCCTGACCAGAAACCTCTCACATATGCACGAGCTTGCTTATTCACATAGTCACACGGGCTCACACTCACTCATTCATGCATGTACTTAGATCTGAGCTAATACAGAGCTTAGATCTGAGCTAACTATGGTTCTCTCTCAGGGTCCTCTCCTTTCAGGGCTGTGAGCTCCCAAGGACAGGCACTATTTGTCGGAATGGATCCTCTGGTTTCCCAGCACTTACCACAGAGCCTGAAGCAGAATAAGCACTCAGGAGATATCTACTGTAGGAATGAATGAATGTAGTGGATGATTAAGGGTGCCTTACTTTGTAAAGTCCTCTGTCCTGATATCCCTCAAATACTCAAGTTTACTAATCATTGGTGAGTGAGGTTGCAATCTGTTTGACCATTTACTTCCCAGGATGACCCATGCAGGGACACAGGCCACTGTTCCCTGGGAGGACCACTGAAGTCTGAGCAATGGCTCCAGTTTCCTCAGGCACTAACCCTGGGTCCTTGTGCAGCACCTGACATCCTCCCTAGATCTATTTCTTTACCTACAAAATAGGGATAATAATGGTTCCCACCTTTCAGGAATGAAATGAGACAATATCTTTAAAACACTTGGTACAGTGCCTTTTCACAATAAACATCCGAGAAAGGCCGGCTGTTACTGTTTCTGCTCTTATAAAAAAAGTTGACCCCAAGTTACCACATTATTTCAAGACATTTTGCCTTTTCTTCATTCCTGTCCCTAGACTTCACAGGCAACATTTTTTGTGCAGGGAATATAGTTTTAGGGAGGGTAATAATAACATGATTATATCCTCAACTCACCTGGAAGAAGTCCAAAGCAACAAGTAAACATAAGACTCTCCAGGGAGAGGCATGTATGATGACTAAAAGCAAAATGGTACCTTCAAACCCACCCAGAGTGAAATAGATCATAGTGATGTCTTAAACTAGCCCACAAGCAAATTATCCCCTGATTCTGCTCCACTGTTTAATTAGGGTAAGACAGCCAACGAAGCCCAGTGCCAACAAACCATTTCAATGAGCAATCACAACAAAATTAATGATGCTGACAGGTAGCAAAGTATCTACATTTGGTTTTTTTGGGTGTAGGCACGATTGGATGTTGAATTAGGTCAAGGGTCTGAGTTGGCGGGGGCAGCAAGTGCCATGCTTGCTCTGGATGCTAACCAGCCTGGCCTCTTTGAAGCTGCCCTAAAGCCAGAGTGGCGTTGTCTGCTGGCTTCCAGTACTTCCATGCTCAGGAGGGTTTTAAGGGCCCCATCCTGATGAGACCCCTATACTGCAATGGATTTGCCTGGGGTGAGGATTTTTACTTCTGCTCAATGACCCCAGACCTTCTCCTGCTGACAAGAACACGGGAGAAGAGCTCAAACATTATATGGTTGATGAAGCAGGTGACTTCTAAAACCCGGAAAGTCCGTGACCTGCAGCAGTGTGTCTTCCATCACATGGAGACCTGCTGTAATCCATTCTCAGGAAACACAGGCGGCAGGAAGAGGAATGCTTCTAGGAGAGTTTGAGCAGAATAGCATGGGCCAAATGACCCCTTACCACTCTGGCTTTATGGACAGAATTGACTTCTGTTGCCAGGTTATGCCATGAATATCAGAAGGCCCGGGTTTTTCCGTCATTCCCCCATGTCAGCAGTTTTACTGCTTGTTGACAGTTTGTTTCCCAAAACACGGGACTCTACCCAGGGCGATGTTTTAGAGACAGTAGATGGGGAAGCACCCGGAGTTTTGGAGAACACAGAGCCACTCCCTCCTTCCCTCTCAACCATCCTGATGACACCAAGCGGGGCGTTCAGCCTGGTGCTGGTTTGGTTTAACAACCTGTATGTCCCATCTGAACAGAGAGTTGGCAGTCAGAAGAACCTAGAACACAATACATTTTTCCTTTTTTTTCTGTTTTTACTTTTATAGGTCATTTTATTTAATTCTATTTAAGATTGAAATATAATTTCTTTTTCAAAGGCATTCATTTAGATAGAATTGATCTAAGTACAATATGAACTACCCAATAGCACGTGTGGACTGGGAATCATAGGCCTGGCAGTGGGTTTAGCCCCAACCCCTCATTGCCCTTGGTGGCCCGAAGTGCTGAGTGGCCCTGGAAGGGCAGTGGGTGAGTGTGGTCATCAGGGCTCCAGCCCAAGCCCACCTCCTGTCTCCTACACATCAGGCTTCTGTGTAAATCTCCTCAAAGAAGGGGTTTCTGTGCTGCCATGAGCTTACATACTTGTCCCTAGCATATGGGACAGGATGAGCAAGCTGGGGTCTCTGCAGGATGCTGCTCTCTCTCTGGGCATGAGGATGGGTATAGGTTATAGGAGCTTGGATCTGAGGAATTTCTCTGGAAGAAGAGAGCTCAGCATGGATGATGCTGGGGATGTAAGACAAATGCCACCTGGGAGCTCGTTTACTGTGTTCTGCAAGCAGCACAGAGTCTGGTAGGAAACAATGAGTCAGAGCATGCTGGGCTCACCTCTGTCTGACACCCCAGGTCACACGCTATGTGACTCTGGGCTTGGGCAGTCCCCCGTTCAGCATGACTTTCCTCATCTGCAAGACGGGAGGAAAGTTGTTCAGTGTGCCTTGGGATTGGGGAATAGCATTTAATGCAATGGGAAGCAGCACCACTTTTTGAGCTCAGTGATAGGAGTGATTATTTCTATGGTCAGAGAGTTGAAGGTATCCATCTTCTTGACTCTCCTCTTTCCTGATGGGCATCAGTTTCAAGGTCATCTGTCACTGGGCATGATTTCCAACAGTCAGGCAAGACATCCACCTCTTGGCCAACCTGTGTCTCTCCAATGGAAGCCAAGCCACTGCGCGGCTCATTTGAGTTTCAGCTTTGTGTATTCAACGGCAGGTCCCTGTCTCCGCATGTTCTTCATTGTGTGTGTTTGGTGGAATCTGCGTTCATTAAATCTGTTGTCATCACGGGTCGTTTGGAGCTGATTCAGCCATTAGCAGCTTCTCTACATTTCTGTAAATATTTAAACCACTGATACTTGGTAATCACCTTGGTATAAAATTAGGAAGAGTAAGAGGACGTTGATTCACCACGGTTATTAGAAAGCCAGCTTTGTCTTTAGTGCTGAAGAGCTTCTTGCTTCCAGGACATGAAACATGGGTAAGCAGATTGGAAAGTCCATAGGAGTTTTTTTCTTCTGTTTTGTCTTACGCCAAGTAAATCACTGGGACACTTGTGGCTCTCACACAGATTGCAATGTATCTTCGTTGCCCGGCACATCTGGCCAAACCTAGAATCAGTTCTGCGTGTGTCTCCTTGGCTACATCTGCTTACTCATGTTGACCATGCTGACCACGACTTTACAGGTTGGATTTGCAGATTGAGCATCCTGGAAGATGGCAGCCTTCTTAGAAGTGATCGTGACCTCTGGCCTAGTGGTCAGAGTATGTGTCTAAGCAAAAATATAGAGGATTTTTTTTTTTCTTTACAAAAATCCAGCCCAGACCCATGGGTTGGGTGTGGCAAATCACCCTCTTCTGGGCTAGCATCTCCCAATGACAGATGTCCCTGACTGATCCCAGCTCTGTTTCCCACGGGTCAAGGATTAGGCCCCACGGTCTTCCCCAGCACCACAATCCAGGTTGTCACCACCAGGTAACAGGATACATAATGAAATCTGCTTAAGGTCCTGGACCTTAACTATGTTTCTCTAATTTTATTACCTCTCTTTCTCCTATAAAAAAGAAATCCTTCTATATCCAGTTGGGGGATTCTCATAAATCTGCAATCTGTATTTGCATTAACTCGTCAAAAGCTTTGCTGCCTTTTGAAATCTCCTTAGTGTGTCTGACTGATGTTGGGACCAACATCTCACCGAGTCTGCTTGCTCACAACAGAGCTTCCAGATAAAGGCGGTCACTTGCTCAAGGTCACAAAGTTTCACAGAAGAGCTTCTCTACCTGTACCTGCTGCTTTTCCAACCACAGGCTTTTAACACTTACGCAAACACACACACCATTTCTCACTGATCTGTAGGGACTCTGTTCAGCTTATGGAAGACATCCAGCAGGAGGTGTTTATGAATGTCTGGGGTTCACCTGCCCTTTATATCTCCTTGAACCCTTATACCAGCTGCAGGGCTTTGTACCTGGCAGACTCACCCTGAGTCATGAGTGTTTATTGTCTCTTACCCCTATTGAAAGAGTTTGTCTTTTAATGTTATTTCCCCAAAGCAGGATTTACACAAATGGTGTTGGCCCTTCTTTTCTGAAGCACAAACCATGGTGATCATGCTCTCTGCCTGTCCATCAGCTTCCACTCTCTAACTCTGGCCATGGCAGAGGCCTCATGGGGCATCAGAGATGCTCTCTGTGGTCTGCAGCTGGGCCCTGGACACACTGCTGGGCTCTGAAGAGACCACTTACGTGGCTGAAGCCCATCTGCAGGGGAGGATGTTCTGGATGTGGCAGGACATTCCAAGGCAGACCCCACCTGCCAGCTTCCAGAGGATTCTTACATGAAATGCTAGTGGTCCCATGACCTTCACCCTGTGCTTGTCTTAGTCAGCTTAGGCTACATGACAAAGTACCACAGACTGGGTGGTTTAAACAACAGACATTGACTTCTCAGAGTTCTGGAGGCTGGAAGCCCCAGGTTAACATGCCAACATTCAGTGTCTGGTGAGAAACTTTCTCTCTGGCTTGGAGATGGTCCCTGTCTCACTGGGTCCTCACATGGTGGAGACACCAAGCTCTGGTATCTCTTCCTATTCTCCCAAGGGCACTAATCCCATTATAGGGCTCCACCCTCATGACCTCATCTAACACCAACCACCTCCAAAGGCCCCGCCTCCAAATACTATTATGTTGAAGGTTAGGGCTTCAATATATGAACTGGGGAGGACACAAGCATTCAGTCCGTCACAGGGCTCCATCAATGTCCTCCAGACTCTGCTGGCTTCATGGAGCAAAGGTGAAGGACAGCACATTCACTAAATCAGTCCTTCCGAATTTGGGCAGCACATCGGGTGCAGTCGGAGCACGGCCCAGGAATTAGGAGTTTTAAAACCACCCCAGGTGCTTCTAGTGAAGAAAGGTTTCTGGCCACAGGGTAACTGCATTGTTCATGCACTGCATTCATAAACCCCGAGTCCTCCCAGGGGGCTGGTGTCTGCCTGGCCGTAGGAGAATAATGATGCTGGCTGACAGTTTTGAGCACTCCTCTACACCATATGCTGGGCAAAGCATTTTCACACGTTAATGGTGTTAATCCTTGCAGTAACTCTTTCGAGGGAGAGGTCAATTCTTCTCCCTCTTCAAGATGAGGTGAGAAGGCCCTGGAACATGGCTAGCCAGTGTTCTACACCCAGGCTCCCTTCACTGCTGAGCTTCTGTCTCTGGCCGTTCGTCATTCTGCTTCTCCCAGAACTGCACAGAACAAATGCAGAATCCCCAACGCTCCCCCTTTGCTCCAAAGGAGGAAGAAGGGCTCCACTGAGGACATGGGGCATTTGGGAAGCTGGGAGGTAACTGGTAAGCTTCTGGTCCCTTTCTACCAGCTTCGAAAGGGGAGGCTTTGGGGGGTGTGCTGAGTGACCCACATAGTCACTGGGCCCTCTCTTGGCTTCTCTCGCTTGGCCTGCACAGTGGGTGGGGGTGAGGGACCGGTTCTGCACCCCTCGGCGTAGGTGCTTGGAAGGCAGAGTTCTCAGAGCCTGTAGATCTGCCATCTCGGGCAGTGGCTCCTGGCTGGGCTGAGCAACACTTGGCCCGTGAGGCAAAGCCACTTGGCCCGGGAAGCTGCACCCTGCAGGACAATGCTGGCCCCTCTCTGGGAAGCACAGAGCACTTGTTCCCGAGAACCAATGGCCAAGCTAGTACTCGGGGAGTTTCCACTCCATTTCCCTGCATTATCCCCGGTCCGTGGATAAACAAAAAAGCAATAATAGCTCTTGTGGTGTTTTAATTGGTATTGGCTGTGTTTTAATTAGCAAAAGAAATAGCAGGAGGGAGGTCAGAGGGGGCTCTTCTCTAACTGCCACCTTGTCCCGGAAATCGTGCCTCCCAGGGACGGGGCGGCAGCCCTCACTGAACCGCCCAGTCCAGGTAATTCATTCACAATCAGCGTCTCCTCTGGAAGCTAAGTCAGGGCACCCGGTTAACATCTTGGGTTTAGGAAAATAGTATGTGTTAGTTAAACAGACACAGAGGTTCTACAGCTTAGCAGGATCCAAGAGTCCTGGGAACAGTAATTTTCAGTTTGAGAAGCAAGCCTGTCTTAGATGGAGAGGGGTCAGAGGGCGTGGAGGGATGGTCCCTGCCCTTGAGAGGAGACAGAGCGGCTTGCCTCCCAAAACCCGCCCCAGGCGGTTGTGAGATCTAGGACAAACCGCCCCTCGCCACAGATTTCCAACCTGAGGCCCTTAGATTAGATTCACAGAGGCAGGGAGGGGAGTGGACCCATGATTAGAATGTGGGGGGCGGGGACTGGGAAGATCTCCGTCATTTTAAAAAGCTAATTCATAGAAGGGGCCGCAGAAACTGTGGAAGTTTTCCAACAGAAGGAAACTTCCGGGGGAGGCGGGGAGGGAATGTAACGTTTCCATAGATGTGCTTTATGTCTGTTTGAAAATATTTTTGAAGAGGCCATGACGTATTTATGTGTAGCAATCAGTGGCGTGGTTAAGGAAACACGAAAAGCCTGGAAAGCTCCCTACTCTTCCGTTCCTGATTTTATTCATGGGAAGACCCATTGAAATAAAAACCCAAGGGGCATGTAACTTGCAATAACATTTGGGTTGTTTGCAGAATCTTCAAGCCACCTCCATTTATCCCAGCATTTATTAAGAACCTACGCAGAATAGCCCGATGCCCAGCACCGCCATCCACAGACGAGCCAGGCAGGAGGTTGACCAAGCGGACCCGGATCTAGCTGGGTTTTCTCCGTCCAGATGGTATCTGAGACCCCACATCCGAGACGCCGTCCCTCCAGCCGGGTGTGCGGCCTGACCGCTCTGCTTTCATGTTGCCCCCCTCCCTTTTGGCTCCCACACAGCTAAAGAGCTGTTTTATTTCTATTTTTCCAAACATGAACTGGCCCACCTCACTTCCTGCCCAGGCTCCTCACCTTGGCCTGCTGGGTGTCCCTGCCCCCCACCACCACTCAGGACCCCAATTCCACGGGCTTGGAGCTGGACTTCAGGTATTCTTTCCAGAGATTCAATTCCAAAGTGCAGGGTGCTCCTCCAAGGAAGGAGACACCCACTGAGCTGGGGATGACTGGTGCGGAGGGTTGTACAGGACTGGGGGCATCCAGCTGGGTTTAAAGATGCGAAAAGTGTTTAAAAGTAGAACCAGGAAGGGCATTCCGGACAGAACAGCAGGAGCAAAGCGCAGAGGCCAGAGGGAGGTCCTGAGTGGGGGCAGGGAAGGTGGGGTCTCATCCCCCAGGAGTAAATGACAAATGTCAAGAAAGCAGCCCAGCTTGGGGCTGAGGAGCTTGGACTGTGCACGCCGCCACACTGAGGGCCCGAGCACCCGTTGCTGCAGCTGACCTGAAATACACGGAGAGATTTGGAGGGGAAGTCAAGCTTCTGTCACACACTCCATCTCTTCCATCACTCTATCTAAAGGAGCCTTCCTTCGCCTCTCAAACTCACCCCACTGTGGGGTGCCCTGAGTGTGTGTGTGAGAGACGGAGGGAGGGTGAGCACACATTTGGGGGGAAACCTTGTGATCCACTAGCTCATCAAAGGTTGTCGTTTTGCTGCTGGGGATTTGCCCCCATCCTCACCCCATCTTCTCCCTAAGACATCATATTTCTAAAGCTGTCTAATTTCTCTTTTGGCAATGCTCTTGCTTTTCAACATTCCTTAAAACGTGGCTCCTGGCGTGGGGCCCATTCTGAGCTGGGCAGCAGTGGCAAATACTTCTGCTTCGTTTGGGAGACTGTACATCTTTACCTTGGATACCAGTACACCCAATCTTCCAGACGTCACCACATGTGTTAACATTGTGGAGCTGAGACAGGATTTTACTGACGGCAGTCAAATATTTTGTATTTTCTATTAATTCCATTTAGCAAAGATTCCCTCTTTCCCTCCTCCCTTCCCTCCTCCCTCCCTCCTCTCCCTACCCTTCCTCATTCCACAGACATCAGGCTGCAGGGCATTCTTCCAAGCGCTAATGATGTAGCAGGGGATATGTGTGGGAACGCCCTGCTTGTGGGGCACATGATCCAGGGAGAGTATTTGAGATCTTGACTCTGTCACTAAATCGATCAGCCTGCCCCCTTTCCCACCATAGCTCCTGTCATCTGGAAATGAGCTCTCCAAAGAGCTCCCAAGTCATACGTAAAATCTTACACCGGACAGGCCCCAAACACTAACAATCCTCAAGCAAAGCTAGAGAACCGTCTTGCGGGTTGAGAGCTCCCTGCACCCCACACCTGGGCTCTCTTCCAAAATCACCTGCTCTCAAATCGCCTGACATGTTCTGCTTTGCTTTAGAGTGTCCTGGGCATTTATCTCATCCTCTGCCTTCCCTGCACCAGATGGGAAGTCTGCCCACCCTGCCCCCCACCAGCTGTGTGACCAGGGACCAGCCAGTTGCTTCTCCACTCTTCACTGTGCTTCTCTAGAACATAAGAGAATGCCTTCTTCGTTCAGGGGTGTAGTCAAGGTGACCGAAAGGCCTATGCCTGAGCTGTCTGCTGGGAGGTCCTCCTCCTGGCGAACTTCCAGTCTTCCTCAGCTGATCCAACAGTTCAATTACATACCCTGCTTCCCTTACAGCCTGTATCCCACCTGTTATTAAATAAGTAGTTGTGTGCATTTTTATTTCTGCCTGTCTTCTCTCGGTCTAGACCATTGGTCCTAGGAACACAAGGCCCACATTTGTGTCCCAATCACCCAGGACAGCGCCTGGCACTTGGTGTATGCAGAATAAGTATTGTTGAAGAGACAGAGAAGTGCATGACTTAATTATTGATTTGATGCATTCATATATGGTTTGTGCTTTCATTTCTGCACAATGTTAGGAAATAAGATTCTGAGTCAGTAATGCAAGACAAAAATCAGACTTGGCTTTTGCACATGGCAGCTTTGCCAACCTCATAAACCCACCAGAAGTGTAAAAGCTAAGTGCATCAGATTGGGATAAGTCAGCCAAACAAATGCAAACCAGGATTGATTGTGGAAAGTCAGCTGAGAAATAACAGAGTCCGTTCTATGCCACCTTAGGATTGAATGCATATGAAATGCCCATCTTGCCAAACTGCCTTCAGCCGATTTTTGCAAACAGTCCAGAAACCAGGAAACTCTCTGACTCAAGGAAGAGTCAAGACATCCACGAGTGATCCTCTCCAAAGGATTTCAAAACACCAAGCAGAAATGGTACTCTTCAGATGCCTTCTGTACGCAAGAAGAGTTCCAAGATATTGCTTGCTGTCCTCCAACTGCTTTTCTGATGAGCAACAGAACGTTTGATTTTCTTCTAATAGATCTGTCATTTTACTTCAAGTGTCCAGTACTATTGACCCATGGAACCTCAATTTCAAAGCCATTAAAATCTAATTTTCCACACTGTGCCCCTAAGAGATTGACTAACTTTCAAAGAATAATTCATTTTCTTTAAGAAAAAAAAATGCATATCTCTCTATATTTTATTTTTATTCTTTAAAATAAGTCAAAGGACATTGCTGTCAGCCCCTCTGCTGTTACCCTTTCACTGTCTTTCTTGCAACAGAACATAAGCACTCCTCTGACAGAGTAAGATTTGGTCACCGTGGAGGGAAGGCTGTATTTATGCAGAGAACTACCACTTACTGATGTATCATAAAGGACCCACTGTCATGTTTCACCATCGGGAAAGCAGGGGAGAAGGCTCAAGGTTATTTGGTGTGGGTTTTTTTTAAAAGATTTTATTTATTTACTTATTTGAGAGAGAGGGAGAGAGCTCAAGCAGGGGGAGCGGCAGAGGGAGAGGGAGAAGCAGACTCCCCACTGATCAGGGAGCCCAACACGGGGCTCGATCCTAGGACACTGGGATCATGACCTGAGCTGAAGGCAGACGCCTAACCCACTGAGCCACCCAGGTGCCCCTCAAGGTTATTTGTTTTGGAAAAGAGCAGATGTGTCAAAAAACTGAGCAGAAAAATGCTTCCAAAGGAAAAGTATCTTCCCCAAAATTTCAGGGAGTTCAAGAATCTAAAGGTTAATCTTTTTCGAGTATTAAACTAAGCCTCTCCCTTTAAAATTCTGGGATCAGGACACCTACCAAGCGGTGATGCAAGCAGGTGTCCATGGACCCATGTGCAGAAATCTCAGATCAATGGATGATAATCACGTGACTACCATTAGGTGGGACCCATTCAACATACTCCTTCACAATCAAATGCAACAGGGGGTCCTGGAAACAAAAAAGGACATGAGTGGACAAACCGGGGGCAAATCAACCAAGGTTTGGAGTGGACCTACTAGTGTTGTATCAATGATAACTTCCTGGTTTGGGTAATGGTACCTCGGTTACATAAGGCATTAACATACAGGGCCGTGGGGTGAAGGGTCTGAGTCAATGCTCTGTATACTTTTGCAACTTTTCTGTAAGTCAAAAATTATTTCATAACAAACATTTAGAAGGAATATGTACTGTATATATTCAGAAAGGTTGGAAAGCCAGAGAACAAACCACCCTCATAATCATATGGGATATGAGAGCCAGTGAGGGCCTCGTTCCAGAAGTCCCTCGGTAGGGTGGCTTCAAGCCCATGGGAGGAGTGCTAGAGTCCAAAGCACTGTAACCTCAGAGCCACGGTTTTTACATAACCAGGCTACGGCTCCCGTGTGCACTCTGATCCCTGGGAAATGTCTGCAGCTGCCCATTATCGGGTGCAGAGGGTCACACCAGAGCCCTGTGGTGCTGATTGCACACTGATTGGCTCAGAGTCAATGCCCAAGACGTGCTCATGAGGTTGAGTCCCTCAGGGCTGAACACACCAGCTGAACACACCAGCCACAGGATTTCCAGGAGTGTGTTTCACAAGAACAAACCTCCAACCTAAGGAGGGTGCTTGGGTTGGTCCTGAAACACTGATGTCGTAAAGACGGGTAGTTTTACGTGACCGCGAGGATGATCTGAACAGAGGTAGCACATTCAGAAACTACGTCTAGGGGTCTGGAGAGGAGGTGAAGTTAGCAGCAAACATGTCACAAAGTACCTGGTATACCCAGGTGGTTTGGAAACGGGGCAGTACAATCAGGGGGTGGCAAGAAGCCCTGGGACGACCACCAACTTCCCCCATCCCCCAAGGGGTAAGTTTTTCTCTTGTTCCTTCATTCTATGTCAAACCAAATGAGCCCAAGTTTCGTCTGAGCTCTGCAATCCAGAAGCCCTCCACACAGCCCCGCTGGCTCAGGAAGGGACCCCGTGAGGGGCTACAGCGGGGCACGGGGGCTCTGCCTCGCCCCGGCCCTGCAGCTGGGCAGGCGACCCCCCACTCTGTGCGCCCCCTCCTCTCCAACATGAGTCGGAGGGACTCTGCTGTGCTTGATCACGTGGGGGTTCGGCACAGTGATGCTCCAAAGCCCCCGCAGCACACCCGGGCCAAGAAGGAGAGCTCTGTATGTGTTGGAGTTCGTCACTGTTTGTGGTCCTGGTACAAGCAGCAGGACACAGGGCCTTGCTCTGGGCAAAGTCCTGGAATAGGAGGAAAACCAAGCTGAGACTACCCCGCGATCTGCGCTTCTGCACCCAGAGAGCGTGCAGAGTTGGAGGGGACTCCGCAGGGCAGAGGCACCGAGAGAAACCAAAGAGGCAGGGCTGGGAAAGAGAAGACGCTGGGGGAACAGACAGAAACTGTTTCGATCCGTAAACCAGAGAGGCAGGTGCGGCTCCGCTCAGGGGGATGCCTCTCCAGGCCCTGCAGCTCAGTCCTCCATCCTTCTGGGTGCCCACCCACACACTCAACCCCTCTGGGCGCTCACAGCACTTGTCCTGTAAACGTGGAGGGCAGCGCATTGTCTGAGACTCCCACAGCTCCTTCTCACACTGCTTTCAGGAAGCTTGAACTAATAAAACATAAAAATAAGAGAACTTGGAACGAAGATGTGGAGAAGTACTTTGAAATTGCTTATGAATGCTTTTGGAAGGTCATTTCAGCAAATGCGAAATGCCCATGCTCTGCAAGCCCTGTCTTTATCTCAGGCATGGGAGCGTGCTCCTTTGGTCCCGGCTGGTGGAGGCCGGGTGTGGGCTGTGCCTCGGCGCGGGCAGGGTGTCTTCCGCATGTCACTCGTTGAATCCCCATGGGTTCCCCAGGGACAGGTGTGACTGTCATTCTCATTTGACAGATGTGACCATGGAGGTTTAGCGGGGGGTGGGGGAGTGGGGGGATGGGGGGAAGGGGTCTGCTCAAGGTCACGCAGCTCAAGCCTGCAGGCTCTGTGCCGTCCGGGGACTCAAGACAACAGGGGCTCATGCCCCTCCACGGATGTGACTCCCTTCGCATCTGTCCTGTTGCGCACAGAAGACACTCAGTAAACTCAGCGTGCACGCTTGGGCGCAGCGCGCCTGGCTGGACTCTGAGCCGGAGGGCTTTCATTGTTCCGGTTACCACCATCCTGGTGAGTTGTGTGTGGCTTGGGTCTTGTGTGGGGACCCAGGAGCCAAGGGAAAGCGAGCCCTGGGTCTCCGCTGCTCCTAGCTGCGCGCTTCGAAATGTGCATCACGCCGAGTCTGCAGGCTCACGTCTCTGACAAAGTTGAAAATTTAAATTCTCATTAGGCAGAAGAGTCTGTTCCACACTTATTTCATCTGGGTGAGAAGTGCTAGAGGGAGCGCAATCAGACAGAATTTGCTCAAGTGTCTTTCAGAGGCGCATGCTGGGGGAAGCAGCTGCAGCAGGGACGGTCTCCTGCCTTCAGCTCCCTCGCTCAAGGCCATCTGTTTGCCCACAAAGACATGTGTCCCTACGTCATTCTATATATACCTCCTCTCTGTCGCTCTCTCTCTCACACTCACACACACACTCACGCAGACACATGCTCACACACACAAACACAGTTTTCTCCCGAGGCAAAATTTGTACATGTAATCAGCATTTCCATATGGCCAAGTTCATCTGAATGTAATCTGAGAGAAGAATCTAAATTTGGTCCAAAGAAACCCTGAGGTCCTGGGCAGTGTGAGTGTGCAGGTGCACACTCACACACACACACATCTCCCCACCTCTGCTGCATCCCTAGCCCTTCACCTGAGGCGCAGACGTCCTTCCATGCATGGGGCAAAGAAGAGGATATATTTGCTCTCATTCATCAGGCCTGACAACCTTGCAGAAGAGAGGAAGAGTAGGAGCTGCTCTATCCCTTTCAGCTTGGAGGCTAAACTTCAAGGACACATCCAGTCAACTCAAGGGCAAAATGGCTTAATCAAGCCCAGCTCACCAGACAGCAGCCCCTCTCCCGCACGCTGGCCATCCTCGTCTCTGCCAGGCCCCCATGCACACACCCATGGAATGCCTGGTGCCCTCTGGGGTGTCTGCCTCCTCTCCCCCATCCCCCGTGGCTAAACCTCAAGCCTCGTCATTCATGGTTCACATCTCTGCGCTTTCTCTACTGTCTGCGTTCCCGCCTTCAGCCCTGTGTTCGAGATCCCACGGATAAGGACCGTCCCCTGCACTGCCATTCCGTACCCTACATCCAGCACGACCAGATAAATCCATTTTCTGTGAACACCACTTTGAAACCACTCCTTGCTCAGAACTTTCAATAACCCCCCATCACCTGCCGGACAAAATCATCCAGCCCAGGACCCATAGCAGGAGCCCCTTCTTTGACCTTCCCAGCGGCGAGACATCCAGCCCCCCTCTCACACAGAAGAAGAGCAGCAAGGCAGAGTTACCTTGGCCCTGGAGCTCCTGACACCTGGGTTTGAGTGTAAGGCTCCCTCAGCTGACTCTCTCTAACACCACCTGGGTAACGGGCGGGTTTCCGGCACACAGCCCGCGCGGATGGATGTTGCTTGATTAGAGCGGATGGTGGTGGGGATTAGGAAAGACTCACCCTTACCACTGAGTGTGCGAGCGTGCAGAGGGTAGAAGCGAATGATACGCAAGCACCGGGATAGCAGAGGGCGCATCCCACGAGTGCCGCTCTCCATGTTCAAACCGTTCACGAGGACTTTGCTTTGCCTCTAGCTGACTCACACCCAGGCCCGCTTGGAACAGCTGGCGAACAATGCAAGCTTGTTCACCTCTGTCCCTGGAGGCCGACCACCACTGCAAAGGCAGGTGGCCGGGGCGTGGCCAGGGAGTGGCACCAAGCCCCTGCCCTCGGGAACCAAGCTCTCCTCACTGCTTGGGCCCTGGACGCAGACATGAGCTGCTGCAAGGTCCCAGGCACTGTGCAGGAGACGCACAGGAACACCTGTGAGTGGAAGTGTGGTCAGGACCCAGGAGGGCGGGCCGGGCCAGCCCCAGGTCCGAGTCCTCCTCCAGCTAGTGGACCTCAAAAGGAGAGATCTGTCTGCTTTCCTTGAGAAGTGGTGATTTGTATTCCAGCAAAATTACACAGCAACTCTGAGTGGATGAAGACTCTGCTTAATATTTTTGGTAATGATAACACTTTGTAGGACAAGTGCTTTTGAAGACTCAGAGATGGGGGAATCTGGAGTGGCATTTTAAATGGGGCTGTTGGACAAGATTCGCTGCGGCCCTAGTAAATGTCACACATCTCACCAGCTGGGCCAAGAGGCTTATTAGACATGTTTCCCCCAAACCTGATTAAATTGAAAAATGCCTTTTGAATATGTGGTTCTGTTTTCTATTATGTCAGACGTGTGGGAGAGAAACAAAGAGAACGGGTGGGAGAAGGAGGCAGAGGGGGCCTCGGGGGGCTGGAGGCTCCTGTTTCGGGGCATGTGTGTGGAGGAAGTGAGAAATAGCCCAGGAGGCCCCGGGGGGAGAGCAGCTCTTTGAGCAGAATAAATACTTTGGAGGGGCTGGAGTTGGAGAAACCTGCATCGCTTACAAAGTGGAGTGGGGTGGTTGTGGCTGGCTGGCCAGCAGGCCCTCTCCAGGGCAGTTAGGGCCCTCGTGGGGAACCGTATTTATGTTGGAAGACAAGATCACTCAGCCTACAGAATGCATGTGGCATCAGCTGGGCTCCAAGTGGCTTCGGTTCCAGCCCAGCAGCTGGATTCCCATTGCAAGCTATAACAAATTAGGACAGGGTCCAGTTGAACCCCCAGGTGGGGCTGTGAGGACCATGAGGGGAGGTTGAGGTACTGGGCCACTGGGCCATTGGAATCGCTCAGATAATGGGCCAGGGCGCATCTCCGCCAGTGAACAAACCAGAAATCGGTCCTAAAATCAGGCATATTTGGCACCTCACTCTATACACAGAAAATACAAGAATGTTGGTGTGTGGCCAGAATTAAGCAGGGCTCCGGGACTGCGAGTCATGGAAGCCTGTGACAGCAAGCACAAAGAGCAAGAGCCAAGGACGTGGAGGGGCAGAGGCTGAGGGTTATTAAGAAGGGTGGGGGTGTCTCCCAGGACCCAGAGGTGGGCTTGCGTGGGGCTTCAGGAGGGAGTTCTGGGGACGGGGACGTGGTGTCCCCATGGCTCCCATTTCCGCTCCTCCAGGAACATCCGCTACTCTCCTTCTCTCTGAAGATGTCTGGCTCCCTCGGCTCAGGACGGGTCTGCACTCTGAAAAACGAAGTTTCCAGTACGGATTCCAAACTGCCGAGGGAGGGGGTATGCATGGCTCAGCGGGGGTCCCCTTGTGGCCCCATCATGTGTGGTTACAGAGGGGCTGGGCCACACAAGGGCTGTGGGCTCATCACAGGGCGGGCGGTACCTGGGAGACATCGTACGGATGTTCACGGTAGGTAAACCTAAAAGAAGGCAGGGTGGCAGCTGATGGCCTCTGGGGACCTCGAGCCGGCAGAGGAGGGCCTGAAGCTCAGTCCAGGTCAGACAGCAGCAGGAGAGGGGTTTTTTGGACCCTCTATGGGGTCAGACCCCTCAGCCCCTTCTGCTCTCCATAAATGCTTCACCCACATGTCTCTCCTGGCCAAGCCCATGCCTTTTACAAACCCACACCCACCCCCAGGACCACCATGGGCAGCTGTGCAGGACATAAAGTCACGATGCCCCCTGACGCCCCTCCCCCATCGCCCGCCCCCGCCCCTCTGGGATCCATGCCGCTCGGCAGTGTCCCCGAGGAGGCATTCGCATCAGTGTGCGTGGGCCGCCATCACAAAGCACCCCAGGCCCAGCAGCCTAAATGGTAGACATCTATTTCTCCCAGTCCTGGAGGCTGGAAGTCTGAGATCCAGGTGTGGGCAGAGCTGGTTCCTCCTGAAGCCTCTCTTCTTGGCGTGCAGACACCGCCCTCTCCCTCTGTCCCCACACGGTCGTCCCCCCGCGTGTCTGTGCCCTAACCTCCTCTCTTCCCAGGACACTCAGACTGCATCAGGACCCGCCCTAGTGACCTCGTTTACCTTAATCGCCTTTTTAAAGGACCTCTCTCCAAATACAATCACATTATGAGGTCCTGGGGGTTAGGCCTTTAACAGGGAAATTCGAGGGGGCACAACTGCCCCTTGATAGCATTCCGTAAAGAGTCACTATGAACTGAAGACTCGGTCTAAATGCAGCCAGCGAGCCAAGATGGGAGGCCGTGCGCAGGATTCCATGCTGTTGCAACCCCACACATTTACCTAAACGCAGCTCTGCACCTGCCTTCCAATTGCAAGCTTCTCTCTGATGCTTCCCTGATGTCCCAATCTCGCATCGCAGTCTGACACCCAGAAGAAGTGATTCTTGTACCGTGAGATGTGTGGTCCGGCGATCCTTCCCGAGAATCTGCCCACGATTGCAATCGAGGGCTCCTCCGGTGAACGGTGAAACACCTGTGCCCCTCCCGCCCCTCCCCCCACATGTCAAATTCCAAACACACACTCACAGTGTGCGCACGTCACAAACATACGTGTGAGCATCCCTGGTAATGGCACCACACTATTTTGTTAGTGCAGATGAGCATCGTCTGGGCACACAGGGCAGGTGTCCTGATAAAAGGAGGAACCGTGTTCACGTGGCAGAAGGCTGGCTGTCCTCGGATGGGTTCCTGTTACCTTTGAAGCTGATATGCTCACACGGGGCTCTCTGCCACGGGACATTGCACTGTGCTGAAATCATCCTGGGTCCTGCACACGGGCTCAGGCCATTCAAAAACACACAATGTTAGGAAAACAGCAGTTGTCAATATAATTCTCTTAACTGCCAACACAGAGGGAGAGATGAACGAGGCGCCAGATGGGATTATGGAAAGTGTCCTGGAATGGGTTGCAACGCAGCACATCGAAGCTGTTTGCGATGCACCCATCATCTTAATGCACTTTCTGAACTTCCTTTGAAGAAACTGAGTATTTTTCTGTGCTCTGATTTTTGATGTGGAAATCGCCCACTGCTCTCAGGTCACGCAAAGTGATAAAATTATATGCAAGCTTACAATCGGATATAATCTGGGGGATGGAAACATGTGTGGAAGGATGCAAGAATTCCTTTTGCATTTGCGAATTGCAGTGCTGAGTTTATAGCATCAACTAGTATGCTTTAAATGGGCTTTTTAACTTAAAAATGAGTCCCCTCGCACACAATCTGAATATACATTATGAGGGATTTAACACGAAGCTGCCAACATCATATCATTTTCTCCTGCTTTTCCGACTCTGAGTCCCTCTGGCAAAGTCGCCGGCTGGGTGGCTTTCTTCCCCTTTGGCATTTATCA
Organism: Neomonachus schauinslandi; assembly: GCF_002201575.2. Taxonomy (NCBI): domain Eukaryota; kingdom Metazoa; phylum Chordata; class Mammalia; order Carnivora; family Phocidae; genus Neomonachus; species Neomonachus schauinslandi. The sequence continues at coordinate 3,121,949 of NC_058406.1, forward strand.
GCCTTTTGGTTGCTTCCTTCTCTTCTTGGGATAATTCGATTTTTTTGAGGCAGTAGCTATTTAAAGAGATAGCCAAAATACGACTCCGGCTTTTCTTTGGTGGCCGTGTTTTATCTATTAATTTTTTGTTCCTTTACTGACCCCAATGGAAACACAATGGATGGAGTGACAAATTCATATGCTTCTAGAAGTTTCTTCTCCAGGTTTCTGTATCTGTTCCCATGATGGGTTGTTGGCAGTTTAAGAACACATCTACTTCGTTCAATCACAGAGAAATAATCTCAGATATTATGAAGGCAAAGTTGATATTTAAAGAATGCACAGCAGCAGAGCTCACCCATCTGCAGACAGAAGGAGGGGCTCTTCTCTAGAGGCACCTGATGGAACGTATGTGGCCTGTTACCTGCTGGGCACTGGAGCTGCCACAGGCCAGGAGGAGGATGGGCCACCCCCCTGCCTGCCCTTGCAGGGCAGAGGGTAGCTGAGCTCCAGACCTGCAGCATCCAAAGGTAGAAAATGTACAGCACCCTGAAAGGGGCTTTACAAGGCACCTAACGTTCAGAGAAGGTGTCTGGAACTTCGACGCTTCTCCCAAAGGAAAGGGAAGAGGGGGGAGAAAAGCTACTTTTTAAATTTGTCAATAATTCCTGAAATATAATTGGGCACAAACATCTTTGAGGAAGCACATTCCCTTCCGCCTTCTCCTGCCTGTGCTACCTGAGGCCACACCCACCCACAGAGCACCTGCGCTCTGCACCTGTCCTGGGGAGCGCCCATCTGGGGAACCCTGTCCGGGGAGGCGGGCCACCTGTGATGGTGACTGTTCAGGTGAGAAAGGGGCCACTCTCAGACAGCGAAGTTCTCTGTTGGTGCCCTCTGCGGCTTGGGCAGAAATCAGGACGGGATTCTTGGGGAAACAGATAGAAAATATAGAATGTAGGTTTATTTTTGAAACCAGTGACAGATGTCTGTATCAGTTTCTAATGAGAAACAGATGGCACCCTCAAAATGGGTATTGGAGGAAAATTTAGGGAAGAAATCATTCACAAAGGTGTGAGCAGCGTGTAGGGGAATAGCGGGGTCCTGCAATAGTAACAGCTGGTCTCTAGGCCTCAGAGACGGGCACCGAGCAGCTTCTGGAACCAGAGACATGGGGCGTGGGAGGGGAGGAGAAGCGTCTCCTGAGAGCTGATGTCTCCTGCTGAGGGTCCCACCATACAGGGACCCCAAGACAGAACCAATGAGATAGATACCCAACCCTCTCCTGCCCTGTCTCCTGTAAGCACTCCCAACTGGTCAATCCCACTGGATAGCCAAGAGCCTGGGGTCCATAAATACAGGGCAGCCTCCCTAGCACAGAGCCAGGTGCGGCAGGGAGGAGAGTGTGCTGTGGCGGTCAGCAGGTGGCCAGCAGGCTGAATGTGGTTAGCAAGCTTTTCCTCCTACTCTGGGGGTCATTTCTTCCCCATTTCCTCTGTGGGCTTGCTTTTCTCACTCCCGGAGAGCTGTGGTTCTTGGGACACCAACCTCAGCCTTATGACCACTCCGCATATTCTCTGTGTGTCCTGGGATTTCAATCACCAGGTGTCTCCAAAATCAGTACCCCCCACATTAACCCCTGTCCTGAGTCAACCAAACTTCTAATTGCCAACCAGAGTGTGCCGTCTCTGTGTCCCCAAGCCACCACTTAACACCATGGCATGTCCAAAACTCTACCCCCTACAACTCTCTACCAAATGAGAAGCTCAAACTCACCCTGTCCCTTACTTTCCCCATAACCCACACCTGGAGAGTCATCCTTTCCCTTTGTTTGCTCCATTGTGCACACGCAGGTGACCTCTCCTCTCCTCTTCTGTTTCCACTGACTCAGTGAGGTTTTTGTCATTCTGCATCCGGTCTTCCGTGAGCGTAACCACCAGACCTAAGCCCCTAACTTGCGGGTCTGCTCAAGCTCTCATCGAGCACAGCCCTGTTCGTAGTCACAACCCTGGTGTCATACTTCTGCTGAGTGCGGTGCCTCTAGAAAAAGTGACTTGTTGTGAATGAAATTAAAAAATAAAATGCTGTGAGTGAGTCCCTTCACAAAGTTTGATGAGCATGAAGGAACTTTGGAGGGCGATGGACATGTTGTACAGCTTGATGGTGGTGGCAGCTGCCCGGGTAAATACACCTGTCAAAGTCACCCAGCTGCGCCCTCGAAACGGGTGCACCTCACTGCATGTAAATTATAACGTTGGTTCTTTAAAAAGTTAATCGGGACAGTTTCAAGGTTAGCTGCATTCTGAGGTTGCACTCACTCCTTTGTAATCTTACACCCTTGGATTGGTTAGAGTGATTACTGCTGGCTACCACAACAAAGAGGCCCCCATCTCAGCAGGCTGGTAACACCAGAGTGTTGTATTTGGCTCACATCCTGCTGGGTGCTCCAAGACAGACTTCTAAGTGATAAGTCAGGGAGCCAGTCTCCTCTCGTTGCATCCCGAGGCTCTGCTCTCTGGGAGCACTTCCTATGATCGTCCACATCCAGCAAGCAAATGGTGAGAGCACAGAGACTAACTCAGACATTCGAGAAGTTGGGGCTGGAAGCATCCAACATCCCTTCCACCCACACCCCAGCAGCGAGAATGAGTCAAACCGCCCTGCCTAGATGTCTGGGGCTGTAGGCTTCTACATGTCCGGAGGAGAAGGGATGTGGTGAGCGTGTCCCTTTGTCCCTACTGCAGCTGCCTGGACAGGGGCATAGCAGGTGGAGTTGGAAGCATATTCTCAGTTCCCAGGAACTATACAGAAGCCACAGCCTACTTTACCTAAAACAGCCCCCCCCCAAATTGTACATGCCTTTAAAATGTACAGAATGCATGAATCATTGGAGTACTTGATTCCCTCACAACACCGTGGAGGGTGTGTGCAAACCCACACACGTTCAGAGGCACGTATCAGACATGCAAAGACCATCCACCACGTGTCACAGGGATGGGGCTGAGAGCTTCCAGCTGCAGCTCCAACATCCCCCAGGCCCAGCTCTGATGGAAGGGGACTTCAGCAATCGGCTGCCCATGGAAGCGGGGTTGGAGGAAAAATGGGCAGAAGCAGGGACATCAGCCGGGGGTGTCAGGGGTTTCCGGACACCACCAGAGTCCAAGCTAGAGGTATAACACCCAGGAGGAGATTCACCAGCACCTCGAGAATATCACCCCGGGTCCTTGGACTTCCTGGGATACTTCTCTTCTGCGGGCTCCATCCATCCACCACGGAGTCCAAGGTCCAAAACACATGGTGTTCTCTGAGAGTACCGCAAAGGGATGAGGAGTCTTGAGAAAGAGGATGATGCCTACCTCCTCCTTCTTTGTCTGAATTTTGTCAATAGAGGGCCAGATTAATCATGTTTTTACTTTCTGTATCTTATGATGATTTGACATCTTAAAAATCTTGCTTGCTGGGGAGCGACTGCCCCTTCCACGGCCAGCCAGTTCAGAGAGATGGCAAGCACTTTGAAGGGGGCATGCTTTTCATATCCAAACCAACCCAGGGCTGGTTGGGTCTATACCCCCAGCCACCCTCTTCACCTGCCTTTCATGCAACAAGCCAACACTTCCCCCACCCTAAATCATCCCAGGTTCAGGCACCAGGCCACTAGCAACGCATCTCCTCTTAGGAAATGTAAGCAATAAATCTTTCAAGGGCACTAGCTTCTCCATGTGGTCACTAGGTCACCCCCATGAATTAAAATCCTGAAGGTACGAACTGAACAAGCGTCAGTTAATGCTTTCTGCAGTTCTGGTTCCATGTGATGCTGTGAACACTAACTCTGCCCACCTTCCAGAGCTTAACTCAGTGCCACGTCACACCTGGGAGGCCATCACACACATTCTGTTTACTGTCACCCAAAATCCAGTTGTGCGGCGCTGTCTGCTACCAATCCATGCTGATGCATGGTGCTGGGGCTGTGGACACAGCCGTCTTCTGTGGGTTTAGCATCCACGAGCCGCAAACAAGAGCAGTGTTTTTATTATTAATGAATATGCTGATTCCGCCTCACATCTGCGGAGCTCTGGGTACCTTTCAGAGCAATTTCGCAGCCTCTCATGTGGTCCTAAGAACCCCTGTGGGTGGGCAGAACAGCCACTGCTATTTCCATCTGACTTATGAGGAAATAGGGACCAGAGGGTGAGCTGGCTTGCCCAAGGACACACAGCTGGTCACCAATCGTGCCAGGAGCCGTATCTGCAGCTCCCTCTGTGGCAAGATGCCACTTCCCTTTACCCTGAACTTCCTGTTTGTTTTATCCATATTTAAATACACACATCCATGAAGGAAGGGTGATAAGGACAGCTGAAAACCACACGCAGTCACTGTGTGTCTTGCTGGGAGAAGCCACAGCTTTGTCTCCACCGGGGTTCTATCATAGGGACCGTCCCCACTTGCCCAGAGCCAGGCAAGGTACTGGCATCAGGGTTGGAAATGCACAGAGAACAGACAGTGACCAGGCCTCACAGACCTCATGGTTTCATGGGGAAGATGAGCCACAAGCACAGAGTGACCAACATACGCACTCAGAGCTGGGATGGGTGCTGGGCTCATTAGGACAGGGTGCCGTGTGGTCCCCCAGGGACAGGGGCCCCAGTGTGGAGGGAGGCAGCCCCTGGAGAACTGATGTGTCTACAGAGCCCAGAGGATGGAGGGTGAGTAGCAAGGCAAGGGGGAGCTGAGAGTGGTAGGCCGAAGGAAGGAAAGCTCCAAACAGCGAGGACAGGGGTGGTAAGCCCCCACGGCAAGAAGGAGCACGTGGCCGTGGAAGCCCAGAAGGATAGCTGGAAGGACGGCGAGAGAGAAGAAGGGAGCAGTGGAGGAACATGGGGCTAGAAGGGCAGGAACGGCCATCAAGCCAGGCTTCGGAGGCCATGTCCAGGAATTTGATCTTTGTTCTAAGTGTCCTGAACTGTCTGGGAAGATGTCAAGCAAATGGGATGATCTGATCACCTGCTTTTTGCACTCAGGGAATGGGTGGAGAAGGTGAGCATGAAAACAGATGTTAGAGAGAAGGCTGAGGCTAGCGTCCGAGACAGAGATGGCTCTAGACAATGCAGAAAACTTGAGAAGACTGCCTGGGGCCCTGACGTTGAGGTCATGTCTTCCAGGAGCCCCAGGAGCCCCCTTCAATCACACAGCACCCACACGATTTATGTTCAGGGGCTCCATCCCTCCAGCTGCTCCGGCACATCTTGCGGGGACCTCCAACAGCTCAGCCACTTGGCGGGTGACAGATAGCTCTGGAAGGAAACCGATGTTCCAGATGGGGATGGCCAGTTTAATTTGCAGCTTCTAAATCTGTACAGATACAGTGTTCTGTCGTTAAAGATTCATTTAGACTTATCTTAATAGGAAACAATATAACTCAACCAGACCCATAAATGACAAATTGCCCTCCCTCAAGAGAAATCTTAAGGCAAAAGACGTGACTTTTCATCATTTGATCCGGTAGTTAATTTCCGTGTAGCCGACAGCCCTTCTCTTTGTTCAGAATGGTGACTGTTTTCGTGCTGTCCTATCCAATACACTACAACCAATAGTGTGGAGTTTCAGCTTCTCAAAGAGGTGGACCGTTGCCACCAAGTGCAAAGAACTGGTCGTAGTTGATGAGGGAGCAGAAGGCAAGCTGAGGGCAAAGCATTAGCTGACACCCCGCTACTCCCCGTCACCCCCACTCCCAGGTGGGAAATGTGTGACGTTCCTCAGGCACTCCTGGCTGCCCTAAAGCTAAGGGAAGGAAAAACATATGGTTTACTTAGAGAGATTATAGTCCTGCAGGACAGGAGCTTCCCTCATTTTACAGTGATTTACAAGAAAAAAAGCATTCTTATCAATAACCTAACTTCCAGAAGGAAACTCCCAACTGTCTTAATGTTAATGCCTTGCTAGAGGGACAAACAAGTTGACACTGGCAAGCAAGGCCTCCAGTATCCTGTGAGTCTCCTTTTTTTTTTTTTTTAAAGATTTTATTTATTTATTTGACAGAGAGAGATACAGCGAGAGAGGGAACACAAGCAGGGGGAGTGGGAGAGGGAGAAGCAGGCTTCCCGCCGAGCAGGGAGCCCGATGCGGGGCTCTATCCCAGGACCCTGGGATCAAGACCTGAGCTGAAGGCAGACGCTTAATGACTGAGCCACCCAGGCGCCCCCAACACACTATATGTTAATTAATTGAATTTAAATTTAAAAAGGAACCCCCCCAAAAATATGAAAATACTTGTGAAACCTCCCTTTTCTTTACCTCCCCCAACTCCCAAGTATATCATCAGCCACCCCTCGCAACCCTGGTGCAGCAGGTTTCTGCCTACGGGTCCTGCCCCCATGCTTTAATAAAATCACCTTTTTGCACCAAAGATATCTCAAGAGTTCTTTCTTAGCGGTCGGATCCGGACCTCACCTACATTCAAAAACTACATCAGTTGAACCAGGGGAGTGGATGGCTTACATATTAGTGATTCTAGGGCCACCCCCTTGGTTTTAGGAATAGAGAAAACAAAAAAGTGGGGGAGAAAATGAGCTCCCTAAATTGCATAGCTACAAATATGCCCAAGAGGGAGTTCTGGCTGACTGTGGGGGAGTAACGGCTTCAAAAGCCTTGGGCAACAGGGTCACTGCTTTTTTGTAGCTCCTGCGAGGGAGGGCAGCATGATGTAGGGCAACACGAATGGAATGAGGAGTCTCAGACCTTCCCAGAGAGTTAATACAAGGAGATGGTCAAGGAATGCCTCCCTGGATGTCAGTCTGTGTTTGAGTGCCAACCCCAATGCCCTCAGGCAAAGAGCTGAACTTCTAAGCCCATTTCAATGCTTATCAAAAAGGAAAGGGAGGAAGTCATTGATCCCATTTCAAATGCTTCTTGTTAACATTTAAATGAAATAATGCAAGTAAAACATCCCGCACAGTGACCAGAATCTAAAACTAATAGCAGCACCGATGAGCACTTACTGTTCCTAGCTGTGTGACGGCATATAAATCCCCACAGTATGTTCTTAGTCTATCTCAGGTTAAATTAAATGAAAATGTGCGCAAAACACCTAGTTCAGCACCTGGTGCGCTGTAGTTCTGCAACATTTCATTGCTCACTCTGTATTTCAAAACTGGCTGCATATCTGCCTAGTCCTATGATCACATAACCCTTGAATGAGACAGTTTCTCAACCATGTAGCAAAAGAATATGCTTTATGCATCAACTAAATATGTTCCAAGATTCTGGCACTCAGAATCTGGAGTATCACGAATACTTCACCTGTGATGACAGCATGGGGTTCAGGATTTGTCAGCTAGAGCCCCCCAGCAGGTAAAAGGAAGTTGAGTGCCATGTTTTCAGACTTCTCTGGTTGCCAAACCCCCCCACCCAAGTCAGCATCGGAGATCCCTCACATCCACCTGAACAGAGAACTTAACCGAAAAACCCACCTTGAGCTCAAACTGTCTCAGGCCCCAAGTGCGTGTATGGAAGGTGGTGGAGGCATCCCCTCGAGCCATTCTGGAATGCCAGGGTCAAAGGACTATGAGGTCAGTGGGCATAGAAGTGGCTGACAAGTGTCAACAGAACCGTGTAAGTGAAAGCACTTGGCAGGGGAGACACGTGGCGGGGGCGGGGGGGAGACTGATCCATTATCTATTTCTGCATGACAATATTGCCGCAAAACTCAGTACTCAGACAACACACATTTGTCATCTTGCAGTTTCTGTGGGTCAGGGATCCCAGCACAGCATAGCCAGTTTCCGTGCGAGGCTGCAATCAAGCTGTCCATGGGGCCTGAGCGCTCATCAGCAGCCCGACTGGGGAAGGAAGGGTCTGCCTCCAACCACTTGTGGTTGATGGCAGAATTTTGTTCATGGCAGGCTGCATGGCTGAGGACCTTGGTTTCTTGCTGATTGGAGGCTGGGGGCTGGTGCGAGTCACCTGGCAAGACAGACCTTACAATTGTGCAAGTCATTTTGTATATCCTGCTGCGATTGCTGCATCCTACTGCTTAGGAGCACATCTCAGATTCCACTCACACTCAGAAGAGAGTGAAAGGGTGTGAACAACATGGGGAGGTGGGGCTGTGGGGGCCACATTCAATCCTGCCCAACACAGTTGGTATTGCTTGAATGAAATATTGTTTTACCTGCAAGCAATTATCTTGACTGGGTTGGGAGCATATGGGAGGATCCTGAATGTCTCCATTCCATCTGGGAGGAGAGACTGAGGATTAAAATGAGGGTACAGGTGAAGGATAAATCAGGGTCTCTGAAAAAAGAGATAACATTTTGTGTTTTAAAAAGGTGTATATCTCTTCTGAAAATAGATTGTCTAACCCCCTGCCATGAAAAATGCTTCTGAGGCTTATCTTGTGGGGAGGGCCAGCGGGGTCTATCTCCATCCCATTAGGATGCCTTGGCCTCAATCCTAGCCATTAACTGCAGGACCCTCAGCTAATCTGTTTTTCTCAGAGTTGACCCTTTCTGGAATGCTGTGACCCTCTGGCACAGAGAGAGGGACTCCTGTCCATCTGCCTTCCACCTAGGTCATGGTGACCTCATGCAGAAAGGACCAGAAGCCTGGGGGAATTACCAGGGAGCATCTCACACAAAACTCAGAGAAAGGTAAGATAGGTTACCAAACTCTAGGCATTGAAAATCTTTTTTAAAGGGGAGATTGGCACGGATCTCAGCAGGAGGTCCAGGGTCTGCCCATAAAGAGGCGATCTGGAGAAGCTACACCTGGTTTGACCTTCACCTGTCTTGACCTTCACCTTGCATGAACATGTGAGGCCTCACCAAGCATCATCAGCCTTTTCCCCTGGAGTTCCAGTACCGCTGTAGGTTTCGAGATCTCCACTGGAGTCTGATGTGCATCCCTGTGAAGAACACATCCTCCATCAGGCCAAGTCCAAGAACACTTAGGAAGATGCCCCTGGGGCTCTAAGATGTGGCTGGAACAGCAGCCGCAATCTCCACAGAGGTATTTATCCTTCTCCATAGGGAGAGGTTGCCAGGAAAGACTCCAGAGTCAACTCAAGTGCCCCAAAGTGTGTGCCTTAGAGCATTAGTCCCACAAAAGGCTTGTATGCTGGTGCATTTGGGAGCACTGTACACAGAGACTTCTGGATGGCACCCAGAGGAGGCTCAGAGAAATCCTGAGAGGACAGAATGTTGCTCCTCTCAGAATTTCTCCAACATACTTGTGCCTAGGGCTTTTGTTGCTGATTGGTGACAACCTTTAATATTTTATAGAGTTGGTGTGATACAGAACACGTGGGAAACGTGGATGCACCCACAGACCCAATTTGTTCATAGATATATACTGTGTTTCAGCTCTGTGCCAGGCACAGGTGCGAGGGTATGGTCATAAAAAGAACAGGTGACCATCCCTGCCTTCCAGACCTTCTATTCCAGACCAAGGAGCAATGACAAGACAATTAGCAGCCCGACTGGGGAAGGAAGGGTGCCAGAGGTAAGTCCTAGGGAAGACAAATAAAGCAAAGGAGGAGACAGGCAGATGGGAACTGTTAATGAAATAACTGGGAGGATCTCACAAATAAGGATATATCTGTCAATACTTGAAGGAAGTGATCAGATGGACATCTTAAGAAAAAGCATTATAGGCAGAAAGAACACGAGTGCAAAGGTCCTGAAGTGCAAGCAGGCTGAGGCCAGTGTAGTTGAGCAGAGGACATGAGATGTGAAGAGGAATAGATGAAGTTAGAGAGGTGATGGGAACAAAATCCTATGGGGCCTGATAGGTAATGGAGGTTTGTAGGTAAGAGAGATCGAGTCTAGAAGGATTTGATAGTTAAGGGGGTACAATCCTCTACGGTCTGAAAGATAGAGAGGACCAGATCTTTTAGGACCTAAGAACTAAGAAAGGAGGCAAATCCTATAGTGCCTGAAAGTTAAGTGGAGTGGAGCAAATCCTCTAGGGTTGGGTAGGTAATGGGGGTATATTGTGAGGGGTCTAATGGCTGATGTTAAGGACTTTGGCTCTGACTGGAAGATAGAGCCCTACTGGTGGATTCTGAGCAGAGAAGCCATCTGGCCGTGATGGCACAGAGGGTCCCTCTGGATACAGGACTGAGAGCCGGACTGGGGGAGTGGTCAGGGTGGAAGCCAGCAAATCAGTTTCACAGGCCACTGCTATAATCTGGGAGAGCAGATGGGAACTAGGCTGGGAGATAAGAATGCCATCCCTGCTGCTCTTTACCAGAAAGAATCATTCTCTATTTCTCCTTCAAGCTCTCTCCCAGCCTTCTCCTCTCCATAAACCACAGTCTTTAAATGTAATGCTCTGCAAGAATCCTGGGCAATCCGCTATTAGACATTGTTATGTTTTTTCCACCTAATTGAGCGAGTGGTTAAGAATTTAAGACATTTTACAGCACTTATTAATCTATTGTCAGTGTTTAATTTTATAGACAGGAACCAGTTAAAAGCCAAGCTGTAAAATTTCACTATGGCTCCCTGGCCCTTCACATAGATCACAAGATTCACAGTGGGGGAGGAGGTGGGGGTAAGGAAGGCAAATTTGGCTCCTGGATGGCGGGAGCTGGGAGGCTGTACAAGGGCTTGAACATTCCTACCAAGAGCTTTTGCACAACTGAACCCATTGTGTTGCTTGCAGATGCATTTGCAAAACTTTTATGATGGTGTCAGACCTAACATGCCATGAATATTGTGTGATGCAGTAGAGTCCTATAGAGATTCTTTCATGATGGAGGCAGATTCCAAGGTGTCTCATCCAACTGATCCAAAGTTGCCCCTTGGGGAAGGTCTTGAACATCCCACAGTCATGCCAGAAGTGAGCTAGCCATTTATCACAAAAAATACCAGGTTAGGCTCTAATCCCAAATACAAACTCTGTTTCCTTCATGTCCCCTAACATGCTAAGCAGGCTCTTCTATCCCACAGACGCTTACTCATTATTTAACTGGTATCAGGAGTTCAGAGATGAGCTCTCCGCTCTCAAGGAGACAATGGATTCATGAAAAACTAAAGCCCATGATAAGGGTGGTACTAGTAAGTTCCGGGAACATGTGACATGGGACACAGGCATACAATGGGTTCTACTTGGCAAGGGTAGAGCAGAACTGGGACCAGGTAAGATTCCCCTAAGGAAGGGACCTTGTGGGTAGATTTGTAAGATGGAACAACAGGCCAGGGCAGGACGAGTAACCACACGTCACTTCGGGAACCCAGCAGAGACTTCATTCTGAAGATGCATCCTGCCCACTCTGATCCAAGCCCCCAGCGGGCATAATTGAGAACCAATGGGTCATTCGGGCTGCTAATTTAGAGCTTCCCTTCCCTATGATCACAGCCTCATGGGAAGCTACTTACTTCTGCTTTAGCTCCCAATTATCTGAAATAAATGACAAGTTATAGTTTCCCCATGACACGACTTCAGGTTGGTATAAGAAACAATCATACTTGGGGCTCCTGGGTGGCTCAGTCATTAAGCATCTGCCTTTGGCTCAGGTCATGGTCCCAGGGTCCTGGGATCGAGCTCTGAGTCAGGCTCCCTGCTCAGCGGGAAGCCTGCTTCTCCCTCTCCCACTCCCCCTGCCTGTGTTCCCTCTCTCGCTGTGTCTCTCTCTGTCAAATAAATAAATAAAATCTTTAAAAAAAAAAAAGAAAAGAAACAATCATACGTATGGAATGGGAGATGTGGGTCACTGTGGTGTCATCTATGATGACCCACATGACAAATCCCTCTTAGGAGCTGCACTGAGCTTTGCCTGAACTGCTAAAGCTACCTGCCTCTTCACACACCCATTTTTCTTGTCTGCCAGGAAATTCGGAGCAAAGCTTCATGGTCCCCTGTCAAAGCTCATTCTCTTTTAAGAACTTTTTCAGATACAATTAACTTTCTTCCTTCTTTTCTGCTGCCCCCAATCATTCACAAAGATTTCATCACTTAGCTACTGTCCTTTTGGTCTTAATTCACCTCTAATCTTTGCTAGAAGCAAGTGGGAATTTAGGGAATTAATTCAACTGTTCCTTATCTATGAACTCATGGTGACCACTGCCCCATGGTGGAAAATCACTCTCGGTGCAGACACAGTTCAACTGAGACATGAAGACTTGTGAGAGGAGTCTATCAAGCAGCCCTGCGAAAGCTGGCCTTTGCAGAATATTAACAGTGTGGGGAAAAGCATGTGACATGAATTCGCTTCTGAAGAAAAGATGTAAATCTACATACAATACAATGCGAACCTCATTTTGTAGGAATAAACATGAAGCATGGGTATACATACAAACACATGAAGACCGTGCACTCCCAGGTTGATACAATTATGTCTGGGATATGGGATCAGGAGTGATCTCAATTCTCCTTTTACACCTTTCAGTTTGCTCCTTATTTTTCTTCCCCATGAGCATAGCCTCTTGCTCCTTCACTGGATGTTGCTTCCAGGTTTACCCATATCTTGACCATTCCTATTAACCACTGTGTAGCATTTCTCTATGTGAGCACATCATGATTATTTATCCATTTCCATACTGGTGGACATTTAGATAGTTTGCTATCACCTGGTTACAACAATTTTGCCATACCTTTGCAGCCAACAGGTCCAAGTGTTTCCTTAGAGTAGATCCTGAGAAGTGGGATCGCGTGCCTCATGGGATCCGCATCTTGCAGAGTGATTAGCAATCACATCTCCAAAATGTATGATTCCTTATCAGCACTTGGTATAACAAAATTGCTTTATGTTTTGTTTTGTTTTGTTTTGGGCTGATATGATTAGTGTAGAATGGTATCTCAGTACCGCTTGAATACGTAGTTCCCAGATTACCACTCAGGTTAAATGTCTTTTCACGTGTTTTGGCTGTTGAGGTTTGCTCTGATGAATTATCTGCTACTTTCTTTGCCTATTTATCTGTTCGTTGATTTGCATTGTTCATACTGATTTCTAGGAGTTGTTTGTTAAAAATGATTTATTCACAGGATATTAATCCACCCTCTCTAATCACATTTTGATTTGTTATAGTTTCCTGACCCTAAGTTGTACCATGAGGCCTTAAGCATGCCACATGAGGTCACAGCCAGGCCCTGTCCATACCAACCTGAATTGGGCTAATGTGAAGTTGAGCTGGATTCTGACCCCAGCACCCAACAGAGAGACAGACAGACACACACACACACACACACACACACACACATGCACACACGCACACGGGGCATCAGGGAAAAAGGAGTTTTGGAGCCTCCCATTTGGTACCCAAGTCACAAAGATGTAAATTCCGTGGAGGAAGAATGGACCAAGAACTTGAGCATGGCCCAGGCATCAGACAGATGTTCATCACAAGGCATTGCATTTCCTGTCTCTCTTAGGAAACTCTGATTTGAATCAAATGACTGCAACCCTTTATATTGTTCCAATGGAGGAAAACATACTCCTTGCATAAAGAGCTTTGTCTCTTGACTGTTTCAAGACAACAACTGCCAAGCTGCTCCTTCACTGAGGTCTTTGGGGAGCGCATTCATGGAAGGCCAGACCCACTTATGAATATTTCATCGTCTAGCTTGTGAAAGGGCTGGCCTCCGGGACAACTCTAAAAGACCAGTGTCTCAACACAACTCACAAGTCTGTAATATCTTCTACCGGCAGCAGTTTCGCCGTATCTGGAGACAGGATTCCAGTCGGAACTTGGGCTTTATTTACTCTCCTCCTCACTCTTACCACTTGGTAAGCTATCAATGACAGGGGTGGTGGAGCTGAAATGGCCCATCTTGGGGTGTGTTGGTGAGTCTGTAGCATGCCTCCACCCTGGGGAACTTCATGCACCAACAGGCTTTCAGTATCATGTACCTGTCTAATTTAGTCAACATTATTAACTGAGGGCATTTTCTGTACAGGACATCGTGTGAGGCATTGGGAACTGAGCTATCTTTGTGAAGACAGGCAGTACTGGACATATCTGAATCTTGAGATGGGACAGCAAGGATGCAAAGGGCATCCTGAATGCCCACAAGGATCCGGTCATGAAAGGACCAGGAGGCAGGGCTTGCCAGGGAAAGGACATGGAGTGACTGCTGAGCTTTAGGATAAGCGAGAAGGCTAGTGTCACGGAGACAGGGAAGGATGGGGAAGACAATGGTTGAAGACCCACAGGGAAGAGCCCTTGGCCATGGAAAGGCATTTGGGTTTAATTCAAAGTGCAGTGAGATGGGCACAAAATAGAAATGCCACCACACATCTGTGTGAGGAATGTATGGGTGGGTTGGGGTGGGCAAAGAAGCCAGGAGGCTACCACTCTGGTGCATAGGGGAGATGCAGGTGGGTCTGGGCCACATCCTGAACCCAAGAGGGTGTCTCTGGCCAGCAGGTATAACTGGGAGTGGGGAGCCCCATGAGGGGAGCAGGAGAGATCCAGACGCTGTACCAGCTGCAGGCGCTCCTCTTGTTTGGAAGATAAGTAAGAAATTATAAAGACCATTTTCCCAAAGAATCAGTAGCTTCCGTTTTAATGAAGGCTGAAGTCTGAATGATGTTATTCTAGCTGGGGACTTTGTTTCTGTCGGTGGTTTTTAACTAATTACCATAAGTACTGTCCATTTAGAATTTCACGGCAACTCCAATGCCTATTAGTGTGTAAGCAATGCCTTATCTTTGCCGCAAGCTACTGTTTATTCATAGAATGAAACAGTACATCACAGACATTGTCGTATCACATAGATGTTTTTTGTATTGCATTGTGTGCAATATGAATGAGCCAGAAGTGATTTGCTAAATAGGAAGTGCATTTAGAAAGAATTTTGAATTTTAAAAGAAATCCACTTGCTGTTTGCTTGGGTGGGGAGTGCCTTGCGTTCCAGCTTCCCTTTTATCTTCGAGTTTTTGCCTTGAGGAAGGATGAGCTGGCTGGTGGGCGGAACCTTTGCAGAGGGGAATATTTACAGTGTCCCCAGGCCACCAGAGGGTGATGCTGTCCACTGTCTTTATGCTGGAGGGTGGGTGTCTTGCCGTCTGCAAGAACTACACTACCTCCGTTTCTCCACTGTTCATCAACAAAGATATCTGGCATGTCAGTTTAGAGCCATAAGGAAATCAAGCTGGCACATTTTGCAAAGCTTAAATGCTTGGTGGCCATTAGGATTCGGAACAGTACTTTCAGGAGCCACCAAATGGAACTGCACATCTGCAGGGACCCAGGGAAAGATCACCTCTCTCCATCTATGAGAGACACATATGGAAGCAGACAGATGTTTCTGATGGAGATGGCCAGCCTAATTTGCAGTTTCTAAATCTGCAGAGACACCATGTTCCATCATTAAACATTCATTTAGGGCCATTTTAATTGGAGACAATATAACAGAGCAATGTACCTAGGTGACAAATGGTGCTTTCTGTCCATGAAATACTAAAGTGATGGCCACTAACTTCTCTCCATCAGACCCTTCTAGTAAGCACTTGTTTGAGTAAAAAAAAGTTCTGTTTCCTCAAAGCTCACTGAGGCACACGTTTTCCAGGTGCTCACTGGAGTTGAACATGGTGCTAGAGGCAAAAGGGAACAGACAATGGGAGATGCAGTGTGACGACTCATGAAGCTCCCTGGGAGATATTTTGGGCATTTAAGAATACATGGAATAAAGTCAGGGTATGTCTCAGTAAATTACCACGCTTCTGCGTTGGATTCACTTTAAAATGAGTTACATTTTTAAACTTCTCAAGTATATTTGACATTTCTCTGGATGTTATCAGTGCCATTTTGAAAGCTTTCTATGTGCACTACACTTCATAAAACTTCTTTCTTATTCAAAGACATATTTAATTAAAACCCAGTTTTATGGTGCATGCACTAATTATTACTCTTGGCTTGAAGGCTTCGACTGAACCTACTTTTAATTCTGAAACTCAAATCTTTTGCAATTATTTTGGAAGCCTGGATGTTTTCACACTAATTCGATGGTTTGTATATAAGTGGCTCGTTGAATTTTTTTAGGTAAAAATAAAAATAAATAGAATATCCAGGAACTGGTTATAATACAGCCACACCAAGAGACTCAGCTTGCTTAAAATGCCATATACTGTGAGAGGGCACGGAGTTTCAACAACAGGAACTTCATTTCTTATCTGGCCAAGTCTTATCCCTTTCATCATCTGGAATGCCTGTTTCCCCATCTGCCCTGGGGTGTGCACAAGTCTTCATGCACTTGAATGAGGTTGATTTTTTGACAAAGAACTTATTTGGCTCATTGTTGTATAAAAAGATGTCGATATAATATAGATGTGGCTACAGAAAGAGAAGCAGAAACCCCAGGGCAGTTGATAAAGTCTTGACATTGGGGTCAGAGCAAGAATCAACAAGCTCAAACACCCCACTGGTCTCAGTGTGCAGCCGGAGGGGAGATGGCCTGGCCTAATGTCGTGTGTCAGGGTTCTGGCTACTCATGAGAATCTCCTGGGGAGACTTATAAAAACACTGCTACCAAGAATCCCCTGATGGGTCTGCTCCAGCTGCCGGCACAGAATACCACCCAGCGGGGGGCTCAAACAACGGAAATTTATTCTCCCACAGTTCCGGAGTCTGGGAGTCAAAAATCAGCAGGGTTGGATTCTCCTGAGACCTCTCTCCTCGGCTACAGATGGCCACCTCCTCGCTGTGTCCTCCTGCCGCCTTTTCTGGGCACGCACGTCTCTGCTGCCCCTTCCTCCTTTTGTAAAGACACCAATCAGATTGAATCAGGAACCCACCCTAATGGCTTCATTTAACCTAATTACCTCAGTAGAGGCCCCATCTCCAGATACAGTCACCCTGAGGGTTAAAGCTTCAGTATACAAATTTGGGAAGAACACAAGTCAGTCTATAACACCCTCTACCCCCCCCCTTGGACAAATTAAATCAGAGGTCTGCACAAGTGGGGAATCATTAATGGTTTAATGACTTTCATTTTTTAATTAAGGTACAGTTGACATACAATAAACTTCACATATTAAAAGCGTATAATCTGATATGCTTTGATATACGTACATGCCCGTGAAACTATTATCCCCATCAAGAGAGTGAGCATGTCCATCACCTCCGAAAGTTTCACCATGCCCCCCCAATCCCTCCCTCCTGCATGCTCCACTCCCAGGCAACCACAGATCTGCTGTCTGTTTCTCTGTTGTGTTTTATAGAGTTTTATATAATTGGCATGTTACAGCATGCATTTTTCTGGTCTGGTTTCTCTCACTCAGCATCACTATTTTGAGCTCTGCCCATGGATTATGTATCCTCAGTTCATTCTTCTTTACCTCTGAGCAGAACTGCATTGTGCAGAAGCTACTCCAGCTTTCTTTTGGGTAGTGTTAGCATGGTGTATCTGTTTCTTTCCTTCTGCTTCTAACCTCTGTATCTTTCCTGTTTATCTCTTTATTGCTGGTTTTGAACAACGTGATTATGATAAGCCTCAATTTAATTTCTTTAGTTAACATGTTTCTTGTGTTTCACAGTTTCTTTGAATTTTGGGGCTTTTTGGATTCATGGGTTTAGAATTTTCATCAGATTTGGACAATTTTGGCCATTGTTTTCCTCGAAAAAAAATTTTTTTTCCTGGCTTTCCCTCTCTCTCCTCTTCCTCGGGGACCTTAGATATACATATATCTGGGCCAGTTAAAGTTGCCTGACAGCTCCCTGATGCTCTTTCCTTAATTATTTTTTCTCTGCGTGTGTTTCATTTTAGATAGTTTCTATTACTGTCTTCACATTCACTAATTTTTTTCTTTTGCAATATCTAGTTGGCAATTTATCCCATCCAACGAATTTTTCATCTCAGACATTGTTCTTTTATTCTCTAGAAATTTGATTTGAGTCCTTTTTTATACCCTCTACATCTTTACTTAGCTTTGGGGGCATAGAATGGAGTTCTAATCATTATTTTAATTTTCTTGTCTGCTAAGTCTGTAATCTATATCAGTTCTGGGCTAATTTCAATTGCTGTGTTTGTTTGTTTTTTTCTTCCTCATGTGTCATATTTTTCTGCTTTTTTTCCTGGTTGGTAATTTATGATTGGATTTTAGACATTGTAAATATTACCCTTTTGGGCGATGGATATTTACAGAGAAACAGTTCAATCCATTATAGTTTTGCTTGTGAGATTTGTTGTTAGATCAGAACAGCATTTAGTCTCGGGCTAATTATCTACCACTACTGCAGAAAGGCTCTTCAGAGTGGTTTACCCATTATTGCCTTTTGAATAATGAGGTTTTCCAGTCTTGCTGGTGGCAGGAGGCACTATTCCTGGCCCAGTGTGAGTGCTGGGTACTCTTTTCTTTCTTTAAAATTTCCCAAAGTATTTCTCAAGCACAGCCAAAGTGGCCTGATAGTAAATGAAATTTTCCATTGGGTGTTCACTTCTAATGTGCAGGGAGGTTGCCTTTCCTGAGTGTTCTCAGCCTCTACACCATGAGCTACAACCTCTTGTAGCTTGACTGGACTCTGTTAGGTCTTGTTTTAATTGGAGCAACAATTTGAGTCAAATGAAAGCAAAGAGGTAGACCGCTTATTGTGTGAAATGAGTGTTTTTCCACTTATCCCAATTACATGATACAGAAAACAAGCTCTCTGAATAAAATGCGCATTCTTAGGGAACAGCATGCTTATGTTATCCACCCTGGAGAAAACCAGGACTTCTCTGTGTCCCTATAGGACAGCAGCTTGAGAGTTCCATAGACAAATCAGTCCCCAATATGCAAAACAGAGTTGACACCTGACTTAAAGGGGCATGAAACATAATAGTGAATTACATGGCATCTGAGCAATGCCTCAGGACACCTGATACATCCCCCTGCCCCAGACCCTTTATGGAGTCAGAAGCACCTTTATATTAGAGTAAACTTTAACTACATATTGTCCTGTTCTCTCAAGATTCTTGAGATAATTTCATTTGGTTAATGGAAATATAGAGGACCTTGTCACTTTAGTGACGGAACATTTACTTCTTGGAGTCTTATTGGAGGGAGTTTGCTGGTCACCTTCCTAGAGAATATATTCGTTGCTTTCCTTATTCAACAAAAATTTATCAAGCACCCTTAGTGTTGTAGGTAATTTTCTGGGCCAGGGTTAAAATAAAAACATAGTATTTGCTTTCCAAATAATCCTTTCTTTCTTCAAGGGACATCCTTATATTAGGAAGGACTTAAGGAAAACCTTGAATGCAGGATTAAGGGATATGTAGGGTCATTTACTAATTCCACAAATACCTACTGAACATGTGTTTCATGGCAAGTGCTGGTATCTATCCATGTAGATGGCTTCCAGTCATCCCTTGACCTTCATTCTCATGATTCTGGTGTGTTCTTTTCCTCTCAAAAGTTGGCAATCCCTTTTAGTTCTTGGGTTTGCGATCCTCACAATGCGCCTGATAGAGCTAATATGACAAGGATGTCTTACTGAAATGGGTGCACAGTCACAACACTGACAGCTAGCACCAAATGAAGATAGCAGCCACAAAATGAAAATGGCAGAACTGAGTCCTATTCAGCTTTGTGTGAAATATTTCAATTTACCCCACTTATAGTCTCTCACAAAAGAGGCTGGACCAGAATATTAAATGCCTATTGACATTGGAATCGTTGCTCCTAATCAAGTAAGGTAATGAATGAAGAGAACTGAAAATATTAGAATAGTTGGCTGTTTGTCACAAACAGTGAATTACCAAGCAAGAATGGGAACCGTGCACTAACCACCGATTGTGAATGTGGCCTGATTGTTCTTATTTTAGGACATGGTGATGGCTAATTCGACAGATGGATTTTTACTGACTTTATGGACCTCAGGCTTCTCTCTGCCTAATTTTTAACAATGAATCAGTTGCCTACTACATTCACAGGGAAGTAGGAGTAATAACATGCATTTAGCCTATAAGCTTACAATCAAGTGAGAAGGGTTAACAAACTAAAACCACACTACACAATTATTCATTCACTCATAAAATATTTGTTAAATATTTTAAGCATTCTGCAAAGTACTATGGGAATTCTGAAGAGTCTGTCCAAGCAAAGTGCCTGCCATGTGAAAGGTGCACAATAAATATTTGCTATATGAATGAATGGGTGAAAACATCTGGGATCAGAAGAGACTGCCATTTAGAAAAGGCATTTGCTATGAGAGGAGGTGTTTTTGAGAGGAAAGGCATGGAGTTGGAATAGCAAAGCCTGGATTTGAGGAAAAGGAAGATGTGCAGTTTACTTGGAGCCTGGGTATGTGTAGGAAGAGGTGGAAAGAAGTCCAAATTAAAAGGAAGGGACATCTCATAGTAGTCCATGGTCTCCTTAAGCAAAGAAAAACCATCCCAACTTGATGAATGTGACCCAGCCAAGGTGACTCAGCCATGAGTGTTTGCTCTTCCTGAACATGTTTGTTTGCTCTTCCTGAACATGTTTGTTGAGACCAGAGCAATTAGTCCGTGTATTATTCAGGGTTCCCCAGAGAAACAGAGCCAATAGGATATATCTCTAGGAGGAGATTTATTATAAGGAATTGGCTCATGCAATTGTGCAGGCTGGGAAGTCCCAGGATCTGCCATCTGCAAGTTGGAGACTCAGGGATGCTTGGTGGTGTGTTTCCAGCCCAAATCAAAAGGGTTGAGAACCACAAGTATCAAGGGCAGGAGAAGATCGATGTCCCAGCTCAAGCAATCAGGCCGGAAAAAACAAATTCTTTTTTCCTCTGCCTTTTTGTTCTATTCCTGCCCTCAACAGGTTTGATAACAGCCACCTGCACTTGGGAGGGCAAACTGCTCTACTGAGTCCATTGATTCAAATGCTAATTTTGTCTGGAAACAGCCTCACAGACACAACCAGAAATAATGTTTAGCCACATATCTAGACACCCTGTGATCCAGTCAAGTTGGCACATAAAATTAGCCATCACAGTCCACTTAGAGAAATCAACTAATTTTACAAAGCAGATTTTCTCTCTGGAATTAAAGGTTAAGAACAGAATTTGATGTTGCAACAAATGGAGCCAACACAGCACAACCATGATCTCACCTAATGCTCACTAGGTGGAAACCACTATTTATTATATCTGACTTTATGGGAATTTGGTTTAAATAGCTGTGAAATCCTATAGTAGAAGACCTGTCCCTAACAAATCTACTTTCTCTTTAATTCAGAAGGAAACTGTTGGCACTTATTCAGCCAAAATCCAATTTTGTAAATAGTACATTACTCTCTGACTACACAGTGTGGCCACAGTGCCAACTGCCCACCACTGGCAAGGAAAAACACTTCAACCAAAATAACCTGGTCTAGACCATTCTGATACGGGGTGAAGATAAAGAGCCAACACATTAACTTGGCAAAGAAGTGACCAGCAACACATGCAGGATTCTAGATAGTTATGAAAGCATTTATGGTACCTCCTGTTCCCATGGTGATGTCAATTTTATCTTTCTCCAGCAACTTTTACTATTCCCTCTCCCATTGCCTATTGCCTCCATAGATCATGTTTTTACTATTATAGATTGATCTTTACAAGGCTACTCCAATGTGGCTAAGGATACCATATTTTCTGGAATTTTCTCCTCTCTGAGGCATCAATACCCTCCAGAGAAAATGTTGGAAGAGGAGAGAACCATTCATCATTTACTAATCATGTGGAGGTAAGATCATTCTCAGGCAGCTGGTACAATCTGCAACAGCAGTAAAGATGATTTGATATTTTAACTGATGTGCTGGTTAAATAACATTGGACAGAGACCACAGAAGTTGGCCAAGAGAGAGAAAGCATCTCAGGTGCTGTCGATTTCCCAGGTATTGGGAGGAACTGTATAATATTGGAGCCTGTAGAGTCATCCAACTGGAAAACTGTGACAGTTGTGATGAAGGTCAACAAGAGAAGTGTCTATGTCTCTGAGGTCCCCAGTCAATGGAAATGCAGAGGAGGGGCTTAGAAGCAGCTATTTCCTTAGAGGTATGATGAGATTGAAGACTTACTCTGAAGCTGCATTTGCATGGCAAACACACTCTTTTTACTGAGCATATGTTTATTTGGGATGTCCTTGAGGTGCTGATGAAGATTGCAGAGGGGCTGGCCAAACTCTCATGCCATCAAGGTCATTCTCCAACCTAGATCTCTGACTCTTGTTCAAGGCTTTCCACTAAAATAGTCCTTTAGTCCTGAGAGGTCACCACTGAATTAGTTCCCTCTCTCTCAGTCGATTCCAGCTGGGATTCCATGGTCCATCATTATAAGCACTCCCTGGCAAATAACTTCAACTTCCTTTGACTTCCTTCCTAGATACTCAAAACAAAATCCTACTCTGCATGATTAATTCAACCATCAATCTTCTTATTGACTGTGCCCAAGAGGCAGAAATTTGCTTGGGGGTAAAAAATAAATAAAAGACTGGCTGACTGGCTCACTTTAAACTCATGTTAGGAAACGTCACCTGGAGTCTTGTGTTGGTTCTCAGATGAGTTAACTTGCTCTCCTAGCCTCTGACACAACCATTTCCTCTCCTCACTTTTGTTTTTCAACTAGACTCTTGCTGCTCTGATGTCCCAGTCTCCCAGAAGACTCCAGACAGGCACTCCTGCATCTGTCTAGGAAGAATTTAGATTCCCCGAGTCCCCTTCCCTCTTCTTACAAAGTGAAATGTGTCCCTCCACCTTTTAAGGACTTTACTCCTTAGGGTATTCTCTGTAAGCTGGATCAATAATCTCTCTATTTGATCATTGACCCATTAGCATAAAATGTGCTCTAGTAAGGTCCTTCTTAAACAATAAAGGATGTTTGTCCACATTCCTCTGGGCTCCCTCCACACCCAAAAACCAGTACAGTGTCTACATGCTCTCCCCTACTTTTCACCATATGGTGCCTCCCAAGAGCTTCTCACCTGGCTTCTGCCCCAGGTTCTCTCTCCAAAGACTTGTATTAAAGTTACCAAAAGCAAAGGAAAAATTTCTCTTTCCCCTTACATGTCTCTCAGCAGAGTGCAACCCCGGTGCTCCTTTCTTCCTCCTATATGCACAGTTTCTCAATGTGAAAACACCACTGCCTCAGTTTTCCTCACTATTCTAGTTTCCCCTTTCTCAGTCATGGCCACAGGCTCATTCTAACTATGATTTCTAAGTGTTGGCCTTTCTCAAGGTCTACTCTCTTCTTCTTTATCCATACATCCTACCTCAATGATCTCACTCCATAGCCTTAATTAGTATCCCAACAGTATAACTCCCATTTTTATCCCCACCAGAAAAGTCCTCTGTTCTGGATCACTCCAGATGCATACTTCAACCTTACTGTCTTGGCATGTCACACTCAAGGCTGAGATTCTGAACCCCGGTAATCCTTTCACCTGCTCCACCCACACCCCATCTTCCCCATTTAGTAAGTAATATAATTATATGCCAAATTCTGGGGCTAGAAACCCAGAGTCATCCTCGTCCTTCTGGTGCACCCCCAACTCAACTCTCCAGCAAGCCTCAGTTCTACCTCCCCAGAATGTTCTTCCCTATGACCATCACCTTAGTCCAAACCACCTCTATGACTCACCAGACTCCTGCAAAAGCTTTTCAAGGTCCTCTGCCTCCAAATTTGCCATCCCAACCTATGTTCTGCCTAAAATCCCAAGTGAACATTTTAATACAAAAAAATAATCTTTATTCCTCTGCTTAAATACTGCAGCAACACTCATTACATTTCAAACAAAATCCAAACTTCTCCCCATGACCTACAAGGTCATCGTTGGCTTATGTCCCCTGTCCAGCTCCATCTTGGGCCACAGTTCCTCATGCTCACTGTGATTCTATGCCACCAGACTCATGAACTTCATAAATGTCACCTCACTCTCACCTCCTGGGAACCCCTCTGCCTGGGGTCCTCTCTCCTACACTCAGCGGATGGCTGGCTTCTTGCACCGCTTCTCTGCTTGGCCCTTGTCAGTCACCTTCTCAGGGCTCCTGACTAAGGGTTCCCTCCTCTGGTATGTTTTTAATCACTTCACCTTGTTTTCATATTCCTTCAGAGTCATACACAAAACGTTACTGTACTTCAATTATGTGCTTTTGTTTATTTTCTGATTCTCCAACTCATAAGAGTTGCATCATAAGAGAAGAGACCAGGTCTGCTTATTGGCCTTTGCTTCTCCAGCCCTCAGCTCAGGGCCAGCACCAAGGGGGTGGTCCAGGAATGTTGGGTAAATGAGTCAACCTCCTCTTTCTTTCACCCATCCAGGCTATGCTCTCATCTAACTGTCTCTATGCTTTATTTGGTGATTACTTGACTCCATGGCTTGGATCCCACCACCCCCTCCAACTGGAATGCCCTTCCTGAATTCCCCCAGATGCCCAAAGGACACCTATTTAAAACTCAGTCAAAAGGCCATCTCCTCTAAGAGGTGTTCTTAGATTCCCAGAGCCACATTGCCCAGTTCCTCTGTGCTCTCCTAACCAAGCTCTCCAATTGGACTTCCCTTGTGCTGGGTCACCTACAGCTCATTGTGAGCCAAGACAAGTGGGCGGCCGCCTCCTCTGAGGGACAAAGGCTCCTGCAGGCAGGGACCAGGTCATGTATTCTTCTGCACCCCAGAGTTCCTTGGCTCTATTAATTACTCAAAGGTCTGTTGAGAGAAATTCCTATTCCTGTCTCTCTTTCTTTTTAGTAGAACATGACAGAACAGAAAATATTTCAAATAAGATAATCTCTATGGTCTCCCAGATAAATACTCCATCTTATCTACTTCAACTTAAATTAATATTGGGTTTTGGTGGGTCAGAAACCTGGCCTGTGTCTTATCTTGCATTGCTCATGTTTTTCAACATTTGCAAAGGTCCCAACAGCAAACAAAATGGACATGAGAGTTGCAACCTCAGAAGTCACTTATTGAGTGTTACACTAGATAGACCCTTCCCTTGGCTTGTTTATCCTGTCAATAAGCCAGGCACTGAGCTAGACAAAGATGTGCAAGACACAACCCCTAACCCTGAAGGGCTTAATCTGGCAAAGCAGTAAAGTAAGAATCCAGAGCTTACAGGCAGGTATTCTCCCATTTGGGGAAGACCCATCTATGCTCAGGTGCATCAGTGCCTGTACCCCCAGAGATGCTGTGGGCAGATGGAGTAACAGCAGTACCAGGGATATTTCACTTTCTGTTCTCTAATAGCTGTGTTAGATTAAATGGTAAGAATATGTATTTTTTAAATCAACTAATTAGGCAATTCCTGTTCAAAGGGCAACTTCTAGAGAATGGTGTGGCCATGGAGACTGAATTAAAGACTAGATACTCAGGTACGCTGGGTCTTAATCTCATCACAGTGTAGTCTTGTGGGAATCATTTTCTCCCTATGGTGACCTAGTTTTGACACTCCCAGAGTAAAATAAGGGCACAGTGTCCTATCAGGATAGGTCAAGGTGAGAGGAGTTCAGCCTTCAAATCACCAGAATGATTAGAAATTTCCACTTGGATTTATTCAAATAGTGGTGTTGGCCCATTTCCATTCTTTCAACACTCTGCAAAGCCATAGTCCTGCTTAGAAAAAAAAAGTAAGATTAAATCTACTCTGTAAAATAATATGTATGGATGTATGGATGTATATATATAAGTATCTATGTCCTTTATCTTGGAATATATCCCCAGGCACTTATAAATATTTATTTTCAACGTAAGTGAAATCCAGAACTGCAGAAACCCATTAATCCCTTTTTATTGCTCATAGGATCCACGTCTGTGACTGCCCTGCTAGTCCACAGCTCACTGTCACTCAGTGTCAATACACACGATGGACGATGTTGTGCATTGTTAACTTGACCTTGAATGCAAGCCTGCCAGGGACAGAGAGCTGGCTGCGGTCATTTGTGGCTAGTGCATTCACGTTGCCATAGTGTCAGTGAGCACATCTGTTTCCAGCTGAGCTGCTTTTGTTTAAGCTTCAAGCCCTTCCTTTCTCCTGTTTGAAAACAGTTCCCAGGAGGCAAAATGATTCAAAGTGACATCTGGGTCCCTCTTGCCATGTGCATGGTAATTCCCTTCTTTCTATCCTGTAATTAAGTCAATTAGATCCCTAAGTCTTCTATGAGGGGGTTTCCAGGAATACTTCCTCAGTGACACACACACCATCACCAACTATCTTCAGTCCTCTTAGAGCACCACCTCCTACATGACTGCCTTTCCTCTACTTTTGTCAGTGGAGCAAGACATAAAACCAAACAACAGGAGTTGAAATTCCTTCCAAGTATTGACCAGTTGAGTAAAGAAGAGAGACACAGTGCACGCTCTCAGGTCCCAGCTCTGGGTAGAGGGGGGCCTGGATAGTCTACCATTGATGCTTCCTCAGGTGTGGTCAATCTAGGAGAGCCATTTCCTAGATGCTATTTATTAGCTGAAATATTGACAGATTGAGCATAATGCTTCAGACATGAAGCTGAGTTTGGGGCTCTGTATCCCCAAATATCAGAAAATTAGAGGGTTTAATTGATGTACTTTCTTGGTACCTATACACAACTGTGTTAGTCAGTTTGGGCTGCTATAACAAAAATGCCATAAACTGGGTGCCTTAAACAACAAACACTTATTTCTCACAGTCTGGAGGCTGGAAGTCCAAGTCAAAGTGCTGACAGATTCCAGGCCCACGTTCTGTTTCATAGACCATGTCTTCTCACTGTGTCCTCATGTGGAGGAAGAGGTGAGGGAGGTCCAGGGGTCTCTTTGATAAGAGCACTAACCTCATTCATGAGGTCTCCATCTTCACAACCTAATCGCCCTCAAAGTCTCCACCTTGTAAAACTATCACATTGGGGGTTAGAATCTCAACCTATTTGGGGGATTTGGAGGGGAAGGGCATAAGCATTCAGCCCCTAACAAACTCTAAAAAGCAAACAGACCAGTAAATAATTTTTTGTTTACATTTTCTTGATGAAAATGGAAATTGCACCTATGTTTCATTTAGAGGGCACAGGCATGTTAGATAAGCCTCATACCGAGTTTGAGAAGTCTCCAATTACACAGAAAACCTGCTTTAACATCTTAAATTCCATTTCCCCAAACACTCATTTCCTGAAATTCTAAAGAGAGTTCTTCAAGGAAATGATCCATAATTTCCTGTTAGTGCACATCTGTATCCTTTCCAATAAAAGAGCCTGTCCTTGCAAATAGCACTACCAAGACCCATCCATCAATTAAGAAATGTACTTATTGAGACAGGGGTCACGTAGAAGGAGTCATGCTCAATGGTATTCTGCCATGGGTTCATTCAGAAATCCAAACCTCTAAATCAAGAGAACTTTGGACACACACAGACACATGTGCATACACGCTTGTTGCTGTTTAAATAATCGAATTCAGATTGATTTATCTACCAACATAATCAATTCCAAATCCCTGTTGTTCTTGGGTCATCAAGACAATTAAAGTCAAGCATGGTGATGCCATTCAAAATCAGCATACTAAAATCTTTATTTTTAAGAGTAAAACTTCATGTTTCTGGCAGTGGCAAACCCAGATGGGGGACAACAAGTAGAAGTACAAGGAAAAACCAGGATTCATTTCCTTCTCCTCTCACCAGGTAACGTCAGCTGAGGGTTCTGATTAGTGCGAGTCCTGAGCAGATTTAGGGATCCCATTGGCTTGTTGGCTTGTAAGATTGAAAATCCAGTTGTTAATGACATTTGCTGAAGTCACAAACACGAGTAACTTTAAACCTAATTCAGTCCCTTCAGACCAGGTTTCTCCCAAGGTCTGTGTTAGCTACATGGGCTAGACAACCCAGACCAGAAAAATGCTGCATGCTTAGTAGGGATTCCATAGATGTCTAGTTAACTGAATGAACTATTTCAACAGATATTTAGGAGGCCTGCTTTTTACAAATTATTATAACAGGCATCAAATTCATTCATCTATGCATCATTTAAAAACTAAAAATAAGTAGAGTACCTACTATGTCCCAGGTACTTTCTCAGACCTTGGGATGGATCTGTCTATAGGGCTGTGTATAAGGGAATAAAGGGGCCCAACAAATGAACCCTTTGTCCTCTAACCAAGTTTGGAGCTACAAAGATATAGAAACAGGATTAGGCAGATGAAGATCAAAATGTCAGCATCATGGCTGATTGAGGCTGGTTTAGAGGACTGCTTCTATAATGAACTTTACAATACTGAACCCAGAATGGGGCTGAATCAAGCATCCAATTTCAGGTATGGATGAAATGCAAGAACCCAGCCCCCTGCAGGGCAGAGACCTTACAGTTGAGCTTATACAGGCAGGCAGACCCCAAAGGAGGAGATGTGCAAGACCAGTTCCCTCCCTAAACTCACTAACTAGAGAGGTCACCCACCAAGTAAGTGAGGGAAAGATGCCAGGGTGCCATCCTATTGCATTTCCCTTCACATTGAAATATAAAGACAGAGAAAGGAGATTTCCTCACCCTCTGTCTATATACAATGAACAAAACAACCCAGGGGCACTGATAGTGTGCAGGGAATTCTAATGGCCAAGGGGTGCAATCAACAAGCAAACAAATAAATGAACTTGGGTATTTCAGAAAGGATGATTCCAATAAGAAGATTGAACAGGGCAATGTGATATACTGCAGGAGAAGGGTGGGCATGGGGCCATTAGTGTGCACAAAGTAGCAACGGGCCTGCCCACTGAGCCTCCATTCCAATAGGGCAGACAGACACTAGGCAAATGATTATACAGCTCATTTTCTCATTATAACTAAGATAAGTGGCATAATGTAAAAATGCATGGTGCTAACCAAGACTCTAATAGGATGAGGGATAGCAGAGTGAAGTCAGAGGCAGTGCCCAGGACTGGGGAACTCCCCAGGATCCCTCTCTTCTAGACCTAGGACTTGATCATTTTCTTCAAATACACAGTTCAACAAAAATGGAACCACCATTTTAAAAGATGCTTTTTGAAGAGGTAATTCTATAAGCAGCAGGAGAAAGACATTAACACCATTTTGATTTTCGAAACCAATCCACGTGAAGCTGAACACAGAGATTTTTCTGCTGCCCCCATCTGGCCCCCACTCTATTCACACACCCTACAATTTTTTTAAATTTAATTTTATTATGTTATGTTAATCACCATACATTACATCATTAGTTTTTGATGTAGTGTTCCATGATTCATTGTTTGCATACAACACCCAGAGTTCCATGCAGAACATGCCCTCTTTAATACCCATCACCAGGCTAACCCATCCCCTCACCCCCCTCCCCTCTAGAACCCTCAGTTTGTTTCTCAGAGTCCATAGTCTCTCATGGTTCGTCTCCCCTTCCAATTTCCCCCCTTCATTCTTCCCCTCCTGCTATCTTTTTTTTTTTAACATATAATGTATTATTTGTTTCAGAGGTACAGGTCTGTGATTCAACAGTTTTGCAATTCACTACAATTTACAACAAACCATTGATCCCACTCTTCTTCCCACAGAACTGGAGAATGGGATGGGAAGGAGAGCGAAGCTGAGCGTAACTGTGGCTCGGGGAACTTGCACACCACAGAGCTCCCAATGAGACACCTCCTCCAACTGCAGGGGACTTTCCTCCCCAAAAGAGGTTCATAGAGAGGCACAAATCACTGCCAATGGAACAGGAACAGTGTGTGATGAATTTTCCAGCTGATATAAGAGCTATTTCCTCAACAATTCCTCTCTAAACATTGTTGTTTTCTCCAGATACCTTAAGCCCCTAAGCATGAGTTGTTTTTCAATCATGGGCCTGCAAGTGGCTTCTTGCCTCCAAACACTTCTGTTTTTGGCTGCTGTTAGGGCGGTTTGGAAAGATCTTTCTCTTTTACTGTTTAAACTCCAAGGCCACATAGGCCAAAAGCAGGGTACTTTTCAGATTATTTTCTCTCTCCAGCAGAAACAGCTGGAAGCCCCTCACTGGCTACACATAAGGGGCACCTCTTCCTTCTCCCCAGACCATGCTGTTCTCAGCCACAGTGTGCTTGCAAATGTGTGGAAAACGCTCTCTTCCTTTTTGTTCAACCCACAAATGTTTACTGGGTATATTGGTTTCCAGTGATTGCTGTGACAAATTACCACAGACTTGGTGGCTTAAAACAACACACATTTATTCTCTCGCAGTCCTGGAGGCCAGAAGTCCACAATAAGACTTATGGGGCTACAATCAGAGTCTTTCTGGAGGCTCTAGGGGAGAACCCTTTTCCTGGCTGTTTCTTGCTTCTGGAGGTCACCTGCATTCCTTGGTTCATGGCCCTATCCTCCTAACTTTCCCACCTCTTTGTTTTTCACATCTCCCTCTGTCCCCTTCTTAGAAGGGTCCTTGAGATTACATGAGGACCCACCCACCTAAGCCAGGGTAATCTTCCCATCTCAATTTTTTTTATTGAAGTATAATTAATATACAGTGTTATATTAGTTTCAGGAGTACAAGTCTACATATGACTTTGTCCTTATCATGGTAAGTCCCCATCTCAATTTAATACCATCTGCAAAGTTTCTTTGCCATGTCTGATAACATATTCACAGGCTCCGGGGATTAGGACCTAATACCTTTGGGGGCCATCTCTTAGCTGATCACCCTAAGCAGGTAGACGTTGCATAATTTTCAATCACATAGCATCTGAACCTTCTCACTAGGCTTGTGGAAACACTCACCTGGGGACACAGAGCTAGCCTTCCACCCTAGAGAAAAAATTAGGGTGGCACAATCCTTGCTTCCCTGTCCTCTGGTTCTAGGACTTTAGCACAGGACTCAGACTTCAGCAGCCAGATGCATGCTCAGGTTTTGGTTTGACAGCTGCTCATACAAAGAAGCAAGAGTGTGGGGGAATTGATTCTAGCACAAGGGGGTTGGGCAGCAGCTACATTGCATTTTAAGTGGCCTTGGTGACAGGGGTTCTAACAGCACAGCCATGGAGCAGGACTGACGTGTCAGTTGCATAGGACCAGTTATGGGGTGTGATTTCACTGTGTAGCTAACAAACTGGTTCTCTGGCTGTCCCAGAGGCCTTTGGGGTAGGCAATGTCTTTGGATAAACTCATTTTCTACTAAATTGGCCAAAGGCTTTTTTCTGTTGCTTGCGATTGAGAAACATGGCTGGTACATGCCAACTGGGACGGCTCCTGTTTTCCCAGAATTGCTGCTAAGCCCTCAAAGCTAAATAAAGGACACTCTAACACACCTGAAAAGAGCCAGGAAGCCATAAAGAAGCGTCACCTGAGCTTACTCAGGCATAAGCAGCAGAGCTTCTGGGATCAGCTGCTACACCGACCCCTCCTCCTGAGCCTATATAGAAACTAGGAAAAAAAAAAAAAAACAAGGAAAGAAAGAGAGAACATTACCAAGATTATCAGGTGGGGGTCATGGAGTGGGAATGTGGGGCTAAGATAAGAGGTCATTTCCTCCCCTTCCAATGGGGGATGGGAGCTTTACACTTCTTTCCCTAAAACCACATAGGTGGGGGGCTTTAGAAGAATCACTTACAGACAATAGAAAGGCAGTGTGCTTTGGTTTGCTTGGGGCAGATCTACTTGCTGCCCCAAGGTTATTGCTAGTAGCATCCCTCTGAATCTCATAAGTGTGCATGTTTGCACAATTGATTCTTATGGTCGCTTATTTACCAAACACTTGCTTATTCCCTGGTTGGGTCTTGCTGAACTGCAAGACCTGCAGTCCCACTATGGTACTAGAGGACATCATCATAAGAGGTCCTTGTGGAAACATAGCAGAAGTCCCTTGAATTTTGAAGGAGAAGCATGTGTGGACATAGATCCATGCCTATATTTTACTTGAAGGTGGAAAGCTTGGTTAAAAAACAAAAAACAAAACAAAACAAAAAAACACCTCCAGCCAGAGAAGATGGAAGTAGTGTGCAATGGGTCTGTGAAGGTAGCAGGAGCAACTTCCACCTTATCCTGATCTCCCACAGCCCTCAGAATGCACAGAAAAAACTTCTGGGCTTCTTGTGCTTTTATGTGAAGGATTATGGAGGTTCAAGGAGGATGCAGGAGTTGTGGAGATGCTGCAGGTGCATAAGGGAGGGAGGGGTATAGAAACTGGCCCCCCCCCTTTGAGTCATCCTCAGTAATGGAGGTTTTTGCAGTACGAGTGAACACTACATTCCTGGAAAACCACAATCAGTCTCTACACAGAGACCATCAATGGTGGCAAACACCAACAGAAGCATTTCAGTCCCAGGGACAGCTCACCCCCACCAGTGGCTCTTTTCATTAAATGGTCACTGTTTTCCTGTCCCTTTTCCTTTAGATCCCTGACTCAAGATGTGTCAGAGCCTAGAAAAGTGCAAGAGGTAGGAGCCACCTCCGTACCACCCCCACCTTCACATGCATAGCCATCCTCCAAGTTCCTCAGGTGAGGGTCTGGCCTGCATGGGGTCAGGAAGAGTTTTGAAACATTTACAAAAAAAGAATTTCAAACAGGACTGGATTGATTTTAATAACTGACAGTAACTAGAAGGCAATTAAATCTGCCAAGACATCATTAAGTAACAGGAAAGGAGGGTTCAACATAGCATGTTTAATGAAGGAGATCAGGGGGAAAAAAAATTCCTGTGAAGTTGAGACAGCTCAATAAACCAAGTTCAGGTTCATGGCAAGTGTCTTTTGTTCTTGCCTGCCTAGCATTCTCTTCCCCCTGGTTTTCCACTGGAGAAATATGCTTCCCCCATCCTTAGTCCATGCAGTGGAGTAGGGGGTGTCCATGGTGCTCCTCCCTCCCACTTCCACATCTCCTAACCTCAGTCAGGAGTAGACATATGACCTAGGCCTCTCCTAGGCCTCTCAGTTAGAGTGGACATTAAAACTTCTGCTGGAACTGCACTGGAAAAAACAACAACAACAACAGTCATCTTTTCATTATGGTGGCTCAGCTGGTAGAACTGTCAGCCTGAAACTGTTGTTCCCCATCTTTCTACCTCAAGTGAAGAGCTTGGCTAAGAAAGATGCCAGCATGTGAAAAGAAGAGCCAAGAGATGCAGAGCACCTGGACCCATCTCTGCCTGAATCTAGATACCCTGACTTTTCAGCTTTGTGTGCCAATAAATTCACTCCAATTAAGACATTCCAAAACGGATATCTGTCACTTTCATGGAAAAATCTTGCCTGATACAGGTGTTCAAGAAGGTGGGAAAGGAGGGTGTATCAGTCAGGTTCTAGCAGGAAATAAAAGGGAACAGATTAAGGTAAAGGAACCAATGAGATACTGCAAGCTGCTCAAAGACTAGCAAGAGTGTAAGGCTTTACCAACCACAGGCTTGTGTTTACCGGAGCCCCATGAAGGGAAAGGGGTCACCTGGTGGAAGTTCCAGCCATTTCCAGAATTACAGTGGTGGTGAAGCAGGAGCTAGAGGTGGAAAACATATCTGATCTCTCACCTTTGTCCTCCTGCAAGTACCTCCCACTGGTCAAACCCAGAGGGAGGGAAACTGGGTCAATGCACCCTTGTTCAGAAAAATAGCAGGTGTGGGAGTACTCACTGCATCCAGGGATTTTGAGCCTGGAGTACATACCTCACAAGAATGAAATGGCACTCCCACATCACAGAAGGTAGATCTTGGATCATTTTCCACTGAGTTCAAGGCTGGTTTACTCCATGCCTTTGCACATACTGTCCTTCTCCCAGTGAATTCCATCCTTTGTTCAAGACATGAAGCCCCATCTTGTCCATAAACCTGGTCCAGAACTCCTCAACCTGCAGCACTCACCTTGCCATAGCTTCACTACCTCTAACTCAATGCACTTGTCTGGACGATGTGTTTGGAAATCAATCACAGCATCAGTAGGTCAGTGCTCATGTCTCAAATTCATTCACTTGAGTACTTGTTTCCTGTTTCCTTAGTGAGAGTTTGCCCCATCACCACTGCCCAGAAGGGCTGGGTCTCATCCCCCCACCTCCAACACATACACTTGCTGCCTGCTCCCTCATCCCTGTTCATGTGCCATACACTGGAGTGCAAACCCTAGACACCTGATTCCTATTTATGGGCTGAAGTGGTTTTTCCACAGGGGGCGAGGGGGAGGGCTGCTAAATAAGTCCAGAGTGCTAGAACCACAATGTCTGGAAGATATCTTTTTGAAGAGTAGCTTTAAACATGAAAAATGGATGAACCCACACAAGAAGAACTATTCCAAGTTACATGGATGCTCCAAGCCAGTCTAAGGTGCTGAGTTTATGGGGGCACCAGGAGATCTCAAAGCTTCATAAGACTCACCCACCCAACATCCCATGTCCCTTTAAAATCTTACTGAAGTATTTTATCTGCGCTTCTGCCTACACTAACTATTCAAAGAACTAGTCAACCTTGCAGCGTTTGGAATGGAAAGTTTCATGGAGTTTCTCACCTGCTGTGAGAAGCGCTGCTTCTTTTTGTGTTACTTGATCTTGGTTCCTATCATCATCTCCAACCCACAGCCTATGGCAGAGCAAGGGAGCCCCTGATGCGCCAGCTGCTATCTTCTTGATGGGGACAGATTCCACTGTGACCCAACCAGAGTGCACACTCCACCATACAATCCACACTTGAAGTTCAGGGGCCTGGACTTGAGAGAGCGAGGAAGAGCCACATGCTGATGCCGCACCACCTTCATCCACAGAAAGGCACTGACCCCCTTGAGCCCAGGCAGCAGATGTCCTTCCTGATCACTCACTCACAAGCTCTGTTCAATTCTCAGAAGAGCTCTCATTTTCTATCCACTGATTTCAGCATTATTTTCTCCCAGCATTGCAAGTCATGGCTCTCGGAGGCCACTGGCATGTTAATAGGCTGGTTATATGGAAATTGGGTAATATTGCTGTGTTCCTGGCTGCTGCAGGCCAGTGCCCATGGGGAGCCTTTGGTTGGGAATCAAGCACATCACCTTCAAATGTCATTTACTTACTTAACTCACAACCCAATCTAACACCACTCTAGTTTCCAGAAATGCCATAAATAACAATTTGATTCTCAAGAAAGAATACTCCTAGCAAGTTCATATTAAATATTTTTAAAATGTAAAGAAAATCAAAGAATTAGGAAAAATATTAAGAAAAAATATACTCACCATTTACAGCGATGTGGATGGAACTGGAGGGTATTATGCTGAGTGAAATAAGTCAATCAAAGAAAGACAATTATCATATGGTTTCACTCATATGTGGAATATAAGAATCAGCACAGAGGATCATAGGGGAAGGGAGGGAAAACTGAATGGGAAGTAATCAGAGAGGGAGACAAACCATGAGAGACTCGTTAACTATGGGAAACAAACAGGGTTGCTGGAGGGGAGGTCGGGGGAGGGATAGGGTAATTGGGTGATGGGCATTAAAGAGGACATGTGATGTGATGAACACTGGGTGTTATAGGCAACTCATGAATTATTGAACTCTACATCTGAAACGAATGATATACTATAGGTTGGCTAATTGAATTTTATTTAAAAAAAGAAAAATGGGTCTAAACTAAAAATAATAAGTGGGGGGGGGGAATTTCTGCATAAAACTGAACAGCTTACCTGGAGGAGAAACTATGCTGATTGGTGGAAGGTGGTCCTCATCAACAAGGGTGATGCCAATGCCAGCATGTCACACCAGAAAGGATTTTGATGAGGGAAACTAAACTATCTCAAAGGAGATCCAGAGCTCCCCTAGGTACTTACTGACAGAATAGACAGAACCACAGATCACATCCCTGCAAAAGCACTGGCCCCACCTATTTAGCTGAGACCAGTTAACCAGACTCATGGAGCTGAAAAACAGAGGAACAGCTAGGACAATGAAATGAGTTGATCTGATGAATATCCTTTAAATCTGCTAGTTTGGATCACAGAGAAGAGGTCATGGTTTACAGTGCAAGCAAATATCCACAGAAGGGTGAATTCTCTCTATTTCAAAGTCAGCAAGAGACAGACTTCCCCTGGGTCACATGGCTCTAAGCTCTGCACACACCACTTGGGAAGATGTCACCTCCATGCTGAGTTAATTTCCTGAGCTCCATGGGCACAGTTTATCTAGATCCAGCCTCCCTGGCTTGTCTTAATTTTGTTTGTTTCTCCCTCAAAAGAACTTTGCTGTTTACTCACTTCCAAATCAGATACTCTCAGTCTTTCAATAGTAAGGTCATTGGGCAACATGTTCTTCCATTACAAGATGTCAAAGCCAGACACATGTGCCCCTGAGTCCACTTCAGATTCCCCCAGCTGTGAATGTGCAAAACAAGGAGCAAGCATCCAGTATTCCAGAACTTGCCAACTACAAGCATCTCCTTGTTTATGTGCTAATAATCCCAGTGACCCTGAAGTACAGTGGCATGAGATGAGCTTCCACACTGCTTAGGTAGATGAGAAGCTCACTGCACATGAAAATTCTGTCCTTACCATCCCAGACAGGGAACCACAAATCTAAACACGCATGCTGAGTAGGGCACCATCTAAACCCAATTACACGCTGCACTTGAAGCTCAGCATAACATGAGCAAAGGGAAAACTTCAAACAATTTAAAAGTTTTATTTCAACCAGCTTTTGCAGTCCACTTCCCTTAATGCAATTCAATCCATGAAGACTGAACACCTACTGTTTGCCAGGATGAATTTGCAGGTTCAGTCTTGAAGGAGCTTGCAACATAAAGGGACAGACCAGTGTATTTGTAACCTGCTGTTCTGTTTGCCAATGCAGTCAGCAAGAAATGCAATGAGCTTGGGGTTTCACCTACTTCCCTCCAACTGCTTTCTCTAAGTTAAGGGAGCTCGGAAACAGAGACATACCTGAAGGTAGGTAACAAGAGGAAAAGAGAGCATATGTGCCTGGATAATCCACACATTACACAACTGACATCACAATCCTTGTAATTTGTCCCTCAACAGAGATTCAGGAGATGATCATCTCAACCCTACTGAGATATGGTAAGCATTCACCTGATAAGGTCTATAAAAGGTCTAGCACACCACCTGTATTAAGTTTCTACTGCTGTATAACAAGTTACCACCAACATAGGGGCTTAAAACCATGCTCATTTTATTATGTTATGGTTTCTGTAGGCAGCAATTTGACACAGTGTGGCTGGGTTCTCTTCTCGGGGTTTTTTACCAGGCTGAAATCAAGGTGTTGGCAGACTGTGTTCTCATCTGGAGGCTTAACTGAGGAAGGGCCCACTTTCAAGTTCTCTTGGCTGGTTGACAGAATGCATTTCCTGGAGGTTGCAGAACTCATGGCAGCTTGCTTCTTCAAAGCCAACAAGAGAAAGAAAGAGTCTCTGTTTTTTGGAACTTCTGACTTCAAGGAATGCCTAGGTTATTTTAAAGGGCTCACCCAATGGGTCAGGTCCACCCAGAATAATATCCCTTTTATTTAACTCAGAATCAACTGATTAGGACCTTAATTAAATCCTTTCTCCTCTGCCATATAACAACACTTAGAAATGACATCCATCATATTCACAGGTCCAACCCACAGTCTTGGGTAGGGACCATACATGGTGTCATTCCCACAGAGGGCATCTTAGAACAGTGGCTGGCGCACACAGAAGCCCTCAGACAATGGTCACTATGCTTGTCCACATCTTCCTCAACCCCATTAACTCTGCTATATATATATTAGGGAACTGAGGCTGGGTGTGTTAAGTAACCTGCTCAAATCTTAACAGCTAATAGGTAGCAAAGCAGGATTTGAACCTAACCCTTCTCATTCCAAACTGCATGTTTTCTCCCATGCAACAATCTGTTGTAAGGGGTCCACTAAAAACCAGGCAGGGTTATTGTCTGTGTGTTAGCCTCATTTTCTGCCCTCCTCAGGGGAGGAGGGAGAGACATAGAGCATTAAACTCTTTCCCCACAGCTATTTTTCACCTAATTTTGCTGAGGTAACTCCAAATTTGTTCAGCTTAGGGCACAGATATTTATGTACTTATGAAAGGTAAGTCCTCTTCCCAGGCCTGAAGATACATTATGCTTGCTCTAAGCCAACCATGGGACTCCAATTTCTCTTTGCCACTGGGTCCAGTGACTTAATGGGAAGGTCTATTTGGGGCTATTTGGAAAGGTATCCTTCTTGATAAAGGAGAGAGAAGTAAGAGGGGGAAATTTCTTTTGTTCTTTTCCTTCCTACTCCCTCTCCTTGATGAACACAATTGCATGAGGTTTCATGCTTGTAACTGGGCTGCCATTTTGAAATTATAAGGCGAAGTTCAAAAGTTAACAGAAACCATCAGCCCAGAGGCCTGACCTTGCCAAGCACTGACCTAACCCTGGAATTGACTTCTGCCAGACTTCTTATTAGCTGGGACCAGTGTGCACATGGCCTAAGCTGCTCTCAGTTGACTTGCAGCTGCAGGAATTTTCAAGTGATAGAATATGAGAGGGAAGGGAAGACAGAAAAGAGAGAGAGAGAAAGAGATTGGTGGGGAGAGAGAGAGAGGGAGAAAGAGATAAATAAGAATTCATTGTAAAAATGCTGTAGGAAACCCAAATACTTGCTAGGATATGAGGAAACACATTTTTCCTTCCACCACAAGGACCAATATGCCTGCAGCTCAACAGCTGTGGGTTTTGGAGCTGGAGGCAATAGGACAGAGCCACCTTAGGTTAGTTCTTGTATTCTGGCAACCTCTCCTACATTTTCACAATGTCTTTAAGGTTTCAAAGAAAGTATTTCTTAATCAACTGAGCAAAGCCTTCAGGAATCTGGAGAACACTTTTGGGACCTGCACGCACTTGCCACTAACTGCCCTGAAATGGTCATATTAGAATCAATGGCAAAAAACAAAAGAATATGATTTGAGTCAAAGAATTTTCCTGTTGGCTGCTGAAACTTTCAGCTAACCAGCTATCCCCCAGGAAAACAGGCTCCCTCCTCCCCACTTGCCCCTCCCTGCATTGCCTTTTGCCCTGGTCCCATCAGCTGGGACCTCCATTATGAGGCATCTGAAAGGCTGATAGACAAGGAAGAGGCAGAGAATCAGCTTTTTACTTCTTGTTGTGCCCTGTGTATGAGTCAAACCCAACCATCTAATGAGAAAAGTAGAGAAGGAAACCAGGACCAGTTCAGCTGGTTGGTGGTACCTCCACTGGGGAAAGAGTCCAGAATTCATATGAGTTCCTCTCTCTCTAACATAAGGCTCAAGAGTAGGGGCAATAAACAAGCTTCCTTTCTTGATCCAAAAGGACAAGTAATTTGGGACTAAGCATGGACTAAGCCTAATGAAATTAATGCATTAGCATCCAATTTGACTCTTCTGCAAGTACAATTGCCTGTGTCCCAGGCTGAGCCAACATTCTCATTAACAAGCATGTGACCATGATCAAATATACATGCAAAATGCTATGCTAGATGAGGTATAAACAATAGGTCATGGGCCCTGCCATCAAGAAGCTTACATTGTAGTGGGAGGCAAGATATTTTTATAAAGAATTATATAATAGACTCAAATGTCAGTTCTAGACAATGAGAGAAGAGATAACGTAAGACAAGACATGATTAATTGCTAAGTGAGTTCTTCAGACAGTAAAGACAAAAGGACAGAGTGGAGAATGATTGCTTCGGTCTAGGGAAATCAAGGAAGGTTGTAACATCCTACAGTTAGAAATGTGGAGACAAAACAGGGATAGCGAGTAGGTAAGTTTAGTATCTGTTCCTCAAGAGGAGATATTGAAAATACGACTGGAAAAGAAGATGGGACCCAGTGTATGATGGACTTCTCAGTCAAAAGGACATTTTGTTCTAATAAATTCCCCTCTAAATGGTAGATAATGTTGTGGGGGAAATGGAGAAGGGAAAGTCAGGGAATGGCAGTGATTTCCGGGGCTACAACCCAGGATCCTACACAATGAGTCAACTACATGACAAGTACCTAGTTGGACCAGTCTCAATAGTGGGCCATGAAAAGGAAAAGAGTCTGGCCATGCTTGCTTTAAGGATACTCTTCATGAGATAAAGTAGGTCTAAAATTTCTACTTCTGGGACAAAGAAGTAGTCCTAAACTTTCCCTTCTTTAAACATTGATAAACCTGGATAAAATATATAAGGCAAATGTTTCCAGGACTGGAAAATAGTGAAAGAATGAAATCTCTGAGATAGAGAGAGTGAGAAAGAGAAAGAGATTGGTGGGGGGGGGAGAGAGAGGGAGAGAGAGATAAATAAGAATTCATTGTAAAAATGCTGTAGGAAAGGTGAACCTGACATTCATCCCAGCTCTCTTCCTGGGGACAAGGCAGAGCACAGTGGCCCCACTGAGATGAAGAGGTAGAGATTAGAGTTTGGTGCCACTGAAGCAGCAGGAATTTGTGAAGCAGAATACGGGAGGAAAGAGCTGTAACAGAGGTACAGAAGGGGTTCCCTGTGGGTGGTTGGCCAATGGCTGAATGTATTCACAAGGGGTGAGACTCCTCAAATCCTACCCTAGAATAGCTTCTACGAGGTTGAGAGAAGAATAGCAATACTAGAAATTTCACATTACATGGAAAAGCCCTCATTAATCCACTGTAGTTTCAGTTAAAACACCTGAAAAGGTATACATTAAGAGTCAGAACCATAATCCAGAGTAAGAGCTAACCTCGATATCCTTTATTCCTCCTGAAAAAACCCTACAACCAAACAGATAGGATTAAGGAGAGCAGCCTATAAATCAACCATCAGACTAAACAAGGCTCAGCACTCTTTAAAGGACGACAATGTAATACAGACTCCTTATAATGTATCACACACAGTGTCCAGCATTAAAAACATTACTAGCTATGTGTAAAACCAGGAAAATTTTTTCATGAGCAAGAAGAAAATATTCAATAAAAACATCTCCTTGATGACAAGAATGTTGGATTCAGCAGACAAAGATTGAAAGCAGCTATGATAAATATCAGAGAAAATGCAAAAATTAAAAAGAACCAAATGGAAATTCTGGAATTAGAAACTATAGTACCTAGGGGCGCCTGGGTGGCTCAGTTGTTAATCATTTGCCTTCAGCTCGGGTTGTGATCCCAGGGTCCTGGGATCGAGCCCCACATTGGGCTCCCTGCTCGGCAGGAAGCCTGCTTCTCCCTCTCCCACTCCCCCTGCTTGTGTTCCCTCTCTCACTGTGTCTGTCTCTGTCAAATAAATAAATAAAATCTTTAAAAAAGAAAGAAAGAAACTATAGTACTTAAAATTTTTTTAAAATACTGAATGAGCTCAACAGAGATTGAAGACAGAAAAGGAAGGGGTCAGAGAATTTTAAAAGAAATGGAATTTATCCAAGCTGAGGGCAAGAAGATAAATATGAGTTTAGAACATTTGAAGTAAGACTCAGTGACCTCTGAGATAATTTCAAGTGATCTCACATAGATCCTAAAATTAAAGGCGAAACAGAAAATGGGACAGAAAATATATTTTAAAACATAATGATCAAAATGTTTACATATTTGGTGAAAAAAAAATTAACTAACAAATCAGAGAAGCACAGCAAACCCCAAGTAGGATAAATACAAAGAAAATCGTGTCTAGATACATCATGATCAAAATGCTGAAAATCAAAGTTAAAGGGAAAAATTTTAAAAGCAGCATATTACACATAGCATATTAAACAATATGAATGATGGCTGACTTCTCATCAGAAAGAACAAGGGCCAGAAAACAATGGCATTGCAGTGAAGCACTAAAGGAAAACAACTGTCACTACAGCATTCTATATCTAGTGAAAGTATCTTTCAAAAATGAGGGTGAAATTAATCACCATCTGAATTGCACTATAAGAAATACTAAATATAGTATTTTAAGCTCAAGGGAAATGGTGCCAGATAGAAACACAGAAGATGGTAAATATGTGACTACATATTTAAAACATAGAGCTTCTTTATTCTATTAATTTCCTTAAAAGACAATTTATTGTTTAAAGGGAAAATAGTATTATTATGACAGAGAAGTAAGATTTATTATAACAACAGCACAAAGTATAAGGTGGGAAAATAAATTATATTTCTGTAAAGTTCTTATATTTTTGAAGAGTGAAATGATATAGTATCTAAGTAGAAAGTACAGGCACATCTCAGAGATGCTCTGGGTTTGGGTCCAGACCACCACAATAAAGCAAATATCACAATAAAGCACATCAAATGAATCTTTTGTTTCCCAGTGCACATAAAAGTTGTGTGTACATGGTATTGTAATCTACTAAGTGTACAATAGCATTATGTCTAAAACAACAATTTTCAAACCTTGATTAAAAATATTTTATTGCTAAAAATGCTAACCCTCACCTGAAATTTCAGTGATTCATAATAACTGATCACAGATCACCATAATATATATAATAATAATGGAAAAGTTTGAAGCACTGTGATAATTACCAAAATGTGTCACAGAGACATGAAGTAAGCAAACGCTCACTTTCCAAATGTTGGAGACTGGTGTCAATAGACTTGCTCGAAGCAAGCTTGCCACAAACCTTCAATTTGTAAGAAATCAATATAGGCAAAGTGCAATAAAGTAAAGAGAAATACAATGAAGTATATCTATAGTAAGCTAAGGATGCACATTGCAATCCTAGAACAACTTCTACAAATAGTAAAAATGAAACTCCAAAAAAGACATGAAATTGAATACAAAAGCCCTAGTACATTGTTATCCTCATATTTTGCTGTTGAGACTGAACTTGTCCCTCAATATCTGTTCTCCACCATAATAGATTTTCTACTGGTTAAGTAGCTGCCCAGAGGAAAGACTACTCTTCTCAACCTCCTTTGCAGTTTGATATGACTATCTGACTAAACTGTGGTCAATAGAATATGAACAGACGTGACAAGTGTGCAACATCTGTGTTCTTTCCCTAAAATATAGGACTACACTGAAGGTGAGGAAGAGTATCAAGATAGAAAAAGCCTGAGCTCCTGGATGGCTTTGCAGAAGACAAGGATCATATCAGCTTGGAAATCTGCATGAGAGCAAAATAAACTTTTACTTTTATTTTGTTGAAGTTGTTACTTTGTGTCCCTGTTACATGTAGCCCATCTTAAATTCTAATTATGGCAGTTCTTATACATAAACTATAGAATTTAGTTATAAAAGAGGCATAGAGCATTCAAAGCTATACAACAACAACAACAAACAAACAAACAAAAAGTTATACAACAAACACTAATCACCTAGCATGGGCTAGATATGGTGGTAAGCATGGGTTGTACTGGGATACACTGGTGAACAAGATAAGAATTCTCCTCATCTACATAGGATACACAATCTCAAAGTATCACCTGTCTTTTGTTTAAAACACTCTTATGCTTGCACCCTCCACTTCTTCACCAAGCATTTACTCTCTGACTTCCAATAATCAGACTCCCTTCTGTTTTCCCAAACTTGCTCTTTTCAAAGTCACTAGAAATAAATCCAGCAATATTCTTCTTCTAATAATGACAGAACAGCTTCTATCAGAGAGACCCTACCACCAATAACAACCATAGATTTTGGAAGACACGGGAGAGTGGCCACAAACAGGCAGAGACTGGAGGGGAGTCAGTACTGGAAAGAAGGGAATGGTACTGGATAATTTTCCTTTTTCCTGATGTCAGGACCTCATCAGAGATAGCAGGTGGGTAAAACCCAGAAAGGAACCAACACCCAACAGCCTTGAAAAGCCAGAGGAAGAGTTCAAAGCAATATCATCAGTTAGAAAAATGGAGGAGGAGACATCCTAGAATGAAGAAAGCCACAAAAAGAAGCAAAATATTTGGCATATAAATGCTGCCAAAATCTCTG
Source organism: Neomonachus schauinslandi (assembly GCF_002201575.2). Lineage (NCBI taxonomy): Eukaryota > Metazoa > Chordata > Mammalia > Carnivora > Phocidae > Neomonachus > Neomonachus schauinslandi. The sequence goes on from NC_058406.1 coordinate 3,165,572, forward strand.
GATGACCCTGAGCTGTGTGTGTGTGTGAGGCTCCAAGCAGCCAACTAAGTCCAAGGGGAATGAGGAGATATTTGACCTATGGTCCACCACAAAGAAAGAAATTGAGTGATAATGAAAATATAATGTGACAAAATTTGTGGGATACTACTAAAGTAAAAACACAAGGAAATGCGAGCTTTAAATATTTATGCTAGAAAGGAAAAAGGTCCAAAATCAATAGTCTAAAATTCAACCTAAAAATGCCAATGAAAGAAGAGGAAACTATATAAAAAGAAAGAAGAGCAGAAATCATTAAAATAGAAGGCAATAAAACAGAAAAAAAAATAATGAAGGTTTTGAAAAATCAAGAAAATCTGAAGCTAGTAAATCAAGAAAAAAATGATACAACACAAATTAATATTAGGATCATAAGAGGTAGATTATTACTAACCCTACAGACATTAGAGAAATGGCAAGAGAATACTAAGAACACTTTGGCTGATAAATTTAACAACTAAGGTTAAATGGACACCTTTCTTGAAACATACAACTTACCAAAACTGATATAAAATGAAATAGAAAGCCCAATTAGCCCAGTTATCTATTAAATAAGTGGATTTCATTTTCAATAGTCTTCTAACAGGTAAAGCTTCAGACCCAGATGGTGATGTTGGTGAATTGCATCAAGCATTCAAGGTAAAAATCATACCAATCCTCCATAAATCCTTCCAGAACATACAAAAGTAAGAAATTTGTTTTATGAGGACATCATAACTAAGATACTAAGACATGAAAAAAACATTAAAAAAATAAAGAAAAAAAAACCTTTTTATTTTTATTTTTATTTTTATTTTTATTTTTTTTTAAGATTTTATTTATTTATTTGAGAGACAGAATGAGAGAGAGAGCACATGAGAGGGGGGAGGGTCAGAGGGAGAAGCAGACTCCCTGCTGAGCAGGGAGCCCGATGTGGGACTCGATCCTGGGACTCCAGGATCATGACCTGAGCCGAAGGCAGTCGCTCAACCAACTGAGCCACCCAGGCGCCCAAAAAAAACCTTTTTAGTAAATGAAAGTCGGCAATATATATAAAAATACATTAGGTTAGAATAAGAATTCAAGGTTGATTTAATTTCTGAAAATCAATCAACAATATTCCATATTAATACAATTAAATCAAATGCCCATTTAAGTAAATTCACAAAAACACATGACAAAATTTAACACCAATTAATGTTAAAACTCACTAAATTAGAATTTGAAAATTTCTCAATCTGAAAATCTGAAAATTTCTCAATCTCAAATGAAAAAACCTAAAGCCAACTCCAAACTCAATGCTTTGTTATTCACTGCTTCCCTCCCGAGATGAGAACAGGGCAAGTTGTTCACTCTTGTCTTCTATATTTCATATTAGTAGGATCCAAGACTTTGCAATGAGTCAAGAAAAACAAAGGTACAAAAGTTAGGAAGGAAGGAGAACAGCTATCTCTGCTCACAGTTGGCATGACTTTTTAAATAGGAGATACTAAGAAATCTACAAGCAACTTCCATAATCAGTAAGTAAATATATCAATGTCACTGGAGGAATGCTCAACACACACAAATCAGTTATAGTTTTATAAACTAGAAATGAACAATTGAAAACTTAATTTAAAAATCAATTCAATTTATAATAGCTTCAGAAATTATAAAATAGTCCAGCATAAATTTAATAAAAGATGTGCAGAAGCTCCACACTGAAAACTACAAAACATTAATAAAAGTAATGAAAGAAGATCTAAGTAAATAAAGATGTCCACCAACTGGATGACCTAATATAGTTAAGATATTAATTCTCTCAAAATCGATCTGTAAGATTCAATTTAATCACAACCTAAATACCAGAGGGCATTTATGTAAGATTTCTTGAGCTGAATCTGAAATTTATATGAAAATGCAAAAGACCTAGAATGTTGAAAACAACAAAACAACAAAGTTAGAGGAGTTAGAATACCTGATTCCAAGGTCATGTGATATTGGCATAAGAATAGACATTAGATCAATGAAGCAGGATATAAAGTCTAGACTACACTCATACATGTTTGGTCATGAATCACGAAATTTCATTTACTGATATCCATCCAATGTGTCAAGGTAATTCAGTGGAGAAACAATACCCTTTTTGACACATGGCTCTGAAACAACTAGATAGCCACTCTGCAAAATGTGAATCTTGATCTCAACCTCATGCCCTACACAAAATTTCATCTGAGTTTCATAAGAGACCGAAACATAAAGCTTAAAACTACAAAGTTGCTGGAAGAAAAACTAATTGGAGATTATTCTGACATTATGAATAAATGGTCAAAAACTGGAAATAGCCCCTAGGGTCCATCACCAGGAAAAGAGCTAACCAGACTTTCCTATATCCATACAACAGGTTACTACTCAAAAGTACAACAGGAGTGGAGTACTGGTACACACTGCAACATGGGTGAATCTCAACAAAAAGTAAGCTAAATAAAAGAAACCTTACACAAAACAGCAAATACTTTATCATTTCATTCTTTTGTTCTAGGCCAGTCAAAACATAGTAAGTTAAAATCAGCACAATTTTTGAAGAAGAACAAAGTTGAAGGACCGACACGATCCAAAGTCAAGACTTACTGTGAAGCTACAGTGATCAAGACAGTGTGGAGGGGCCTGGGTGGCTCAGTCGTTAAGCGTCTGCCTTCGGCTCAGGTCATGATCTCAGGGTCCTGGGATCGAGCCCCGCATCGGGCTCCCTGCTCCGCGGGAAGCCTGCTTCTCCCTCTCCCCCTCCCCCTGCTTGTGTTCCCTCTCTTGCTGTGTCTCTCTCTGTCAAATAAATAAATAAAATCTTTAAAAAAAAAAAAGACAGTGTGGAATTGGCAAAAGAACAGACAAATAGATCAATGGAACAGAAGAGAGAACCCAGAAATAGACCCACATAAGTAGTCAACTCATCTTTGACAAACTCATCTGTGACATCTTTGAGCAAGGGCAGCACAATGAAGCAAAATTTTTAAAACCAATAGTGCTGCAGCAACTGGACATCCTCATACAAAAAGCCAAACCAAACCAACAACAAAAACCCCTGAATCTAGACACAGGCTATACACCCTTCACAAAAAATTAACTCAAAGTGGATCACAGGCCTAAAAATGAAACACAAAATGATAGAACTGGAAGATCACACAGGAGGAAACCAGGATGATCTTGGGTGTGGTGACACCTTTTAGCTACACACCAAAGGCAGGATCCATGAAAGAAAGAATTGATGAAGTAAATGTCATTAAAATTAAAAACGTCTGCAAAAGAAAGTCGAGAGAATAAGAAGACAAACCACAGATTGGAAGAAAATACTTGAAAGGACATCTGATAAAGGACTGTTACCTGGATTCGCAAAGAACCCTTAACACTCAACAATAAGAAAACAAACAACTCACTTACAAAATGGGCCAAAGACCCACAGACATCTCCCCAAAGAAGATACATAGATGGCAAGTGAGCATGTAAGAAGATACTGTACATCATCTCTCATCGGGGGACTGAAAGTTAAAACAACAGTGAGAGGGGCGCCTGGGTGGCTCAGTCCTTAAGCGTCTGCCTTCGGCTCAGGTCCTGATCCCACGGTCCTGGGATCGAGCCCCACATCGGGCTCCTTGCTCAGCGGGGAGTCTGCTTCTCCCTCTCCCTCTGCCTGCTGTTCTGCCTACCTGTGCTCTCTCTCTCTCTCTCTCTGTCAAATAAATAAATAAAATCTTTAAAAAAAAAAAAAAACAAAAAACAGTGAGACCCACTACTCACCTATTAGAACAGCCAAATCCAGAACACCAGCAACACCAAATGCTGGGAGAATGTGGAGCCACTGGGATGCTCACTCATTGCTGGTGGGGCTGCAACATGGCGCAGCCATTTGGGAAGACATGTTGATGGTTTCTTACACAGCTAACCATGAGCTTACTATATGATCCAGCAATCAAATCCCTTGGTATTTACTCAGAGGAGTTGAAAACTTGTGTCCACACAAAAACTCACAGTTCGATGTTGAAACAGCTTTATTCATAATTGCCCAAACTTGGAAGCAACCAAGATGTGCTTCTGTAGGCGAAATGGATAAATAAACTGTAGTCCATCCAGACAATGAAATATGATTCAGTAGTAAAAAGAAATGAGCTCCAATCCATGAAAAGATATGGAGGGACATTAAATACATATCACTAATAGAAAGAAGCCAATCTGAAGGTTACCAACTGCATGATTCTAACTATGTGACATTCTGGAAAAGGCAAAACTATAGAGACAGTAAAAAGATCCGAGGTTGCCGGGGTTTGGGGGGAGGAGGGATGAATAGGAGGAGGACAGGGGACTTTGAGGGCAGTGAAACTGTTCTGTGTGATTCTACGTTGATAGGTTCATGTCATTACATGTGTGTCTCGGTCCCTTCCCTGACCCTCGTCCCTCACTTACTGCTCGGGGCACACTGGGCTCCTCCCTGTGCCACACGCACCCCCACTAAGATCCTCTCTCGGGAGCACCAGCCTTGAAGCTTTCTCTGCTAAGAGCACTCCTGTGGCTCAAATGGCTTGCTCCCTACACCCCACCCCCCTCTTTACCTTTTCCCTGCTTTATTCTACAAAACACCTCATTGATCTGGGTTCTCCCTGAAGCAGACACCAAGAGGGGATTGAGCAAGCAGGGTTTTATTAGGAGAAATGTCTGTGGAAGGAAATGGGGGCAGTCCGAAAAGGCTGGGAGAGAGTGGCAGACCCACATACAGGTGTGACCAGGTGGAGGGGAGCAGGGCGGAGGTGGGCAAAGTCCTAGCCAGCCTGGAGTTCTCTGGTAGTTTCAGCAGAACCGCTGGAGAGTCTGTGAGCCAAAATGGGCCGAGGAAGGAGTTCCTTTTCTCCCTGCAACAGATAGGGTCTGTGTTAGCACCCCAGCTGCACTCGGTCCTTGGTAGGGAACAGTCCACAGGCAATGTGGATGCTTGATTTCAGGGCACGGTGATTGATTTCAGGGCGCGGCTGGTGGGCCCTGCTCAGTCATGCTTCCTGTAGCGTAAGGAGCCTGAGAAAGGAGCATGCCCAGGCAACCACTGCACCTGACATTTCAAATCTATTCATACTGTAGTTGCTGGAAGGAAGTCAACACGAGGGAGCTGTCCTGTTTACTCTCTAATCCTAGCACCTAGAATAATGCCAGACATATAGTAGATGCTCAGTTAAATTTCTCGAATGAATAAATGAATGAATGAACGAACGCAGGAAGGTTTCCTTTCTCCCTTCTTCTGGGTCCATAGAACTCTTTGTACCCCTTCCCTTATCATACAGAGTGTTTTACCAAGTGTTTCTTCTATTGCCAGCTTGCGTGTGGACACCAAGGGCTGGGCCCCGGACTCGTGGACTCAGCTCCATCACGGCACCGGATATCTCTCAGGGTGAGTAAAGGTCTGGTTGATAAAGCTGATGGTCCTCGTTTGGTCCTCAGGATACCTATGTGAGCAGGAACAAGACTGGGTTGCCCATTTTGCAAGTAGGAAGTGGAGAATGAAGTCATTGATCACTTCCTACATGCTGTGGCTTACACAACTTATCCAGCATAACCTGTACAGTCTCAAGGTATTAATCTCCCTCTATCCCTTACCCTATTCAACAGATGGATGAGTCAACTGACACTTAGAAAGTGACAGAGCCAGAGCCCATGAGCCTTTCCACAGCCAGGCACAGACCCCCACTGCCGCTTTCTCTGGGGCTCTTTCCAGCCCCCACCGGGAGGCATCTCCACAGAGCTGAGACTGCAGATCTCACCCCGGTTATAACACTCACCCACGAGCCATCATCCTCCCTTGGCTACTCACGTGCCTTGAACTGCAGAACTGCAAAGGTGTGCAAGTGAACAGGTTAGTATTAGGACGGTGCCTTGGAACCCCACGATGAGAGCCGCCCAGAAAGCCGGGCTATGATTGTTCATTAGTATTAATAATAAAGTCAAAGGAAGTGGAATAGGGATGCCCAGCACCTTGTAGATTGATGAATCACTGTTTCCCTGTGCTATTTGCTAATGCCATTACATTTACAGCTTAATCTTCCTGTAACCATTTTTCAATAATCAGGGAAGCTAAATTAAGAGAAATGCAGCTCCTCACTATTAAACACAGCATCCTGCTAACCCTGGTTTTACCAAAGGGTATCGACTCCAGGAAGTGGGTTCTAAGCTGCCTCTTTGTTGCTCAGGCTGCTGTTCTTTACGGTGCCATGACCTTTGTGTTTCTCCGCCCGGTACACAAATTCTGATCGCACTGGAGAAAGCTCATGGATTCTGAAATTGACCCACGGTTGGTCCCATAAGTACCATGTCTCTTGGTGGGGGGGGGAATCCTCACCTTAAGTTCATGCTGACAAAGTCTGAAATGACAAAAAGCTCATGAGTCACAACCAACGTTGTATCAAAAATTCAAAATAACAACAAGTTTTTCCGGATGTGAACCCACGCATGCTCCTTTCAAGCACTTTGTGGTGTAATGTTAAGTTTGTCACAACAAAGTACTGATGCAGTCCCTTGAGCTTTTGTGGAAATGGCCTTACAGGAATAGAAAATTTTAACTAAAGGATAACGCACTTGGGATTTGTTTGGGATTAGCTTACTTCTGTACAAACCTTTAGTAGGGAGTAGGAAAGATGGGAAGTACCTCACACACATCTGTGGTTGCCATCAGAGATGTTTTAAAGATAGTGCCATACAAAGAAAGCAGAAATAAATTAAGGAGGCTTACAAGCTATGCATCAGAGACCGTAGCACCATCTGCTTTAAGTAACAATTATTTTCCTGAAAAAAAAAAAATATGTTCTAAAACTGAATAATGTCCATGTAGTCTAAATATTTGCTCTCCACGAGCATCCTGGGAATGATATGCAAAAGTCCTGAGAACTAGAAGACATTACAAAATATCGAAATGGAAAGAAACAAAGTTATTTTACTATGCAGTGTGTTCAATTGCTATGTAAATGTGGGAGCATTATTATTTATTGCTTTTTCAGCTCTGACAGTTGGAAACATTGCAGAATCAAAAGACATCTGTTGAGTGTAGCATGAGTATCTGCAAAACAGCGATCAGGGCTGAAAGGTGTTATTTCTGGACTCCTGGGTGCAGGTGTGACGTCCCAGCAAGAAACAAATTGCACTGAGCTCTTTGCAACCACTTACTTGGTACAAGTTAAACACTCCAAGAGGCTGTTCTGGGATGGGATGCACTACCCTAACTAACGCTGGGGCTCCATTTTCCCTGATCTGATTCGGAAGGTCAGACTCAGCCCATCGACTGAGCCATCCTGTGGACGCCGTCCAGGGTGGTGGTAAACAGCCCAGGCTTCAGAGCTGACAGGACTGTGTACAAACCCCAGCTCCGTGACTCTGGTGTGGGACTTCGGAGAAGTTGTATGACCTCACCAGGTCCCAGTTTTCATCTGTATAATGGGAAGAATGACATTCCCCTTGCCTAGTGCTGTTATGAGAATGGACTTATTTCATATGCACCAAATGCTTCATGTGCTGGTTACCGGGACCCCTCCAACCTCGCTCTGCTTCCGGGGCTGAAGTCATATTTCTAATGGGGTCCCAGAGGGCTTAAATAAAAATATATCTGAGACATCTTTGCTAGCACACTTCTAATGTTATTGACACATGGTGCAGGGCATGCAGTGGAGAGATAGGATTCATTAACTTGTGGCTGGGCCTTTTGAATTTTATCCTGCAGTATCTCTGGTCCTATAATCCAATGGCCTTGTTTTACCCTTTGATATTTCTTTTTTTTTTTTTTTAAGATTTTATTTATTTATTTGACAGAGAGAGACACAGCGAGAGAGGGAACACAAGCAGGGGGAGTGGGAGAGGGAGAAGCAGGCTCCCCGCAGAGCAGGGAGCCCGATGTGGGGCTCGATCCCAGGACCCTGGGATCATGACCTGAGCTGAAGGCAGTCGCTTAACCAACTGAGCCACCCAGGCGCCCCATATCCTTTGATATTTCAAATCTGCCAGGAGCACTGGCAAAAAGCCCCAAACACCAGATCTTAAATATTCCAAAAAAAATGCCTTCCCACCTTTTCAAGCTCACTCAGAACACCTGACAGTGAGCAGACTTTAATGAGCATCAAAAGAACATCCATACGCACTGCTTGACCACTCAAAACCATTCTTGCCTTCCCTTTTCCAAGACTGTAAGATAGCTTTCTGCTTGCCAAGAATTCATTGCAAGATTCTTTTTCAATAAATCACAGATTTCTCTCCAACAAATACCTACCATACCTCAACACTTAGAAAATATTTATTTCGGAAATGCTTATTTTAAGAAATGCTTACTGTGTACCCAGCATGGTGTTATTAGTATTTTGATGACTGTTATCATTGTTACAGACTCTTTATTAATGATCCCTAGAAGTAGACCGGTCACTTAACCCACCAGTGAAGTGCGTGGTGGTTCTTGGGCCCTGGTCTCTAGGGATAGCGTATTTATTCCCATGGTTTCTTGATTGAAAATGAGAGAAGAATCACCAAGTATGAGATGCTTAATACTATGTTCAAGTTCTTGAGAAAACAGCCGCACACATTAAAAAGCACAATCCTGCCTAAATATGTCTTTTTTCCTCTGGATTAAATGGTGCCTGTCAGTTTAAGGGTTCTCAAGAGGGGCATTGGAGCCCAGCACAGACAAGCAATATCCCAGGTTGTCCTGGGAATGTACGTGCAACACCAGACAGAAAGCAGGACAGGGTATGATATAAAACACATGGAGATGTGTCCCTCCCCTTCACCACCTGGAGGCAGCCGCACAGAACCAAAGCCGAGGTCTGCTCCCTGCAGCACATTTCCCACCCGAGGGGTAGAGCAGTGCACAGGGCAGGGGGGGCTTCTCTGCAGTAGGAAGGCCAGGGGCAGTGTTCCAAGTGTTTCTGGAGCTCTACAGAAACAACAAAGTCTGACAATAGCATCAGGAATATGGAGAAAGGTTTGCTGTTGCAGAAAGACCAGGAGCCAAAGACAGCCCAAAGGGACATGGGCTCGTGGAGGATGGGGAGGTGAGACAGGCCCACGACTGCGGCAGGGAAGGTTCCAAGGCACTGTAGCCTGTTTACACAGAGGGAGAGCCTCCATTCCTCCCCACAGGAAGAAAAAGATCCTGTTGGAGGAACATGCAATGCCTCAAGGTGGAAACACGAAGAGGGATAGACTGGAAACAGACAAAACCAGCAGAGAAGAGGGAGATGTTGGGAGCACACAGGACCCACGGCTCTGGGGGATTTGGATGAGAAAGGAGGATGGGCAGGCTTGTGCAGGGGCAGAGGAGGGAGAGAGGCAGACAAGGCTGTCCGGCTGCAAGGGACGGACAGGAGGGGACAGCAGAAAGCCCTGACAAGCAGACAGAGGAGGGGTCCGACAGGGCTCACCCGCAAAAGCAGCCCTCCCGGCCCACAAGAGGCTGGACGAGAAGGAATGACAAGCAGGTGGAGTGCAAGAAAGCAGATTGATGGCAATGCTCTGAGCTTCCACGCAGCTCATCCGGGGAGGCACGGAGCACTCCCATTCTGACGCTTGCAGCCATTCTTTACGGAGGACTTCATGCGGGAAGGCATCAGGTGTGGACTAGGCCACGTGGGCATGGCTCAGGTCACAGTGACCAGCACCAGTTTCCACAGTGCTGAAGGAGCCTCCTTCCGAGGCCAGAATTGTGGGTGGGGCAGGCTTTGAACCCTGTCTTCAGGGCAGTCCCCCCTCCCCTGTCGAGACAAACAGGCAAACCCTGTTTCCACGCAAGCGGCTGTTAACAATTCTCACCCTGGCTCCAGATGGGTCCACACCCAAACACATGTGAGCGTGCCGTTCCAGAAGCCATGTTACCACGCTACCTCCACCAATCCCAGGCTTCTCAGAGAAACTGCGGGCGGTGCTCACCATTCAGGGAACACACCTCCCCCAAAACAAGAGTCACTGTAAAGACAGAGAATGAACTTCACACTCAAGCCAAAACCTCAACAGCTGCCAAGAGGGAGGTTGATAAGCTCTGTGCTGCAGTGAATGACCGCAAGGCAAAACCTGATGCAGAGGCAGGAGCGAGGCGAGCTGTTGTGGACGCTGCAGGGGTAGGAGGATGGGGGGCCTGACAAAGCAAGACTGGATCCAGGTGTGTCCGGTACAAAGACTCTCTTAACACGACACCTGGCTAAGGGTTTCTCCAGTTTCCCGCTGAGAGATGTTGGACGTCAGTGACAGAGCCCTTCCGTGGACCTGCCTTTGTGTGTGCCTGTCACAGAGCCTCCCACCCGGGCAGCATTTGATAAACATCAGTGCACGAATTCTACAAGATCCTGTCCCAGCTGGGTGACTTAATTTATCTCTTCCTAAAGAGAACCGTCGTGCAGGTTGCTTGAGGATTAAGTGAGATTGAATTCTTGTCCCACACCAGGTACCATGCTGGTTCGTCAACCAATGGCGGGTATTTTCTTCTCCATTCTCCTCGTATTGTCCTATCCAGGGGACTGTTAGTCAGGCTTGTGGAGCCGCGAAACCCTCCTCCTAATTTTAGCAAGGTCCGCTTGGCCAGGATGGAGAGGGCCGGCCAGCAGCCCTTGGGTTCTGTGATGAGGTTCATTCCTGTTTCCAGTTCCAAGTGTAATATCTGTACACTGTTCTCGTGTGTGGACGTCAGGATGGCCCTGTGAATAGGGCCAGCTTCGTGGGCCCTCATGCAGCCACCCAGGGCCCCGTGCTTAAAAGGCCCCAGCACTTGGCCTAACGCTGTGCTGTCATTGTCTTGAAATTCTTAGTAAATTTTTAACAAGCATCCCGTTTTGCACGGGGCCCCACAAGTTACATGAAACCTGTGAGGTATTTTCTGCTCCCGTTTCCACAGCTGGGGAAAGCAAAGCCAAGTCAGGCAAGGCAGTCCCAGAGCCCGATGATTAAACCGCATGCCTTGGACTCAGACACGTACAAGTTCCGTGAACTTCTTTTAAATTGCGGTAAAATACATGTAACATAAAATTGACCATTTTAACTTTCTTGAAGTGAGAAATTCAGTGGCATTTACTAAATCCATTGTATTGTGTGACCATCACCATCTCGTTCCCAAATATTTTCACCACCCCAAAAGGAAATTCTGTGCCCGTTAACTATCACCCCACCCCCCACCCCGACCTCCCCAGCTGTTAAGTAACCACCCATCTACCTTCTGTCTCTATGAATTTACCAATTCGGGACATTTCCATTAACTGGAATCCTGCAATATGGGGCCTTCTTTGAACTCTCAGTCCCGTATTTAACTCATTTTCTGAAACAGAGATAATAGCATCTAACTCTAAGTGTTGATGTGAAGGCTCAGGGAGAAACGGCTTATCTTACCAGCCGCTTCTTTATTATCTGCTGCCGTTGTCACGGCTGTCACGGCGAGGGCGACGATGTCGTGCGTGACTGTGCCATGAGCTGTCGGTGATCACACAGCTAGCGAATGCCAGCACTGACCTCCGGACTCTGATTCGCCTTCCAGACTGTATGCTCTCCGCAATCTCCCTGTCACCTGGCTAGGAGCACTTTAGGGCAATGCAGCCAGAGAAAAATGACGAGAAAAGTCTGGAGCAAGAAAGAATGGGGCAGGGCGCCTGGGTGGCTCAGTTGGTTGAGCGACTGCCTTCGGCTCAGGTCATGATCCTGGAGTCCCTGGATCGAGTCCCGCATCAGGCTCCCTGCTCGGCAGGGAGTCTGCTTCTCCCTCTGACCCTCCCCCCTCTCATGTGCTCTCTCTCTCTCATTCTCTCTGTCTCAAATAAATGAATAAAATCTTTAAAAAAAAAAAAAAAAGAAAGAAAGAATGGGGCCGGTGGGGGAGGTAGATGAGCTGGGCTGGGCGGTTGGGGCCACATCCTAGGATGGGCAGTTCCTGTCCTTGGGGTCTGGACCACACTAAAGTGGCCCCACAGCTCCCTGGAGACCTCATTCACAGGATCCAGACTCTGGTCTGCAGAAATTTCAGCTGGAAAGAAGGATCGTGCAGGATGAGAGAACGCAAGCTGAGCCGGTACGGAGTCCTGGGGAAACGCTGGGCCCCGGGTGCATTTTCTTCTCTAGCACGGACTTGTGTGTCTTAAAATAACCACAATGCTGTGCAGGAACCTCACTGCAGGAAACTTCCTACATTTGCAAACAACAGCTCATTACGCTTCACCCTTTGTCTACCTGTCTGTGGGTTAAATGAAACAGGCATGTTTTGATACCTGCAACACGCCCCGTGGATTTCTTTCTTTCCTCTCGTCCCATGGCAGGACACAGAGCATGGCATTGTCTGCACCCCACAGTGGGCCTGGATCAGCGACCAGCCTCTGAATACAAGGGAAAGAGGCCCCTGTCAAGCAGATGGGTATTTATCTCACTTTTTGAGATGACTCTGGGCAAGAGACGCAGACGTCTTTGGAAACAAAGATCCCGCTTTTAGGCAACTGCAGTTTCCCATAGGAAAGTCCATTCTGACCGAGTTGGAGCTCTCACTAGTCTGTGAGCTTGAGAACTGGACTTTTCTCTCCAGAATAGCCAGATGGCCCTGGTGCATCTCTAGGACGACCAAGGAGAGGCTCCAATTTCAGAGCAGAGCGGTGCAAGGAGGGAGATGTGGACAGAGAGGACGTGGAACGGCGTCTCTCCCTGGAGCGCGACTCTGCAAGGCAGAGGACACTTCCGCTCTCTTAGGAACAGGATGACCAGATAGGGAGGAAACACTGCTCTGCTGGCATGGTTTTATTGCTAGTACTCTGTTTACGGGAGGCTGTCTCTTTGAACCCCAGCCCTTCTGTTCCACCTCTGCCACATCCTGGCTTCATGATCCTTGGCAAACTGTTTACCTTCTCCGAACCCCAATATTTTCACCTGTGAAATAGCTATGAAGTCATTGCGCCCACGGATTTCTTGTGAATACTTACTGACGATATTGGTGCAAGGCACTCACCAGACGCCAGCGCGCAGTGAGCAGTCAGTGGCTGGCCTCGGCAAGACAAGCGGACACTCCATGCCTTTTACCTTACTTAGCCGTTCTTGAATCTCTGATAAGCGTGTATACCACGGTACTTTATTTTCTGAAATGGCTGTCCATTTGCTCATTTTCCTTTTCTGTAGTTTTAGGTATGTTTCCAGAAATCAACTTTTAAATCAAGCAGATTTCTTGCTTTTGCTCTAAGCCAAACTTTAACTCCTTCACAGTTACTGAAATGACATTTTCCCCCATTTCTAGCTCCCTCTTGGAATCTGCTGTCTCTGGTTCATTTCTTGTATTTCACGTTTTTATTTGAGAGGTTTAGAATAGCTACACTCTATTTCTGGTAAAAGAGTAATTGCCTTTAAACTTTTTGCCAAACATAATTATATATGCTTTTCTTTTTCCTGTAAATTTCCAAAATTAATTCTATAACCTCTTTACCATAAAGACAAGACTTTTAGCACAATTCTACATGCCCTCTCCTGGTAAATAATCTACATTGGTTAAGCTCTGCCAGGTTTTAGCTCCAGATTGTGTTGATGTTTTCCCTATTATGACTCTTTTTAATCCTGTGTTTTACTCAAAATAAAGACAGCAAGCTTTCTGTCTTTGTCACCTTCCACTTTTTCTTGTGTTCTGTGCCTCCCTTGTCCTGGGGTCCAACTTTTTCTCTGCTGGTGTGTGTACTAGAGGACCTTCTTTCAGGAACAATTTGCAAGTAATACAATTTTTTAAAAATCTGCATGTTTGTGGGGATTGTTTTGTTCCCTTTCTTAACTATCTGGCTTGAAACATACTTTTAACTTGAAATTTTTTTCCCTTAGAACTTTGGAGATATTGTCCCCATAGTCTTTTCCTTGTTATTATTCCAGTATATTTAACATACGGTGTTATATTAGTTTCAGGTGTACAATATAGTGATTCAACAATTCTATACATTTCTCACTGCTCATCACGACAAGTGGACTCTTTAATCCCCATCACCTATTTCACCCATCCCCCCAACCACCTCCCTTCTGGTAACCATCAGTTTGTTCCCTGTATTTAAGAGTCTGGTTTAAAAAAAAAAAGAATCTGTTTTTTTGTTTGTCTCTTTGTTTGTTCTTCCGAATGACATATCTGATTATGGGGTTAATAACCAAACTAATAAAGAACTTTTACAACTCAACACCAGAAAAACAAATAAACCCCACTATCTTTAAGAATTTTACTTAAAGGGATGCCTGAGTGGCTCCGTTGGTTGAATGTCTGCCTTCGGCTCAGGTCATGATCCCAGCGTCCTGGGATTGAGTCACCCATGGAGCTCCCTGCTCAGCGGGGATCCTGCTTCTCCCTCTCCCTCTGCCTGCCGCTCCCCCATCTTGTACGCACTCTCTCTCTGACAAATAAATAATAATAATAATAAAAGAATTTTACTTAAAAATGATAAATTGGATGCCAGTCTAATCCTGGCTGTTTTGAAAACAGCCCACCTCTCTTCCATACATTTTTTAGGATTGGCTCAGTTTTAACTTAGACTTCAGAGATTTTAGCTGTATTGAGGACTGTGTACATTGTCATTGCTTTTGCTTAGTATTCAATGGTTTCTTTAGACTCAAATCTTCCTTAAAATTAAGCTATTTTTTTCTATTGTCTTTTTTTTTAATATTTGCTTATTTTAGGGAGAGAGAGCATGCAAGTGGGGGAAAGGCAGAGGAGAGAGAGAGAATCTCAAGCAGACATCCCACTGAGCACAGAGCCAGACGAGGGGCTTAATCTCATGACCTTGAGATCATGACCTGAGCTGAAATCAAGAGTCAGGCACTCAACCCACTGAGCCACCCAGGCGCCCCTCTTCTATTGTCTTTTAATCATTTTTTCCCTACTCTTTTCTCTCTGATCACTTTCTGGATTGCATATTATTAGGTAATTATTTTATTTCTTGAATCAATCATCCATGTCTCTTACTTTTTCCCTTACTATTTCTTTTTATTATTTCCTTTCTGTATGATAGCAGACTGCTTCATCCTATCTTCCAAATCAGTGACTCAGCTCTGAGCCACTTTTATTCTGCCCCTGCAGCTGTCTATAAAATATTCCTTTTATAAATCTTGTTTAGAGCTCTTTGCTATTTTCACTCTTACTTCATAATAGCTTCTTGTTTGGGGGTACAATAATATGTCCATGTTCATAGTAGGAAAACCCAATGTCAAAAAGACATCAATTCTGCCTCAACAGATTTATAGATGCACTGTATTTCCAATTCAAATTCTAACAGAGAGTCTACAGAACCTGACAAATGGATTCTAAAATGTTTGTGGAAGTGCAAAAGATCAAGAATACCAGTAAGAATAAGGACTAGAACAGAAGACCTACACCAGCAGCTATCAGCACTTGTCATAAAGCATCCTGGAGTAAGGCAATGTGACATTGCCCAGGCATTTGATAAATTGGCCAGATATAAAGCATAGGAAGCTCAAAATTAGACCCACACATAAAGAGAGACACAGAGAGAGAGAGAGATGACAGTGTGGAGTAACAGGTAGAAAGGAATTTTTCAATGAATAATGCTGATGCAATTGGTTATCCATAGTTTAAAAAAGTGAACTAGGCGGGGCACCTGGGTGGCTCCATCGGTTAAGTGGCTGACTCTTGATTTCCGCTCAGGTCATGATCTCAGTGTCCTGAGATTGATCGATCTCCCCATCTGACTCCACACTCAGTGGGGAGTGTGCTTGAGGATTGTCTCTCTCCCTCTCCCTCTGCCTCTCCCCCCACTCTCTTTCTCTCTCAAAAATAAATAAATCTTTTAAGAAATAAACAATAAATAAAAATAAAAAGTGAACTAGGGTATCCAACTCATTCTATACAAAAAATAATTTCAAATAAATTTAAAACTTAAAAAGCATATCTCCAAAATGTTTAAAAGAAAATATGGAAGAATATCTTTCTGACCTTGAAACAGAAGGCTCTCTTAAACAGACCGAAAAACTAAATACTTTTAAAGGATTGATAGTTTTGGCTACATTGCAATTAAAAACATGTTTATCAAAACATACTATAAAAAAATCTAGAAACTGAGAGAAGATATGTTCAACACAGGCAACTGAAAAGAGAAAGGTCTTAGTATTTAGAATTGATTAGATAAATAGTATTTAAATCAATAAGAAAAAAAAGAAATGAACCAACAGTAAAATGTGCAATAGACACGAACTGCTGGTTCACAGAAATAGAAACACACACATTCAAAAAACAAGGGAGATAATTGGCCTCATTAGAAACAAGGCAAATGCCAATTACGATAGACCACTTGACCCCATGGGACAGGCAGCAACCAATATGCTCATGAAACAGTGGTGGTATAATTACAGCCACCTTGGAAACAATGTGGCATTACCTTGTAAAGGTAATGTGAGAACCTGGCAATATAGTCCTAAGGACCTTAAATTCTTGCACAGGTACACCAGGGATCAGCACAGTTCAGATTAGGAAAAACAAAGCAAAACTGGAAACAACCCAAAGTTTTGTCATCAGGCCAATGGATAAAAAAATTTATAGTATTCATGCAGTAGAATATTATGCACCATTAAACATGAATGGACCTGAGAGTATCACATTGTGAAATGTACCGTTAAGAAGGAGTGAACTATGACATACACACAAATGATGAATCTTGGGAACATAATGTTGCATGAAAATACAAGTCCCAGAAGGCCACATACAACAAGTTACCATCTTTGTAATAATTAGAAACATGTAAAACTAAACAGCACACTGGTTAGGTATGCACATATGGAATGATCTTGCTTTCCTTCCAGCCACAAAAGAAAGTCAGTGAAACCATCAGGCAAACCCTGTTACCAAATAATCTCAGAGTACTTTTTTGAGCATCTTTTCCTTAAGAGCCACAGTGAACGGATATTTCTATATTATTATGTTACTTGGTAATGATAAATAATTTGGAAAAGACAAGAGCTAAACGGAAGAAAGTAAAATTGCCCCAGATCCTACATCTTCAAAAAAAAAAAAAAAAATCCCTGAATAGGGACTTTCTGTTCTGAAGACTGATATCAATCCGATCCCAACAATGTCTGCCAACTATATGGGTGCAGAGATAGAGGATGGATTTCCGCTCGGGAATTGCATTGCAGGATGCACCTGTCAGTTTGAGCTCCAGGGCCCTGGGCACCAGGGGCTCTCATCTATTGTGGGATGCAACTAAACTGGTCTTAGAGCCATTCGCTTGTGCCCAGGTGAGAGATGCTGCCCAACTGGCATCCATACCAGAACCATCATTGTACGGTTCCATTTGTGTGGAAGTGTGACGTTGTCTTAGGTGCAGTCTTCTGGAAACCAAAATTTTTGAGGACAGAATTTCCTAAACTTAAGATAAAATTTAACAAGCTCTCTAGAGAAATTAGCCAAGGTCAGAGATCTAAACTTGCCAAATAAACAAATTGTCAGACTCTAAAACGGACAAGTTTCTCTCCCCCTCCCCATTTTTAAACATTAAGGAGCTGAATAATTCTATTTTTCCTCTAGCTTCAGATAGAGCAAGTGTTCATAAATATTCATTTTTTCCAACTGGAAGCATTAGGCCTTGTTACTTCGAGTGGAACTAACTGAAAATTAATGATGGTTTTCAGAAAAAGCAAGATTATATACACAGAAGCAATTAAACACAAACCTATTAATTATTTAACAACTTGTTAATGAGTAGAATTTCAGCGCTGGGGTTTTAGCTACTCTAGACTGCCCCTGCCAATTCACTTACATACCATCCTTCCAAAGTTTAGGTTTGAGATGTAAAAGAATTTGGGGGGATTTTCGCACAGATTTGCACCTTGCAAAAAAGAATCTGTGATGCCAATTACAGAGATATGGCAATGAAGTGAGTTGGAAATAGAGCAAAAAAAAAAATCATCTCAAGATTTTGATCCAAACCCTGAGATGTGGTAAAGTTTAATTTCAGATTCAGAATATTTGTTGTGACAAAACAATGTCAGCACTATTTCTATTTCGTACATATGTGTACATATATCTTAAGGATTTTAACATGAGGTTGACCCATTTTAAGTTAATTGTGTGTGTGTGTGTTATTTTAAGTAAACTAAATATACAAAATCTAAAATTCACAAAATCAGGGCGCCTGGGTGGCTCAGTTGGTTAAGCGACTGCCTTCGGCTCAGGTCATGATCCTGGAGTCCCGGGATCGAGTCCCGCATCAGGCTCCCTGCTCGGCAGGGAGTCTGCTTCTCCCTCTGCCCTCTTCCCTCTTGTGCTCTCTGTCTCTCATTCTCTCTCTCTCAAATAAATAAATAAATAAATAAAATCTTAAAAAAATAAAATAAAATTCACAAAATCACTGAGGCTGAATCCTCACTCGTAGTTCAGGACCCCATGCTTTAAGTCTAGAATACATGCCTTTTGCGTATATTGTCTTGCCAAATTGCACCACCTGCAGGTGGAGGCATGACACTGCAACCCAGCCCTATTAGACTTTACAAACACGCACCCAAAGGGCATAGCCTTCCAGGACATGGAAGGACATGTGTCAAGTTGCCAAAACACATTTATATTTGGCTGATGTTCCTTTCTTCTCCATCTTTTCTTTATTCTCCATAGACAGCTAAGTGTTCCAGGATCTTTCTTGAACTTCTTTTCTCAAACTACACTATTCCCCAGGCAGCCTCACCCAGTCCTGTGACTTTAATATCATGTCTACACTTTTAACTCCCAATTACAGATCATACCTGGTATGTCTATGCTGAACTCCAGATGTGTAGACCCAACTGCCCTCTCAAGACTCGACATGTGTGTCTAACAGACAACCCAATTGCAAGCCCTATTCTGCTATCTCAGTAAATAGAAATGCCTTGGAGTCATCCTTGGAACCCGTCCCCTTTCCTTGCACACCCCACATCCAAACCCCAGAATGTACTGTATGCCTTCCTCCGCAACACTAGTTCCACCCACGTCACTATCTTGTACCAGAATTAACGTCTTTAACTGATCTGCAGGCTTCCGATCTCCTTTCCTGCCCCCTCTCCAGACTCTTCACAGAGTAGCCTGGGTGACGGCTTTAAAATGTGAGTAATATCATGGGATTGCTCTGCCCAAAGCCACACAGTCCTAGCCCATTTCTCAGAGCAAAAGCCAAAGTCCTTGCGTGTCCTCAAGGGCCCACATCATCTCCCTGCACTCTTGCTCTGACCTCATCTCTTGTTACTTTCTCCCTCCATCCTGGTGCTCCTGCCACATGGGTCCACTGGTGTGGCCAAAATAGGCTTGAGCCTGCACCAGGGCCTTGTGCCTGCTCTTCCCTCTGCCTGGGTCTCTGTTTCAACTTGAGCCTGACAAAAACAGCCCTTCCTGCTCTCCCCCAGCACGCCCACCTCTCCCTCCTCCCTCCTCCTTTTTCATCTGTGCATTTCCTATGTATTTCCTACGTATTTCACTCAGGAGTTTATTCATTCCTACATCTAATCACTCATTTATTGTCTCTTTCCTCCTACAAAAATGGGGCAGGGACTGTGTCTGCTTTGTTTCCTGCTGTGTTCTCTGCACGGGAGCAATGCCTTACACAGAGAAGGCACTAAATAAAGGTTTGTCAGGTAAAAGAGTGAATAAAGATTGATTGCATTAATACAGTTATGAATGAATTACTAAGTACTAACAAGCGATTATCAATAAATGAATAGATTGGTTGCACTGTGAAGTAGATGGAAGATGGTCTCATACCACAGAGAATATTTACAGAATAAAAAAGAGGCTTTCCAAGTCACATCTAAGTGTTAAGAAGAGCAAATGACTTGATCAGAGATGAAAGTTGCTGCATGCTGGCACGTCCTTCCCCACTGCCTTGGTCATCCAGTCTTCCTGCTGGGCCCCACACAGGGTTCTAGAACGTTGCTACTCAAAGTGTGGTCCATAGACACTGGCCAGCGACATGGTCATCACATAGGAGCTCGCTGGAAATGCAGAACCTCAATTCCACCCATACCTACTGAGTCTGGGTCTGCATTGTGGCCAGATCCCTTAGTCACTGGCTTGCAGATCAAGTTTAAGAAGCACTGGTGTACACAGTCATGCCCGTCCATCATAGCTGGCACACAAGCCCGTGCCCACTGGACATCCCTGAGCTGAGTGCTGAAACATCTCTCCTGACCTAAATGGCATCCATCCCAATTCCTGCATCCTTCCATGTGATGGTGATGCGTATCCACCATGCCTGAAGGATAAGGGAGCTGCCAGCTATCTCCATCCCTTTCTCCAGGGTCCCAGCCCTCAGCGGATCTGCTGATGGCATGCAGCTCACATCCCCACTGGAGTCCTCTGTGCTCTGCTCCCCCACCTTTGCTTACCCTGGGAAAGCTACAGGGCCCTCTCCAGCCCAGCCATCTCCGAGAGAGGCAACCTGGTGATCCTAGGGCAATGTTGGAGCCCAGCTAAGAGGGGCACCTGCAGCCCATTGGGTGGCTTCCCAGGCCTTCCTGTTCCTCCTCACCCTCTTTCTACCCTCCTAGCTGGGCAACTGCAAATCCAGGGACCACTCGCCAATAAAACAGTGTGTAGGTAGAGGGACTGAAACATTTAAAGACAAGCCATGTGGAACAGGGCAGGAGAGAGGGGGTGGGTGAGCCCAGAGTGCAACCTGAGAGGGCCTCTCCTCTAAATCACCTCTACCACCACTGGAAAAACACAAAGCCCTCCCCTGGAGAAGCCCGAGCTGGGACTGAGGATTGTACCCCATCCGGCATATGCACCCATCAGCCAAAGCAGCTGAGCGTTCTAAAGGAAGGGTGGGGAGACATTTGAGATGCACACATGCTATTTTATGAAAAACACCCTATGCCAGACAAAACAGAATTAATGAATCAGACAGAGCAAGAATATAAAATAAAAATTTTAAAAATGTCCTCAGAGTAGTAAGTGAGGAAATTAAATACATGAAGAAGGCTCAAGCCTTTCTGAAAAAGAATCAGAGAAGTGAGTCTGAAATGACAAGATTTTCAGGGGTGACCTCAATAGGTGGGTGGGCTGCCAGAGCGCCAGGACACCAGGAGGCAGTGGGGGTCAGGTGAGCAGCTCACGAAGAAGGCGCAGGGAAGCTGAGAGCACTGGGAGACAGTGCATGTGGAGGAACAAGGTCTAGACATTCACATAATAGGGGCCCTGCCAGCACAGAGAAAGGTAGAAAACTGAAAAGGATATTTTTTTGAAAAACAAGAAAAGACCAAGAATTTCATGGGCTTAGGAAAAGATGTTCTCAGCTGGAAAGGACTTACAGAGGCCCCAGCTGGATAGATTAAAAAATATAGAACAAAATAAAAAATAAACTTTACCTGGACCCATTAGAGTAAAATCTAAGATCATCAAAGAAAGAGAAGATTCTAAAACACTTTCAAAGGAATAAAGCAGATAACCTGCAAAGATAGAAGAGTAAGATTAAAAATACTGCTCAGGTGCTGCCAATCTGCTGTTGAGACACAGGGTGTCCAAACATGGAGGGGAAAAAAATTACTATCATAGAGTTTTGCATGCAGACAGGTTGTCACTTAAACATAGGCAAAATACAAAACTTCCAGAACTTTTGCCCCACAGAGACCAAGTGCTGGTACTCACCAATCAAAGCCAGAGACCCTCGGACTTTAATGTAGGAATAAAACTTTTTTTTTTAAAAGGAGAAACAAAAAGTTCTGTTTCTGGCATAGAGCAATCTGGAAATTCTTAAAAAGCTGTCTCACTAAAAATCACCTGGAAATGTTGGATAAATTACAACCAACATAACTTTAAATGGAAAACTGAACTCACAGAATAAAAAAGGAAACTGTTAGGGGTTGGGGAACAAAAAGAAAAGGGGGTCAAACCAGAGCAGTAGGTGGGGCTGAAGTAGGGTGATCACCAGCACCAGGAACATAGAGTTATAGGTTTTAACAAGTGCATGGGGACACAAGGCAAGACCTCGGTCCCTTAGAGATGAGACCCTCCATAAAGCCAGGCCCTCCAAGGGGAATATACCATAGGCTAGGGGCAAAAATCTGCCTGTTGGCAAGTGAGAGTTGTTAGAGACTCATGGTTGTGTCTGCTCCCAGATTCTTACATTGAATCCTAACCCCCAATGTGATGGCATTAGGAGTGAGCCTTTGGGAGATGATTAGGTCATGAGAGTGGAACCCTCATGAATGCGGTTAACGCCCTTACAAAAGGGACTCCAAAGAGCTCTCTTGCTCCTTCTTCCACGCGAAGACACAGCCAGAAGACACCATCTCTGAACCAGGAAGACGGCCTTCCCCAGGCCCTGAATCTGCCAGCACCTTGACTTGGACTTCTGGCCTCCAGACTGAGAAATCAATGTCTGCTGTCCAATACCACTCTGGAGTTCTGTTCTAGCATCCCAAATGGACTCAGGCAGGAAACAAGAAGGAAAACCAGCTGAGAATATGTGGCCGTAGGCCAGCTCCCGTGTGGGTTTGTGGTTTGAATGTATACCTGCTGTGGTGGAAAGATATATCATAGGGTGGTTGAGAGTATGGCATCAAGACTTCCTGGGTTCAAATCCCAATTCCACTGTAAATGATGTGTGTGATTTTGTTCAAATTAAATAATCTCCTTTTATGTTATTTTCCCATTTCTGAGAGGAGGATATAAATAGTACAGTGTCTGCCATGTAGGAAGTACTAATACATTTTTTTATTGGGGGAACGCTGAGCAAGGTCCCAGGTTTTATTGCCTCCAGGTGTAAGGAGGAGTAAACACAAATCCTCTCTGGATAAATACATCTCACTCCAGGTCCAGAAGGGTTCCCACAGCTTAAGATCAATTAAACATGAGCTCACAATTGGAAACTACAAAACACCTAGAAGAACAAGGCACCATCCCTTAGAGTCAGAAGAAACAACCTTCAGCATAATTAGACCAACAAAGACGTCACAAATTAGAATTATCCCATGTAGAATAGGAAGTATATGTGTTTAAAGTGATGTAAAGCATTTGGAGACATGAACAAGTAAATTATCAAAATGTTTGTATTTGAAAAAGAACTAAATAGATGGAAATTAAGATTAAAATACCTGAAATTAAAAATACATTGTACTGATTTTCAAAAAAAAAAAAAATGCTCATAGCTAAAGAGATTTTTGTAAACTGGATAATGGGTCTGAAGAATTATCCAGAATGTAATACAGAGAGAAACAGAAATCATGAATGAGATTCAACGATCAAAACACAGAGGATAGAATGGAAAGGTCTAAGAAAAATTTAAAAGGAGTTCCAGAGGGGTGAAAAAAATTTTTTAATAAGTAAAGGAAAAGATATTCAAAGTGAGGATGGCTAAACATTGTACAGAGTATATTTAAAAAATTAATTCTCAGACTCAGAAATCACAATGAGTCCCAAGCAGTATTAAGGGAAATCCACACCTAAAGACATTGTGTTGAAACCAAAAAACATGAAAATCTTAAAATCAACCAGTGAGGTGTTTACAAAAAAAAAAGATAAATCACATCAATAGTAGGTTTTATTACAGAAAAAATAAGAAACCAGACAACAGTGGGATGATACCCTCAGATCGCGCTCATCCTGCTATTGCCCATTCAAAGCTTCGGGGTGCTTACGTGTGTGTGTGGAATAAAGACATTTCCTGACAAATGGTGGGTGATGTCATTGTGTGTCTTTATATCCACATACATGACCCGGAAGAGAGGGGAGATGTGGCAATTGTCAGGTGATGTCCTAGAGCAGTGAGAGGGGCAGGAAGCAGGTGCAAGGCGAGGGAGGTAGAGTCTCTGGGCAGAGATGCAGGTACTGTGGGGGTGAGACTTGCTCCCTATGTTTCTGGCTTATCCATGAACTGGGAAGGAGGTCATCGCCAGCAAGGGGGAATTTCAGGGGAGGGCTTAGAGGTTTGAGATCGGAGGAGAAGGGGTGAGGCAGTCCTTCAGGAAGATGGGAGGGTAGACGGACCAGGGATTTATACTGGTGTGTCCTGGCCCCACTGAGGATGTTGGCTGTCCGTGTACAGCAAGATCGGGAACACATACCAGTAACAGTACCAAGACCAGTAACACAGTGTTCCTGTCCCTGTCTCCCAGGTGCAGATGTGGGGTAGCTGGGGTATGGGGGTTAGCCGGGTGAGGGCTCTGCAGGGTAAGTGAATGAAAGAACACTGTATGCTCCCAGATGGATGCATATCTGAGGACAGACATAAAACCCATTAGAGTCTGTGCCTACAGACGTAGATATGGGACTCAGGGTGAATGAGAAGAGGCAATACTCAAATAAAACAACATAAAATAACCAGGAGAGGTGACTTGCAAGGGACAGTAATGGCAATGTACCGTGAACTGAAGCATATAATTGCCCAACTGTGTGCACCTGAGGTCCACAGTCAGGAAAAAGGAAAAAAGAACGCCCATTCGTTTGTCTTTTGAATAAATTGGAAAAGATGAAGCCTTGACCGTTTTTATTTACCAGTGCCTCTTTGTTCATAGAAACATCAGCAAGAAAAGCCCGATCACCAACATGGGTGAGTGAGGAGATGGGCCCAGACCTGAGCATCCTTGCTGGGTATCGGCAGTCATGTGGGGTCCACTTTGGGTTCAGCCTGGCTGCATCTATTTGCAGCTACTGATGTGCTGCACAGCCTTGATTGTATTTTATTTTTTCCTTGCCTGTTAGCAGCTGATTGAGGAATAATCAGCTGGGTTGACTGCAGAGCTATGCAAACTAGCTGTTAAAATGCCATAAATAACCCAATTGGCCACTTCGCATGAGGGTTATTTCTGTTCTATACAAAAGGGCTTATGTAACTCCCATGCAACTCACTGTTGGAGCTGTTAGCGGTTGAGAAAAGAAGGGGACTCAATACTTCTCTGGGAGGAATCCTTGTATGCAGTCATCTCCCTGTGGTCTGGATGCAGCTCAGAGGGGCTTCAACCCCAGATCACACCCCATCCCCACCGTCAACGTCTTCCCTCCTTCCTTCTGGCACTGTCACCGAGTACTGCATAACAAACCGGCCAAAAACGAAGAGACTCAAGACAATAACCCCTGATCGTTTCTTGTGGTGCTGTTGGTCAGTTAGGCACAGCCCGATGTCCCTCTGCCCCCACGGCGCCAGCGAGGGAGGTTCACGTGTCAGACTTCAGGGGGAGCTTGGGCAGGACTGGGGCGTCCAGCACAGCAGCCTCACAGCCCCGTCTCCATGCTGTGTGCACCTAAGAAGTAGTGGTCAGAGTACAGAGAGCAGGTATGAAGGTAAGCTGTCAGGAAAGACCAGAGAATCTGCAGCAGAGCGGTCAGCCGTGGATGCCCCCCACCCCGCCCCCTTCACTCTGCTGGGGGCTCCCACTTTCCGCTGTTCCCTGCCCTGGAAGGCTATGTCCTTCTGTTCACTGCCGGGTCCCCACCTCAAGGGCCAGTGGCATCCTTAACCTGTCCTGCTTCTCGAGGTTCCTTAGACAGGGAGTCCTTCCCACCTCTGCTCCTGGACTTACCACCGTCTGGCCTGGTTCTGGGCTTTGCTGATCTACCTAAAAGCAGTACTTGGGGATTACCCCTAGAATGTTCTGCCAGGAGCTTTGGGCATCCAGGGCTCAGCAGTTGACATTTAGGTGAGCTGGCTGACTTCCCCGAGTGGCCACATTCCAAAGGTGACACCCCAGGTTCGTGGAGCACAGAGGCCAAGAGACAAGTGCATGCAAGCCAGAGCATGGTCAGGAGACAGGCAGCTGGATGCCCAGAGTGAGGGCTGGGGAGCAAATCCGACCTGCCATCCAGCGAGGGGACCCTTGCTTCCGGCACTGTAAAAACAGGGACGACAATTGGTCACCTTCAGCTCATTGCTCTTGTGTTAGTCAGGACCACCTGGCCCAGAGTAAAGGCTAGCTGAGGATGAGCTGCCTCTTGTCCATCACCCGGGACCTCAGGGGGTTGGTGGGCACTCAGGAATGGGCTTCTCAAAGGAAGGGAACACAGGGACCCCATCAGGCCATGGTGCTCTGTCCGGCGCAGGCTCAGGCCTCTACAACCACCTGCTGGCCGCTATGCTTGGTGCTGCCCACGCATCAGGCTTTCACTCCTTCCCCGGTTACCCAGACCCTGTGTAGGGCAGCCCCGCTCCCGGCTCCCATCATGTGTTGAAAGGCTGACTTTGCTTCTCCCCTGCCCCAGCCACTTCTCTCTCTCAGCCCCACCCAGGCCCAGCTGCTCCGGCTCCCTGCGCTCGGGGCAGGGTCCCCTGTCTGCCCTCCCTGGATGCTTCTATCCCCCCCCACCCCGCAGCTTCTGGCCCCTCCCTGTCTGCCTGGACGGCTATATTCACATCCTTCCCCGGGATGTCGTTTTCTGGATTATGCTTGTATATGCCAATTCATCATCCCTGTTCCAAGCATTATTTATTTAAAGATTGCCTTTGTCACTCATCCTGCCTTACCTGACTTTCGGCCTAAAGTTATCACCCAGGTGTCAAAGGGCTGCCACCTGCCTTCCTTTCTAAGACGAGCTCCTCGGGTCTGCACTGCTGTTTTTCATTAGTTTTACAAGGCTCTTGAGATGTCTGGATTCAGAGGAGTGCGGAGCTGCCTGTAACCTCATGCTGGCCTCCCAAATGCTTGCAAACCCCAGGACCCCACCCTCTTCCTGTCACATTCCCAGATCCCAGGAGACGAGGCTGAGGGGCAGCCCAGCTGCAAGGCTGGTGTTGAAGGAAGAGGCACCTTCCCAAGCCCTCTGAGCAAACGCTCCCTGTGTTGGACCCCTAACTCCCCGGCGCTCTGCCCCAGGTGAGGGAGGCCCAGCCTCCTGTTTCCCGAGCTGGGAACCGGGAGTGCTCAGGTTCACGGGAATGAGAGCCCGGCTCAGACACTGGAGGCTTTTCAGAGCTGGATGTGGATGCACATATTAACGGTCTCACCCACAAAACCACCCGGCTGCTGACAGCACGTCTCACTTCTCCATCTATAAATAACCCCCATGCCATTCTTCCTACGCGCTCTGAAAAACCCCGCTCTTTCATGGACACATTCCTGCACACAGTGAGATCCAGTGAGGGAGGGCAAACGACTGTCATTTTTCTTTTCCAAGGACTTGGTTTCTCCTGACCACAGATACTTACTGAGCATGCACTGTGTGGGGGGCTCTGTGGCGAAGCCCACCTCCAGGAGCCTCTAGGTGAGAGTCAACTTGTCCACCTGCTGCAGTGGGGCTTCCGTCTGGGAGCTGCCGATCTGGGATCCTTGGGAGACATACTGTGAGCACAAAATGCAGACTCTGTTCACGGGCAAGGGGGGCCAGAGGCTCTGTTTTGCTACTGAGCTCACAGGAGATGGGCCCTTCCTGTCTGAGCCGTGGTCTGGAAGACTGTCCCCTCCACAGTCGTCATCCTGCCGATGCTTCTGTGCTCATGCCCCTGGCCTGATCACATTCCCTGAAGGACCCCTGTTCTATCAACCCTGCTTCCATATCTGGCCGTGACAAGTTGTTCCAGATGCCTGACCCTGAGACCTGGAGTCCTTCCTTCCACCACCCCACCAGCTGTACTTTCTACTCAGCCTCCAAATCCCCCTCAAAGGGCTCCACCTCCAGGAAGACCTCAGTGATTACCCCTCTCCTTTGCAAATCTTTATGCTGCAGGAGGACATGCAGAGTAAATGATAGGAAAGTCATCGTGTTGCAAGACTACCTGTGGCCATCACCTGTGAACATATCACGAAAGGGAGCTGTTTCCTTTCCAGAAGACAGTGGGCCTTGGGGTGATAGCCCAGGAACTTCCCCCCAGAGAGAGTCTACATGTCCTTGTTCTGGGGAGTGTTGCAGGTTGAGAGCTGAGTCGTTTGGGAGGGCACGAGGCTGCGTGCAGTGGGGTGGGGCTGCCCTCGGTGGGAAGGTAGGGAGCGGCACCTGTGTTCCCAGAGGCTGAGCAGGTGTGGGTGGTGGCCTGACCGGGTCACCCTAGGCCAGGGGCTCTCCAGTGGGGGCAGTGGCCTGGCGGCCTTGGGCACCACAGCCTGGGCCGGATAGGGGAACGGGGGGCCGAGCGTCCTTGTCGCGTCTGCTCTTGAATGGGGCCCAAAGAGTGACAGGGATTCCATTCCCTCCTGGATCTCAGGGGAGGGGCTAAATCACATTTTATGTGGTGTAGACTACACTGTGGCATTGCTTGCTCCCTGAGTGCCCTGGAGCCCACTCTTGCCTGTAACTCACTCCACAGACGCAGACCTGTTCACCGAGTTCTCGCAGGCTCCTCAGGGCACGAGCTGGAGACAGCCTCTGGGGAACCGTGGGCCTTGCACGGGATCATTCAGGGTGACAGGCCTGTCTCCCACCTGGGTCCCTGTCGTCCGATGCCCCCCATCATTCAGACTCCTTCTCCAACGCCTTTGGCACAAACTAGGGCCCCCCACCCCCCAAACATTTCGATCAACCACGCTGCTCTGCGGTGGTTGCTCAGTACCCCTCCCAGCTCCCGGCAATCCGCCATCTGCTTCTGTCCCGAACACGTACCTCCTCTGGACATTGCGTAGGCGTGGAATGTCTGGCTTCTTTCACCTATTGTGATGTTTCTGGTCTGCATGTTGTAACATCCACGCTATAACACGCCATAACACGCTGTAACATGGATCAGCACAGGCTTGTATCAATCAGGGCTTCATCAACAAACAGAAGTCATGCGGGGACCGAAACTGGAAGGATTTAACACAGGGAACCGGTTAACCAGGCGAAGGAAAACCCCAGAAGCCCGTCTTGTGCAGGAGGCTCCCTGGGAAAAGGCCATGTCCCGGAGCTCAGGGGTCACCTGATGGAAGCTGGAAACACGGGGGCCCATCCTGAGGGCACTGGGCATGGAGGTGGCTCGGCGGCTGTCCGAGACAGAGAGACAGAGAGATCGGGGAGAAATATCCAGCTTCTCCCCCTACCCAGTCCCCTCAAGCAGCTTGATCAATCACACCCTGCTAGAAGCCAGAGACCGGGAGCCTCACGAACACGGCCTGCAGAGTCCGCGTCCATGGGCAGACAGGCCCCCCGGTCATCACATAGGTCCAAGTGAAATATCACCGCAGTGACTCAGCTCCGTCATTCGGGAAAGCGAGACTATCCCCGCAGACCCATCCCTCGGTCATGACGGGAAAGTGGTCAGCAGAAGGCAGCCAGCCGCTAGCTGAGAAGGGGCAGAGCCTGGGGGCTGACCAAGGTCTCCTCCTGCCAGAAGGCACACTCCCAGCCTGTACCGCATCCCTTCCTGCAGCCCCAACAGTCCCTGACCACCAGACTTATGTAATATGCAAGTGGGTTGGGGAGGAAGATCATCCAGGGGCGTGAGGCGTGGGCTCTAACCTGTCCGAGAGCCAACAGCCAGACGCTGGGTGCAACTCCTCCCAACATCTCCACATGCTCTTTATTATCCTGTTAAAAGATAAATACGGTTTATGCAAAACCTCCAAGGATGCTTCTGGCTTATCCTTCCTGAACCCATTCCCCCTGGCATGTACGTCTGGCCATTACCATTTTGCACACAATAGCAAAAAACACAAGCCTTCTTGAATTTATAGACGGCTGCAATTTTAATCATCTTTTATAGTCTGCCTTAATTGTATATCATTTTTAATGACAGTTTGAAAAATAAGTTATGCTTGCTGACATTTTTATGACCTATTTAATATCACAGATCAGGAGTTTTATTGTACTGCATTCTGGGTCTTACACACAAACTGGGAAACCAGAGGGAGAAATATGCCCTGGTTGAAGCCATGGATTGCAGGGAAGGAAAAAGTGCTGATAACGGTCTTACAGTAGAATTGTTCCAGATTACATGGGTTACCCTGGGCTTTTATTTCTGTGTCTGTATAATAATTGTAATTTTACTGCAAAAACTGAGTGTTGGATAAAGACTTCCCTTAAGGGGTAATTTAATTTAATAAAAAAGCTCTGCCCAGCGTCTGTATTGAAGAAAAGCAGAAGATGTTTCAAGAGCCCGCCTCCCGTCTCTGACAACAGCTACCTTCCCGGAGGGCTGTTTTGCTGGCTTCAGCTCGGTTAGAGAATTTGATTTCTTAATACAGTTCTGTAATGCAAAGGAGGAAAAAAAAAATGAAGACTCACTAATTATTAAACCAACAATGTCCTGACCTCTTTTCAAAGTTTCCAGGGGGAAAAACAATGGTTAAACAAACATTTTAAAAAAAAAAAAAAGGCACTGTTTTGGGTCCCCACCCAAAGCCTGCTCAGAATCCTAGGCTTTGGGACCTGTCAGCCCCTTATCATGCACCATCATTGGGAATCTCTCTCTCTTGCCCACCAGAATCTCAACTGGAGTCCCGCCCCTCCTCAGGCTAGGCATTTTTGCTGTAGAATGGCAGCTCAGACCTCTCGCACCTGCTCTTGTGAGTGAGTAGTTAATGTGGCCAAGGTTCTCTGTGCCACTGAGGGCTGACTGCAGGTTTCTGGTGCTCCAGGTGGCTCCCAAGGAGGCCAGATGCAGGCTGGCCACACACAGCCCTGTGGCCAATTCCGTGGAAATGACCAACATTGGTGTAACGACTCCTTGACCCCAAGATTCCAAATGCACTACACTGAGCCGAGAAGATCACCCAAATCATCACCCAAGACCCTCTGTCACCGCCTTTCACACACCAGGTAGGAATACCCTGATGGATGGGATGCTGGTACCCTTTATAGGGCTGTGATTGCCCACTGAGGCCAAGTTCTAATTGGACCTTTGATTGCACATGAGATCCTGGAAAGGTAGAAGGTCCTGCCCTGTGAGAAAATGGACGGAGAAGGAGGCTGAGCCAGGAGCCAGGTCTTCCCGGGTGGGAATAGATGGGAGCCGGTGCTCAATGAGACCCGCTGCGGCTGACGGAAGTAGATCACTCTCTAACAGCTGTTCATGATGTGTCTGGTGGTGTGAATGCCCCCACCTAACTGGGAGATGCCCCTTGTGGCTTGTTGCTTCTCACCGGGAGTTTGAGAAGAATTTAATGCTTCCATGAAATCTTTTTCTCCAGGAAAAAAAAAAAAATGCAATCCTGCTAGAGAGCTCTGCCTGTCAGATCTGGCCACATTCACGCAAACTCCAGTGAACCGCATCCCATTAGACACCCACGTGCCACGGATGCTGGGCAGCTCCCAGCAGCATCCCCCGCCAGAAGTCCGGTCAGCACGGTTCTCTCTCTAGTTCCGACAGCAGCAGCCTGCACACCCAGGAAAACGCCACAGACGGCTCGCCAATATGTTT
Source organism: Neomonachus schauinslandi (assembly GCF_002201575.2). NCBI lineage: Eukaryota > Metazoa > Chordata > Mammalia > Carnivora > Phocidae > Neomonachus > Neomonachus schauinslandi. The sequence continues at coordinate 3,196,786 of NC_058406.1, forward strand.
GTGTTTGTGTTTTCCTCTCCGGGATCTGGCTAGAACATCCTGCTCCATCCTACGCACTGAGGAGCCGACGGGAGGGCTGCCCGGGTCTGCAGAACCCAGCTTCTCCAGAGGGGCAGATGGCCTTCCTGGGTCGGACCCCCTGCTTCCAGCCTGGTGCCCCCTCCAATACCCCAGAGGCTGCCCATATTTCAGGGTCTTGCCCTTTGCTCATTCACTCACACTTATTGCCCCCCCCCCCGCCCCGTCTGTTTCCCTGGGGGCTGGATGCCCATTGCTGGCCGGTCCGCAGGCTCATCAGTCTGGGAGCCACTGACTGCAGGCACTCCTGCGCACCTGACATACACATTCTGCGATCGCATCTCCAAGGTGCCGGATCTCTTCCAGGCCCCGGGTACGTGGGTGAAGGAAATGGACCGCTTCCCGTCCTCTCGTGGTCGATATATTGGAGGGGGAGGGCAATGAAAAAGCAGGTAAGGAAGTCGTGTCAGGGAGGGAGCTGTGACATGGAGGAAGGAGGGAGACCAGGGGCGGCCAGGGCAGGAGCAGAGGTGTGGCTTCAGATACCGAGATGAGAGGTGACCGGAGGACAGCCACAGTGACCCTGAGACTCTCCAGAAGAAGGATGTTCCAGCACAGGGAACAGGATGGGAAGAGACCCCAGGAGGCAGCCCATGGGCTTGAGGAGGCACGATGCAGGGAGGCCGAGGGGTCGTGGTGCTGATGTGGCCTGAGGGTGGGAAGCAGGGCATGGAGGGCCTACCAAGGCCATGACAGGGCCCTGACGCAGGCGGGGCTGCGGGGCTTTGGGAGGGGCGTGGGGGATCTAACTGGTGACTGAGTAGGACCTCGTGCTGTGCCGAGATGAGACGGTAGGCCTCACTGAGGACAGGTGCAGGAGGAGCCCTCTGAAGGCTGTCACGGCAAGCAAGACGGTGGCAGGCCTACGGGGGTGGCAGGAGAGGATACTGTGACGGCAGAGCTGATGGGATTTGGTGGCGGCTTGGGTGAGGAACAAAGTCAGGCAGCACTCCACAGGAGAATGGAGGCGGCTGGGGAAGGAGCCATCTGGACGTTCAAGCTTGAGATGCTAACTGACTTGCAAGCAGACAAGACAGGGGCGCTCAGGCGTCTGGAGTTCCAAGACAAACAGCTCCCGCTACCGAGATGAATGTTGGGGTCATCAGCTAATCGACTGTACCTAAAACCACAGGCCTGGAGTGTGGGCTAGAGAAATTCAGGAAGAGGCCCGGCTGCTAAGCCCAGGGCTCTCCTGCAGGATGAGGGCGGTGAGAAAACCAGGACAGCCTGAACAAGATCCATCGGGTCCTCTGGCAAGGTGAGCGCTAAGAATTAAACCATTGGATCAACCAACCTCCAGATTAAGTCATTGGTAAGCTTAACCAGAGTCGTGACAAGACGATCCTGGACAACCCTGAATGGAGAGCCTTTTGTCTTTTTAGAATACTCTTGTTTAAAGCTTTATTGAAGGGGCGCCTGGGTGGCTCAGTCGTTAAGCTTCTGCCTTCGGCTCAGGTCATGATCCCAGGGTCCTGGGATGGAGCCCCGCATCGGGCTGTCTTCTCCGCGGGAAGCCTGCTTCTCCCTCTCCCACTCCCCCTGCTTGTGTTCCCTCTCTCGCTGTGTGTCTCTCTCTGTCAAATAAGTAAATCAATTCTTTAAAAAATATATAAAGCTTTATTGAAGTATAATTGGTGTAAAATGAACTGCACATGACTAATGTGCATACCTTGATGTTTTGACATATAGAGGAGTGTGTATATATGTATATAGATGTACGTACACACACACACGTGTCTGTGAAGCCAGTGAAGGTGATGAACACATCTGTGACCTCCAGAAGTTTCCTTATTCCCCTGGTGACCCCTCCTCTTTGCCCCCCCCCCAGCCACACTCCATTCCCCAGGCCAACCACTGACAGGCTTGCTGATGTCGATCAACTTTCATCTTCTAGAATCTTAGGAACTCAGATACTTGTGCAGTATGGACTGTTTTTCTATCTGGCCTTTTGTCTTTTTCACTCAACGTAATTATTTTGGGATTGTTCCAAGTTGTGTGCACTCATGTTTCTTGCTGAGTCTTAGTCCATTGTGTGGATTAAGCAGTTCATTTACGCATTTGCCTACTGATGAGCATTTGGGCCACTTCTAGTTTTTAGTTGTTGCAAATAAAGCTGTTATGAACATTTGCGAACAAGCCTTTTACTTCTCTTGGGTAAATACCTAGGAGTGTGATGGCTGGATCATATGACAGGTACATCTTAACGATTTAGAAACTAGTTTTCCAAAGTGGTTGTGCCATGAATCTTTCTCGTGAGCACCCTGTGGAGGGAAAGAAACAGCTCTCCTTGTGTCTGCAGCTCCCAGGGTTCAATACTGTGAAGCTGGCCCACCTGGCCTTCAGCGGCTCATTCAAATTCCGGCTGACCTCTTCCTAACCTCTTCCTCCTACCCTCCACCATGGCTGAGGCAGTCCCTACATCCTGAACCTCCTCGGGGCCTGCTTGTCCTGGGATTTTGAGCTAGTTGGTAGCCCTTCAAGTTCCATTATTAACCCATTTCACAGACGAAGATACTGAGGCTGAGTAAGAGTATGTATGTCGCCCAGGGTCAAAGAGCTGTGAAACCAACCGTTCAGACACCATGGAACACAGTATGGAGGAACCTCTATTTTTGATCATAGGATCCAGCAGTCCCACCTCTGGGTCTATATGTGAAGGAAATGAAATCACCATCTGGAAGAGATCTCTGCATACCCATGTTCATGGCAGCATTATGCACCATAGCCAGGACCTGGGAGCAACGTCCGTGTCCACTGGCAGATAGATGGATGAAGAAAATGTGGTATGTATATGATGCAGTATTATTCTGCCATAATAAAAAGGAAATCCTGCTGTTGACAACAACATGGATGAACCTTAAGGCATTAGGCTGAGATGAATCAGCGAAGAAAGACAAATACTGCATGGTCTCACTTAGGTGTGGAATCTTAAAAAGCTGAACTCAGAAACAGTAGAGTGGTGGTCAGCAGGGGCTGATATTCGTCAAAAGCTACAAACTTCCAGGCATAAGGTGGACATGTTCTGGGGATCTACTCTACGGCATGGTGACCATAGTTAACAATACTGTGTTACATACTCGAGAGGTGTTAAGACAGTACATCTTAAATGTTATCACCACACACACACAAAAGTGATAAGTAAGCAGAATGATGGATATATTAACTAACTTTAATGTGGTCATCATTTCATAAGATACAGTGTGTAAATCATCACATCACACACCTTAAACTTAACACTATGTTGTATGTCAATTTTGGCTCTCCGGACCACTTAATTTTGCCACCACCCAAGCACACAGTAGGTCCTTAATGAGTGTCTGTTGAATTGGATGCAAGGAAGGGGAGAGGATGAGCCTGCTCTGATTACCCATAGTCTGCAGTGCATCGCTGCGGACAAGCCTGAGCCCTCCTCCATCGGGGCTTCCCCATGTGGCCAGCGCTGGGACCACAGAGGACTCACAGAACCCCTTGTTCGGGATCCCCAGGCAATGCACTTTGTTGCAGGGTTGTAATTGATTTCTTTATAGTGAGCATTCATATTCATGAATGACAATTATATTGTCAGAAATTCCCAACCATTTAGATGTGTTAAAAGTTGTATTTTCAGGGCGCCTGGGTGGCTCAGTTGGTTAAGCGACTGCCTTCGGCTCAGGTCATGGTCCCGGAGTCCTGGGATCGAGTCCCACATCGGGCTCCCGGCTCAGCGGGGAGCCTGCTTCTCCCTCTGACCCTCTCCCCTCTCATGCTGTTTCTCTCTCTCTCTCTCAAATAAATAAATAAATAAAATCTTTAAAAAAAAAAAAAAAAAAAAAAAAAAGTTGTATTTTCAGAGACTCTTATGGCTTTTAAATCATTATCTGTCGTCCATTGGAAGGGTTTAATTGACTTCTTGCAAGTGCCTTCATAAAGTATCCACTAAATAGATCTGAACTAGTGAAGTCTTCCCTTCTTGCTGACAAAGTAATTTTGTGTCATTAGTTTCAGTGGTTAAAATACAAATCAGAAGGTGAAATGAACACACGCACTGTTATGAAGTCTAATATAGCTTTTTAGACATATTGAAGTCACTCAGGGAAATTGGCAAAGTCTTGCCATTTTTAATATGCCAGTGTCTGCCTGAGCCCTCCTTTTTGATACTCCTTAATTCAAAATGAAATGGTATTTATCTAGAATTTGCCCTTTTTTAGACTGCAACATCTAAGAATGTGGATTAAAAATAATAAAATCTTGCTTCCAGAGAACTTTGCCCTATCTACCATTCCCTCCTGGAATCAGATGCTCCTGCAAAAATAACATGCTAATAAAAAGTCAGCCCACACTGTTCTTTTTTCCTCTCTTTTTAAAAAAGATTTTTTATTTGGGAGACAGAGAGAGCGCATGGAGGGGAGGGGCAGAGGGAGAGGGAGAGAGAGAATCTCAAGTAGACTCTGCGCTGAGCACAGAGTTCGATGTGGGGCTCCGTCGCAAGACCCTGCGATCACGACCTGAGCTGAAACCAAGAGCTGGACGCTTACCTGACTGACCCACCCAGGTGCCCAAGCCCACACTGTTCCAAAGGTTAGGAGACTCTGCATCTGACCAGCTGGTGACTGCCAGTAGCCAGTTCACCCCTCAGTGCTTAAGCCAGACCTCCACAAGCAGAGTTTCTGAGGTCCTTCATGCACCATCCAACTGGAGCAGAACCCAATCCTGTGTGTGCACACGTGTGCATGTGTGTGCATATGCTCATGTGTATGCATGCATGTGTGTGTACACACGTGTGTGCATTCATGTGTGTATGTGTGTGGACACACTTACACCAGTGAAGTTGGTTAGCACCCAATTAAACCAGGATTAGCACATGCAAGACTTCTCAGCAGCAGTCTGACCTTTGGGCTCTGTTCAGAATTTTTTGCATGTCATTTAGGTAATGATTTTGGCTTTCTTAATGAATGGACAATAAAACCAAAGTAGAGCGGCAAAATAAAATGACTTGGAGGATCCGACATTTACAACATCTATAAAAGACTGCCATGCCATGGATGAGAACCACTGGGGAAAGGGCCTTATTACAGCGAATCTCACATCATTATTAGAGTCTGAGCACCCTGACATATTTTCCAATTTCCCTTTAAACATTTGCTATTATGGTTACGTCTTCTGTTGTTATCACCATTGTCATTATTTTGCCTGGAGAATCATCCCCCAAGGCAGCAGATGGTTCCTAAGAAATTGTCTTGAGATGCCTCCCTGAGAACTCAGTCCTGCGCCTTTGAGCCCAACGCTGGGGAGGTGTGGGTCTGAACTGGAAATAAAGAACAACCCTTCCACAGATCTCGTCAAGGAGCCTATTTGTACAGGCACAGAGCTTTATGAGTGTGCCAGGATCAAGTCTGACATGAAACATAGGTAGCTGGAAGATCGCAGCCAGGGGCCAGTGGTCAGAAAGCACACACCGTGGCTGTCAGTCTCAACACTGGAGGAGCCCATCGATTTGATTCGTGCATTTCTCGATTGACCAATGTAGATTTCCATCCGTCTACTGAGTATAGCAAATCAAACTCACAGATGATAGAAAACAAAACCATCTCACTAGAAACCTCAAGAGAGCACAGGGCAATGAAGCTGACAGAAAGTCCCTACAGTGTCTTTGTAAAGCACATGCAAAGAAAGGTAAGTTGGGGCAGGGCCGTGTAGCAGGAGCAGAGCGAAGTGTTCATGTTTTGGAGCTCACCAAATTTAAACACAGGCTGATAGACACAGACCGCCGTGGTCGTTCACGTTTAGGGTGTATGACCCATGCAACATTGTCCATAAGCCCAGTCGGTGGCGGTGGGGAGGGGCACCAAGAGCCCCAGCTGGATTCCCCTGACCCAGGCAGACTCGCTCAGTTCAAAGCACCTTCAATACCTGCACCGCCTTTCCAGGTGTGGTGGGTTCTGCCATAGGTAAGCCAGGGCGTTGAACGAAACTTGCTTTACCCTTCTTCTTAAAGCAGAGTCGCTGCCTCTCTGCATTCAGACTTGTGGCCCGTCCCCATCAGTCACACAATTTGTCTTCTTGTTGCTGATACTGTCAAGGGAAAACACATCCCCCAAAGCCAGGCTCCGGGAGCCTCGCGGAAGAGGTGCTCACCCATGTAGCAACTAATGCAAGGGCAGTGAAGAATGCAGGTTTCATCTGGTCCCCTGAGTGCCACCTGGCCCATGGGAGGGTGCCCCGGGAAGCACACGGGCTAGCTCTTGTCAACACTTGGTCCCCGTCACATCTCCAGCAGACCTGACTATGACAGCTCATTTCATGTCATGCACACCTCCTTTGTTGGGATTGCTTTCCTCTGAGACGCTTTCTGCAATGAAGGCATTGGAGGCCAACTCCTGGTGCCAAGTAGTAGGAAAGACCTCAACACCCCACACTCTGTCATGCTCCCAGTGTGTCTGCAGGGTGACTCCAACAGGAAGGGCTCACACCCCAGCCCCTTCCCATCCAGTGCTCCTCACTGTGGTATCAAGGTCTCTTTGTAAAACACACAGAGCATCTGACAAATATGAAGGTTCTCAGCAAGCTTGTGTAGATACCTGGGTAGAGAGCTCCCAGGTCCCAGCCTTCTCCCTGGCATTGCAGACAGGCTGGCGCTGACCCCATGTGGACAGTGGTTCATTCAACAGGATGCAACTGAGCACGTTCTTAGTGCAAGCAGCCCTCTGTGCGGCCCTAGGGATGCAGGGACAAAAGGACCTCAAGTTGCTGGAGGGAATGATGGACAAGTGAGCAGGAAACTGGAGTATGGTATGATGAATGGAAAGATGGAAGTATAGGGACTGAGCAAGGGCTATGGGGCACTTGGCAGGGACCCCAAGGTCTCCTTGAATCAGACAGTATGGGAAACGGAGGGACTGAGGTGGGGGCACAGTTCTAGAGAAGTCCCAGCCCACCGGGGCAGAGGATGCCAGTGAGTCTGAGCAGAAGTAAGTCCAGAGGGGATCTTCTGAGAAAGATAGGGACATACCCCCATGTAACAGTGCCTTGGCTTTGTCACTCACCTTAGAAACCCTCAAATAACCTGAACAGTCTGTCTGTTTCTAGGAAGGAAGCCAAATTGCCAAGCAAAGGTTGGGAGCCCTTGGTCTTGAGTGGACAGACATGGGAATGTGGAGGCTTGGGAACAGACACGCTGTCACCTGCTTCCCTGCTCCTGGAGGCCTGTCTACAGCAGCGCCATGCACCTGATTTACAGAGCCCAGACAGGAATCGGGATGCGTCAGGAAGTGCCATCAGTGCAAAGGCCAAAGCATTGCCTTTCAAGTTAGAGTGAGCCCTTGACGTTCCTAAGGGAGAGGGAGAAAGCCATTTGCCAGGATGGGCGTGCACATGCATGGGGCACCGAGAGGGAGGGCTGCAGGGTCACGCCCTGGCACGGATCATCACTTCCCGTTGACCCCCAACACTCATTTCTGGCGCACTTTTCAAAACTTGAAATCGCCTGTGTTGTGGAACATGGGCCTGGACCCCACCCCTTCGTGGTTGTGTGACTCTGGGCAGCTGTTCAACCTCTCTGCCTCAGTTTCCCCCCTGTAAAAAGGGAGGACAGCAGTGTACTCTCCACACAGCTGCTGTCGGAACTAAATGTGAGAACGTAACAGATAGCACACAGCTCTTGGCTGCTAAGTGACGGTTGTTCTTCTTTTATTTCTTTTATTGTATTGGGATTATACATGTATTTTAATTCCAATTTAGCTCTTGAGTCTCCTTTTGGTTTTCCCCCTTTCTCTCGTTTCTTATTTGCTTGTTGCATGTTTAGCTGTCCATCCTGGACCTGCCCTGGGCGTCCTCCAGTGTGGGGATCGGGATACACACTCCCACCCCAGATCGGTGGAGGAAGGCCCTGTCCATCCTGTGACCCCTGGAATCAGCCAGAGCTAGGGAACATGGCCTGCACCCGACTGTGGTTCTACCCCAAACTTGGACACTCATGTGAGTGATCCGGACAGCCAGGGCTGGAGTCAAGGTGGGCAGGGGGCAGCTGGGGACAGTGTCCAGAGGCAGCTACGTCCAGCCGGCCGCCCTTGGCTTCTGCCTGCTTGCTCAGCCTATCCTGTCTGGCCTGCCTGTTGATTCTGGGAGCTACCCAGGAGCATCCCAATAAAATCCTCTCTGCTTAAGTAGCCAGAGGCAGTTTCGGTAGTGTTAACTAAGAACCGGGAACCGTGAATAGAGTTGGCTCACGAAGTGGTAGCTTATCCCAGTAAACCGGGATGGACAGAGACCAGAGGAGACTCTCCTCCCCTCTGCTCTTCCTCTCTCCCTCTGCCTTGTCCTGCAAAATCCCTGCTCCTTTGTCTAAAGCTGCATCAGAAAACCAGGGAGGGTGAGCTCTACCCTGAGGCCAGGAGTCTGCAGGGATGGCCTGCCCTCTGGCCTGGGAGAGGCGGAAGCAGGGGCCCCCAGCTCTGCTCCAGCATCCCACCCTTAAATTCCTTCGGATTTCCTGGTGCTTAAACCTCATCAGCCCGCTTTCAAGGTCAGAACTCCTCTGATTTCATGTGCAAATTGACATTCAGTTTAAAGGGAGAGTCGTCATTATGGAAAGAAGGCTTTGCCTTGCTAACAGGATTTCCTGCCTCAGGATCCCGAACCCCATCCCAGGACAGCCTCTGAGCGGAGGTCTGAGTCCTCCTCCTGATGCCTGGAGGCTCAGTGACCCCAACCATGTCCTCGTGCTCTCTGGGCCTCAGTTCCATCAGCTGTGAAATGGGAGCAGCACCTGCCTTCCTTCCCCCAGTAAAACGCTTGTGTAGAGCAAATAAGATGGTGTCCTGAGGGATTCAATGAGTCCCTACCTGGAATGTGCCAGAACAGTACTTCAGGAAATGTCCCGTGTTATGTTCATCAGCGTGTGGACTTGACTGCTTTCACCCTGGGGTCCAGAACTCAGTACCTCCTGACGTGGGAAACAAAGGCAGAAGAAAAATTATTAAATTTCCTTACTACCTACAGCCCAGTGACAAGTCCTTGAAACAGGCAGAGTGACCTTCCTCTAGGGACGCAGCTGCCTCGGTATTAATACTTTGCTAAAGGCAAAAGGCAGTCTTAGCCTGACCCCCAGGACCCTCTAAGTCTACTTTAACATAGAAAAATTCCTTTGGAAACCTCCTTTATCTCTATCCCCCTCAAGATACATGTTGGCAATCATCTTCCAAGCATATTGAAGTGGGAGAGAGAGGTTCTTGTCTCACGGGGTCGAAGAATGAATCTCCCGGACAAAGGAGAGGTAGTAAAGCATTAGAGTTTTTTGTTTTTGTTTTTAATTTTATTATATTATGTTAGTCACCATACAATACATCATTAGTTTTTGATGTGGTGATCAATAGAGTTTTATTAAGTGAGGATACAGAGAAAGCTCTCAGGAGTGAGAGGCATGCCAACAGCGTTGCCGCTGAGGGCTTTCAGGGTTGGTCTTTTACAGGAAGCTAACCAGGGAACTCAAATCCTTTTAACATCTCTCTTGATATCACCATTGAGCAAGGATTAGCGATAACATCTTTAATGGCTTACTTCCTTTTTAGGGTCTGGAAATTTTGTTGGTTACAAGTAGCTGTTAAAACAAGACCCCACCTCCAATACCTGGGACTGGAGGGTCTGATTTGTTTCCTTATCGCTGGTTTCCTTGCACCTCCACATTTTGGGGATTTTTGTGAGCCTGATCAGGGAGCTCCCTCTCTATCTCTCCCTACCTAGCCCCACCTGTCCTTTAGTCAATATGACCCTTTGATATACATCTGATATACATCTGAACTTTTACATCTTGACTTTTATATATCTTGACTATTTACTAAACAGTAATAAATGACCTTTCGTAACAAAAGCTAGCCCCCTCAGGATCCTGGAAACCTTGTTTCCAAAATACCTGGTAGACTTACACTATCCCTAATCCCCTCCCAACTTGAAAGTATATCATGGGCCCCTTCTCATGACCCCAGTGCCGCTCTTTCTGCCAACAGGTCCTGTTCCTGTGCTTTAATAAAACCACCTTTTCGCACCAAAGACCTCTCAAGAATTCTTCTTCCCTAATGTGTTCCCTACATCACTAGCCATTGTAACAAAAGCACCAAAGTGGGTGGGGGGCTACCGGAGGCCACATCCTGCATCAGCGGCACCACCTTGGCAGACTGACCATCAAAGCAGCCGCGGTCATGGCCAGGATGCAAGTGGGCAAACCACGGCTGATGGAGACAAGTGACCGACCTTGGGTTGAATGTCTCCATGGAATGACTCCATGGCCCCTGCCAGTCATGATGTGGAAGGAGTGATGTGGATGCAGGAGCAGGTGGAGCCCCCAGATGATACTGAGTGTGGTGGGCAGAAAAACAGCCCCCAAGAGGAGGCCCCCAAGAGGTCCCCGTCCTCATCCTCAGACCTGCAAACGTGCCACCTTGCACGGCAAAGAACACTTTCCAGGCGTGATGAAGTTGTGGATCTTGAGGTGGGATATCATCCTGGCTTGTCACCATGAGGGTCCTCATGAGAAGGAGGCAGGAGGTCAGAGTCTGAGACATAGGTGTGCTCTGATGGCTTTGAGATGGAGGATGGGGCCACAAGCCAAGGGATATAGGCGGCCTCTAGAAGCCAGAAGAAGCAAGAAGCAGGTTCTCCCTCCAGAGCCTCCGGAAGGGACCAGTGTACCTACACTTGATTTTAGCCCTAGGGGACCCGTTTCAGACTGCTGACCTCCAGAACTGCAAGCTAATACGTGTGGGTTGTTTTAAGCTACGAAATGTGCATTCTGTTGTTGCAGCAGCCATAGAAACTGAGTACCCCAAGCCTGAAGCCCCCAGAGGGAGCCTAGCAGGTGTGAGCCCAGCTTGCTCCTCACTGGCCCCATGGCCAAGTGCAGGTGGATTAAGCTTCACTGGGAAGTGGAGGTGGTGACAATTCCTCCCTCAAAGCCATGGCTATAAAGCGCTCAGAACAGCGTCCAACTGGTAAAAAGTGTTCACCTAGCAGATGCTAGCTATCATCACGACGCACAATGGACAAGAACCATCAATTGCCGATCTCAGCAAGCTTTCTGGAATGATGCCCTTGGAGGTGAGCTCCATCTTCCAGAGCCACATATGTAGCTCCCAGGTGTCAGACGGGAGGAAGGTGTCCCCTTGCTCAGAGATTCAGTCCATTGCTTCCCTGATCACTGGTACTCTGTGTCCCAGCATCTGCAGTGATGCCTTTGTTGGCTTGTTCCTGGCTCAGGGCACATGCTATCCTGCAAAGTCTGTGGGGCCAGTGTTCTGTCTGTTGTGTTCACAATTATAGACCTACTACCCAAGCTGGGGCATGGTGCATAGTAGGTACTGAACGGATATGTGTTGAATACATGGATGAATGAATGAATGAATGAATGGCAAGCCCACAGGTTTCTTGCCTGAACTGGACTGCGGTATGGGCAAGAAGCAACTATAAAGGAGATTTGAGGAGGAGGAATCCTCCTCTTAGATGGCCCTCCATGCTCTCCAGCCTGACCCATGATGAGAAAGAGTCCCACACCCTATTCATGCAGCCATGGTAGGAATGAGCAGAGGCAAAGGGTGTGGAGATATAAGAGAAGCGAAAGGAACTTTCTTCTGAGATGAAGACATCTCAGACCCGAGACAGACGGGGGAGCTCTGGGAATTCGCATTAACATAGCAAGGAGCGAGCTAGGAGGAGAATAGCACTCAGCAATCAGACCTCGGCTAGGGAAGGAGAGGCTCTAGAAGAATAAAGAGGAAAATTGTCCTCTAAAGGTCAAACTGTTTCTCTCACTTTGCAAAGCCTGAGGTTTTGATTTCTCAGTGGACAGCAAACTCACTTTCAGACAGCCCCCTGCTTGTTGAATTCCCACCAAGAGACTGAACGGTAATTTTAATTTGTGTTCTGATTAATGCCCCCATTCAGGAGAGATGGCAAGTCTGAGGCGGTCCTCAATGGTGGGAACTAAGTTTCCTCCACCGAAGTCCTGCGGTCTCTAGAGGGGGACAGAAGCTTCTGGAACGTGCCTGCTCTGGGAAGTGCATGACATGGGCTGTGTGCTTTGGGGAAACAAATCCCATGAGAGACACTGTGAGTCCCGTTGCATTACTGGGGAGCCTGGTGTTGCTGTGATGTGAAAAGAACAGTTTGGGGGCCCCCAAAAATCAAACCCAAGGGGTTCTGCTTATAATACGAAATGAAGGGCAATACTGGAGGGTTAGCTGGAGATAGGAACTCCAGATGGGGGTGGGAATGGTCGAGCTGCTGTGAGCCAGAAGACGGAAGAGTTTAAAATGAGTCTGCGCATTGCCTGCAGTCCCACACACTCACTGAAGGTACTAGCAAGTGCACCTGAGGAAGGCCACCTCAAGAAGCCTGGAGTGGGTGGCCTGTCTGGCTTCACCCCCATGCAGCTGGCCCCAGTGGCCATCATGGAGGTAACGGAGGAGGACCCCAAGGACCCAGAGCTGCACCTGTCAGCTCGTGTGCCTCCAACTCTAGCGTCTGATGCTCTTCAGCTGGACCACAGCTGCATTCCCAGAGACAGGTGACTGAGGCAGGCAGCAAATCCGAAGCTGCTGCCCCACGGGCCATGCTCCCCTCTGGAGAAGCAAGGTAGACACACTCACCAGCAACAGAAGACCCAGCATCAAAAGGACTGAAAATGCAGCGAGCGGGGAGTGCCCCGTAGCAGCGCCCCATGGGTCCCGGGGCTCCTCCTCGAGCTCCAAGACCCACCCTCACTTTTACTCTCGGGAGTTCTGCCATTCTCTATTTGAAATCTCAAGAAGGACGTTCTGTAAAAATAGAGCTTTCACAAAGGCATCAGCCTCTCCCGTAAATTTCTGGGGCCATTTTTCATACCGTAAAGGTTGTGTCATGATCACTGCCTGGCTTGATAGCCAGTTTGGAGTGTTTGCGAGGTAAGAAAGGAAGAGATAAATCATGGAAGATGCAGCCTCATTATCATGTGACATTTAAGGGTAATTTACACCTGACATCTTACCACTTCTCGCCGTGGAAATAGCGTTGCTGGTCGCCTCAGCCGTAGCCACTACCACGACTGTGTCAAGAGAATGGAAATAAATTGATACGGCTGAGTTCTCTGTGCATTTTTATTGCCTATTTATCAACGTGAGTGAATAATAATACACATGGACTTAGTTACAGGTCCCAGCGTGGGGGTGGGGCTGCGGCGGGGGTGGTGGGGGCTCCCTAAACTTTTACCGAGAGAGCATTCTTGAAGAGAAACCACGGTGGTCCTTGATCCTACCCGTGGGGCTGTCAGGGTTTTGAGTACATATCATGTTTGACTTTTTAGGTGATAATTTTTAAGAACCATCAGCACGAGATTTCTTCCCCACGCCTGGGAAAGACACTGTTTCCACTCTTCCCGGTTCCATACTCCCCTTCACACCTTGCTGACCTTAAATGCAGGTGGGAGGTGGCTCCCCTGCCCTCTGCAGCCCGTTGGACTCCAGAGAGTCTGCTTGTCCGACACTCTGCGCGCGTGTGTGTGCATTCTCCACGACTCACACCCATGCAGCTTTATACGTGTTATTTCTTTTTCTTCCCTCAAAGCTATATGACATGCTCCTGAGGTCAGGAACCAATTTTTATTCTGTTTTGTATCTTCAGGTTATATTGGAGCATACGCTCTTGGGAAAGAAGTTGCATATTCCCTCACCTTGCAAAAACCCGACTCAGGGGAAACCCGGGTGCGAGTGCCCAGCCCCAGACCTAGAAGGACATAAAGGTGAGAGGGACAGATTGGGGGAACAGGATGGGTGGGCACCTGTGTGCATGGGAGCATCTTTTGGAATCCTAGTAGAGAAAAATACCAATTGATGAAACCAACTAGGAGAGAATGGTGATTTTGTTACAGAGTCACCGATTTTCTCCATAGCAGCCTCCTCCAGCTCTTACAGACGGAACGAGCTCCCGTTGTCCACTCAGCACACTCGGGGCTCTGCGGCCGGTGCTCCTCGGGTCCCTTGCCCATGGCCAGTGGGCATCCATGGGTTTGCAGACAGAGCTGCCCCCGCGACCGAGTGCATGAGCACCTCGCACCTTAACACCTGTTCTCCTCTCTTTGTCCGCACACTCATTGGGGTCGGAGAGGGTCAGGGACTTGGCATTTCCAACAAGCCTGATGCCCAGGCTAGGCCATTCCTGCTTGGGCTGAGGGTCAGCAGTGCTGGGTTCAAATCTAATTTCTTTCACCCCCTGCCACAAGTTCATCAAACCCAGAGTTCTTGCTTCTGTGGAAGGGGGTGGATGCTGCTCCCTCCTGGGCTACGGGGAAGACTCCAGGAGTCAACCCTGCAGGAGACACATTAGAGCTGACCCACGAGGACCCCTGAGCGCAGGGGCCACGGCCCGCTCTGCCCCTGAGACTCTGGCCATTCACCTCCCTGGCTGCATCTCTGCCTTGCCCTCCACGTGGGAGGTGGCCTGGTCCCTCACCCTCCAACTGCTCAGTTACGTTTCCATTCCCATGGCTCCAGCCCCATTCCTTCTCCCCACAGGGGAAAGGTGGGTTCAAGCATCCCTTTGTTGCAATACTGCCGAGAAAGGCAGCTGTGACCGTTCTGTCACTACTGGGCTCCTGTCATTCAGACAAGAGATCCGCCACAGCTCCGAGCACCTCCAAGCATGGGGTTCAAAGAGTCCCCAGGGCTCCAGAGCATGAGCTGGTGGAAGAAGAGAAGAGGGCCGCGCCATGTTCAACAGCAGAATGCTGGCAAGGGAGTCATGTCTGCACGGTCCACCGAGGCCAAGCTCAGGCATCACGGGCCAAGGCAAGGGCCAATGCCACGGATCAAGGAACAAGCATCAGCCAATCAGCAGACACAGTGCCTCCATCCGGAGGTGACATGCAAACAGCTCAGGGAAAAATTGGTGACCCGAACAGGGAGCCCAGCAGATGAATTGGGCCCCATTTCCGGTTTGTATTTCTAAGGATGAAATGAGAAAGGAAACCCAGCCAAGAGAAATTAATTAAGGCAGCATACCCTTAACTATATTTTTTCCGTGCAAATGGATCCAAATCCAGGGAGCTATGAAGTGGTAGATAATTGCATCGGAGGGATGTGGGGGACATGTAATTTAATGAAGGAATGGCCAGGCGGGAACTGGGAAGAGTACCAGAATGCAAGAAGAAGGACATCTGTGATGACAGTGAGGATCCCACGGGGGCTTCCCAATGCCACGGGGCACCCGGCAAGGGTGGGGGGAACTGGGCCGGCGACCCCGAGAGGGCCAGATGGCAGCAGAGAGCGTTGGTAGACACAAGGGACACAGCCCCTGGACTCATTGTTCCCCTTGTTTCCTGGCTGCCAACTACAAGGGGCTTGTGCTCCGAGCCAGCTCAGCCTCTCCTGTCGGAACTGTCCCGCAATCAGACTCCACATGAGCACCGTTATCTTCTCTTTTGGTTCACAGAGGGGAAAACGGCATGAACAACAGTTCCTCCAGGGCCAGGCTCTCACGTCAGCCCATGCCTCCAGATCGCCTTCACCCAAACAAGTACTGAGCACTTGCTGTTTGTCCCTGACGCCTTTTAAGTGTCAGGGGTGGACGGTGAAGGTGCGGCTGGTAGCCCAGGGGTGAGGCTCACAGATTGAGGCACGAGGACACCCACTGCTCAACATGTGAAGTTTGTCTTAGATGCATGACCTACTGGGAAGAAGTGTGCTTGATGGGTCTCAGGGAGGCCCCCATGGGCGCATGGAGGGGCAGCTGGTCCATGACAGGCAGGACTGTCCTCCTTGGTTCAAGGGAGGGAGTGCTGTGCAGTATCCACGGGGATCAGGAGAGGAGGGGACCAAGCGCTCCTCGAGGAGCGGAGAGTCCCAAGGGCGGGAGGGACATGCGAGCTGTCACCCCCGAGCAGCATGACACAGAGAAAGCAGCCCCGAGAATAAGCAATGCAGGATGCAGGTGAGGGGACCTGGGGCGGGTTAGAGGGTTCTGGTTAGAGGGTCCCGGTCACATGTGCAAGCTGGAGTTGTACAAAAAGGAGCATAATAAAATACTAGATTCAAGAGAAGATTGTCCAGATCACCAGAGTCCTGTTCTTGGTAGCCTTGCCTGGGGCCCCTCTTTGGAGACCCCCCGGGGTCCGTGGCCCGGCTGTTGGCCCACACTGGGACATCCCTGGTACCCTTTGTGTCCAGCAACCCCACGGGCTCTCCCCGGAGAATGCTGCTACGGCCCCAGGTTGTCAAGTGAGCCAGCCACAGAGCTCTCCGCCTGGGCATCTGACTCCAGGTCCTCTCTGGGCAAGCCAGACCTGCAGACAATTCTGGGAGGAGGGTGGGTGGTGTGCATGGGTGGGGGTGGGGTGGTTCCCAAGGTGTGAAGTGCCCAGTTATCTCTGCTCTCACTCAGCGCCCCCCCCCCCGGAGCCCCCCCCCCCCATAGACCTGCTTTTGCCACTAAGGACAGACAGTGCCTTGGTGACCTGGACTAGCATGGTTGTGTCAAGTGAGGTGGGGTCCCACTGCGGAGGGCTGGCCCCCCAGGCCTGGACTGCCCACAGGCCACCAGCTCATCCTGTGTCCAAGCCTCTCCCTGCAGTCAAAACTGACAGACCTCCCTCCGGGGCCGGGGCGCTGGCCAGGTCCTAGGAAACGCATGCAGGGCTCTCCCTCCTGGCCTCTGAGAGGGGGTCGTCCACGGACGGGGCTCTCTCTGCTCATTTCTGTGGGTGGCTGGGCTTCTGGACCAGCACTGCCCACTGAGGTGATGGTACATTTCATATGTCAACTTGGCCAGGCCACCGTACCAGTTTGGATCAAACATCGGTCCAGATGTCACTGTGAAGATTTTTTTTTTTTTTGATTCAATTAACATTTGGAATCGGTAGAGGCCAAGTGAAAGGGATCTCCCTCCATACTGTGTGTGGGCCTTCCTCAGTCTGTTTCAGGCCTTAAGAGAAAAACTAAGGTCCCCCGGGAAGAAGGGGTTCTGCCTGCAGTCGGCTTTCAGATTGGAGCATCAGCATCCGTCCTTCTAATCTCCACCCGGATGGCCTGCCCTGAAGATTTCAGGATTCTGGACTTGCCAATCCTGCAATCATGTGAGCCAATCCTTAAATCTCCCTCTTTCTTTTCTTCTCTCTCCACCCCCACACACACCCTACTAGCTTCAGAGAGCCCTGACTGACTCACCCCCCACCTGCCTTTCCCAGGAGTGGGCACCTCTCTCATCTTCTCGTGCACCCAGACGCCAGAAGCAATCAGACGTCTGGGATCTCCTGCAGGCACGTTAGGGTTCCCTCAGCGTCTGCCTCACCGCGGCCTCCTGTATAAACAAGCTGTAAGCCTTTACTGAGCACCCCCCGCAGAAGGAGGTGCAGCGGGTGGTTGCCCCTGAGAGCACAGCAGGACTGGGAGCCTGGTCACCCCATGTCCACTGCATAGACAGGGCAGCAGAGACCCCGTCGAAGGAGCTAACTTGCCAGGTCCCTTGACCTGGGGAGCGTCTACACTGAGCTAGGCTGTCTGTCCATCTCACACTCAAGGCCGCCCTGCACCTGCACCTTCCCACCTTGGAGTTTACTCGGTTTTGCAATCCCAAGGGGTCCTGAGCCCCAGCGGCCCAGCCACACAGCCCCCGTGGGATTCCCGACACGGGCTGACAGGTTTTGTCCCGATGACCTGGTGCCCCCTCCCCAGGCCTTGGTGCAGAAACGCCCACCCTGGGTGCCCATGTTGGGGGTAGACCCCTCCTCATCGCCTTGCAGACCAGAATGGGGGCATGTCTCAGGCAGCTCTTTCGAGGGTGTCACCCCGCTGCCCGCCCCCTGGCTGACACCCCCAAGGCACCCAGAGCCCACCAGCCTCTGCTGCCAGGGGACACGGGACTCCGTCTCTGGCTGCAGCTGCTTCTTGGCAGAGCCAGGGAGGGCCTCCTGCGGGCATTAGGCCATCAGCTCATAGCCGGTGGTCCTGGGGGTTCAGTGCTCTCCTCTGATCTCCACGCTTCCCTGGGAAATACGTCTGTGTCCTCACCAGAGTGGATGTCGGGGACCCCACCTTAATTGGATCTTACCATTTCTTACTTCCCTGCCTGCCAGCAACACACGGTGTTGTTTCCGTGGGCCATCCATGGGCTTCTGCCAGCCAGCCTCCCATCACCCCTGCACAGCCTGGGAAGGCGCTGTGTCTGCTCACTTGACAACAATGAGCGGGGACAGATTTGGCGCCCACGCTAGGGAAGAGTCCTGGACAAGCCGGCAGGGCGTTGGGGGTCGCAGGGAGCGAAGACGGGGAAGCGGGAGGGAGACGAGCATGGAGTACTCCCTGGCTGCCTCCACACCTGCTTGAGGCAGGCCCACCATTCCCTATAGGAACCGTGCGCCCATTTTACAGACGGGGAAACGGGGACACAGCTGAGTCACGTGCCCACGTGTCAGGGCCAGGGTGGGAACACCAGTTCTCTCGTGCCCGCGTCTTGGCCCAAACGACCACACTATTTGAAAACTATTCAAACAAAGCGAGAGGGCAGGTAACACTGTATATGGCTCATCACCTAATGAAAAGTTGTAACCACGTCCCACACTCCATAACCACCTCTAGTACACGCCATCATTACCGAGTCATATAATTTATACAATAATGTTACGTTACATATAATGTACTTACGTGTGCATAGTATATACACACATCATGTTAAATTATTAATGCTGTATGTAGTTATTTATGTAATTTACAAACTACATAAGCACCCTCTGCACTCTCTGTTTAGTTTTTCATGTAAGGTATATCCTGCACAATTACCCTCTACTCGCCTGTCTTAGTATTCAGCTATTTATTCCCTCCGTCTCCCCAGGAGAGCGTGCTGCGTGAGGGAAGAAGTCTTGTCCGTCTCGTTCATTGCTGTGTCCTGGGTCCTGGAATAGCAGCTAGGGCTCTAGAGAAACTTACAGAGCGAGGGAAGGAAGCCTGGGGGAGCCTTTCTAAGAGACAAACGGCAGCTAACGGGATGTGTGGAAGGGGCTTCGTCCAGGAAATCACAGCAATGCAGGAGAGGTGAGGACACCCCCCGACAAGGTGGACACAGACAGGGGGATGATGGGCACCAGGGCTTAACAAGTGCTGGGCTCGGAGTCCCTGGGGTTCTACACACATCAAAGCTAGGACCCCAGGCAAGGGCAGCCACTGCAGCTTCTAAGAGCCCAGAGATCTGAGGCCGTGCCCCGGGGCTGGGCGTTTGGTTTCCTTGGGAATGGTACCACCAATCCTCCAGCTGCTGACTCTAACTCAAGAGTTTTTGAAGGGTGTCTGCAGCTTTGCAAGCGGTTCTCTGACTTACTCTGGACTTACTTATGATGCAAAAGGGGAAATACAAAGCAAACATTTTTGGACAGATTTTTAGTGGCAGAAAAGGAGCAAGAAGAATCGGAACCTTACATCAATACCCACGATCCTTGCTGAGTGTGTCAGTCCTGCAGATGGATGACCCACATAATGTGGCTTTGCACCGACAAGAACCAGGCTGAGGGTGTGTCCTTCGAACCCCGAGTGTGTGCCCTCTTCCTGCCACCATTTCTGCCCCACTGTGAAGGACCTGGCTGCCCCTCCATGTCCCCTGACCAGGACCTGGGGTCCTCCCAGCAACTCGGAGGCCACAGGGAGCACTGCCCAGAGCACTGTTGCTTCGAGCTTCTCCCTCTCTGCCGTGCACCTCCCGGGAACCAAGTGCCCGTGTCCCTGGGCTCCTACTGGGCAGAACAGGGTTTCCCAGCTTCCCAAACTAACAGACCCAGCCTGGTTCTATGAAAACATCCCTTTCAAGAAATCCTGGCTTCCCTTCTGACCCTGGGGAACCACTGGGCTGCACCTCATTCCTGCCAGGGTGCATTTTTGCCAGATTCCCACCTCTCCTGCAGTCCTGTAAGCTTCCCCTGTGGCCCCAGGGCCACCATCCCTGTCCTGCCTCTGTCCACAGCAGGTCTGCGGGCCTTGTCTGGCTCCTCACCCACCAAGTGCTCCAGCAGAAGAACCAGAGTATTATCAAGCGTGTACAATTAAGAGATTAATTCAAACACAAACTGAAGGGCCTAATTTTCCTCACTTGAGCACTGAGTGTCCAGAAGACTCTGCAAGAAGAGACAACCAGTTTATGTTTTAACCAGCTTTACAAGAAAGGCTCAAAGATGCACTCAGTCATGCTCAGTTTCTACCAACCTGTGAGGAAGCCTCGAGCCCCTTCACCTTCGTTCTGGAAAATCCTCAAGGAGCATTCCCTGTGGTCAGGCTTTCTGTCCTTCTCTCTCTTTTCCTTCACTAGCATCATTTCTCCGTTCGTTTCTCCGTGGAAGTTGTGTGCATCTGCGTGTGTGTGTGTGTGTGCTGGTTGGTTGGTTTGCTCGTGATCATAGACCTGAACGTTTCTTAAGAACACAGCCAGTGTTCAGTGCTTGACCGCACAACCCCGCAGCTTTGAATCCAGCCAGGTCAGAAGCCCTCCCAAATTGAACACGACCGTAAGGGGCAGCGAGCCGTCTCTCACCCCAGGCTGCAGGTCTCCATGAGGCAGCTGGTAACCGTTGTTCCACATTCTGTCTTGAGTGGGCTGAGCGCAGGCAAGTTCTCTTTCGAGAAAAAAAAAAAGCCAGCCTTCTTAGAGACCGCGGCATGACGTAGTCGATGTGTTCCTTAACCTCCAGTCCTCTAAAACAACAGCAGGACTCATCCTCTGGCCGCTCCAGAATGCAATCAGACAGAACAACTGGAGGACGAAAGGGGCTCCAGAAGGTTCCTCCTCGATGCTGTCATAAGTGCACATTCCTCAGCCCTGCTTGAGGAACTTCCATATCACAACACACCCCTGGGCATGATTGGTACACAAAGCGAATTAGACATAAACCTCTCCTCCGGGAGCCCGGACACTCTAAGGGGAGCTATTAGACAAGCATAAATAAATCACAGGTGGTAAGTGGTAAGTGCTGGAAGAGAGACCCAGGCACAGTGCTCCGCAGGTCAGGGGAGGGTGAACGTGAGGACGGGCATGCTGCCTCTCTGCCCAAAGCCATCCAGCAGGTTCTCATTTCTCTCAGCCAGAGCTGAAGACCTAACTGATCGGCTTGTCCGGCCCCCGTTCCTCCACCTTCTCCCACTACCCTCTCTATCACGTAGGGCCCCCCCACAAAACCGGGGGCACATTCCCACTGCAGGACCTTGGCACTGGTGTTCCCTCTGCGAGAACCCTAGTCCACCTATAACCACGTACTCGCCTTCACCTCCTGCCGGTCTGCTCACTGAGGCCTTCCCCCATCACCCTGCTTAAAATTGACCCCATTTCCCCCAAACCTCTTCCAAGCCCCGCCCAGTTTCATGTCTCCCACGGCACACATCACCAGCTAAAGTCCTGTATGATACGCCTTTGTTGTTGTTGTTGACCATTTGCCCAAATTCTGCAGTAAAGTCACTCCTTGAAAATGGGGGTGTGGATTTGCTAATGGTTGTTTTCCAGCACCCAAAACAGTGCTCAGTGATAGCAGGAGCTATAACGGTCCTGTGGGTTGTTGGGCTTACTGTGCGTCAGAAATGATGCTGGGTGGCTCGCTGAGCAAGCCAGACTGAATCTCAGAGACAAACTCGATGGTGAGAGAGGCCACATCCTAGACTAGAGCACAGTCTACTGAGAATACGACCCAGGCTCAAGTTCCCGCTCCACCACGGGCTCAGCTTAACCGTGCCTCAGTTCCTCATCTTTGGAAGTGTGACGTTCATATACCTGCATTCTAGGGGTGTTATTGGCAGCAGAGACACAGCATACAATGGAAGCACTCAACACCTCAGCCCACCTCACTACTAGCTTTCTCACTAGAGTTTTTATGTTTGCTTCCTTCGTGATGAATGGGAGTGACCAGGTGGGTGGCCACAAATCCACATCTGAGGGTTGGCCCCCAGCCGTGCATGGGTCTTGCCAGCCGTGCAGGTGGCCATTCCTAAAGGAACCAGCCTTGGGGGGAAGGGGAGTCTCCCTCTGCGGGAGAAGCACACACCTGCTGCTCATGCCCCTTTGATTTCTACAAATTCCAGGTAGCTCAGGGGGACCCATTAGGAGGTTTGAGAAGGAGAAGAGCTTCTTGATCTTGTGTTTTCTGCAGGAGTTGTTGTTTTTGTTGTATTATTAGTCGCTGGTCTTGGGTTGGAGCCCTGTCCTGCTCTAAAACTATTTAGGAAAAGCACAGCATTCTTCTATCCCAAATCCAAACCACTGACACGTGGCTCACTACCCAGGGATGCATACACTTCAAGGGATGAGCGTAGAGGGTATTGAATTCTGGCTGCAGATGACTATTTTATTTTAAAAAAAGAAACTTCAGTGAGCTATTATGATGTGACAGGGATATAATAGCTAGCAAAAATAGACACAGCTCTGGTTGGAAAGGAGACAAGATGGAGAGAAAGATGAACCAAGGAACCGCACAAACCAACATGTGTCATGACAACAACGTGAAGCCGCGCGCACGCAGGCTGGGAAACAGTGCGGGGAGCGCCCCCCACAGGGGCATCAGCCCCGACAGAGAGGTTAGGGGTCAGCTCCCGGCATGGGGTGAACTGTGTCCTCCCGCATCTCCAGCCCCACGTGTGGGAGTCCTGACCCCCAGTATCTCTGAATGTAACCTTATTTGGAAATAGGGTTGTTGCAGATTTGGTTAGGAAAGGAAGAAATGGTCATACAGGGGCAGGCTGGGCCTCATCCACTATGACTGGAGTCCTCATAAAAGGGGGAAATTTGCACACAGACACGCCCAGAGCACCTTGAGAACATGAAGGCAGAGATCCGGCAGTGCCCCTTTAAAGCCACGGGACGCCACACTGTGCCACCGGAGCTGGCGCGGGCCCGGAGCAGGCCCTTCACAGGCCCCAAGAGGAACCCGCCTACAACACCTGATCTCAGACTTGCAGCCTCCAGGGCTGGGAGACCGTAGACCTCTGCTGTTTAAGAGCCCAGATTGTGGAGCTTTTCTACAGCAGCCCCAGAGACGAATACAGCTCCTGGGGGAAGGGGCAGGCGCACGAAGCATGACTTAGACACAGCCTGAAGAATAGCACGCAGGAAGGTCCAGGGAGGTGAGAGGGTGGGCACAGGGCCTCTGTGTGTGTGTGTCTGTGTGTGTGTGTGTCCGTGTGTGTGCGTCTGTGTGTCTATGTGTGTGTCTGTGTGATGTGACCATGTGTGTCTCTGTGTGTGCCTGTGTGTGTCTGTGTGTGTGTATCTGTGTGTGTGTGTCTGTGTGTATGTGTGTGTGTCTCTGTGTGTGTGTCTGTCTGTCTATGTGTGTGTCTGTGTAGGTGTGTGTGTGTGTGTCCGGCAAGGGGGGGGAGGGGGTGGGAGGAGCCGGGGTTGCCAAGGCACTGGGGTCAGGCACAGTACAGGACTCCGCCTTCACCGTAACACGGCACTGAAGAGATGTAGGCTGGGGCTCATGAGATCAGAGCTGGATTTTGAAGAGATGCTGCTGGTTTCAGCTGGACAGAAACATGGATGGGAGGGTGTGAGGTCAAGGCCCCCAGGTAGGTGTCCACGCAGGGGCCAGTATGAGGTAATGCGGGCACTGGTGGAAGCGTAGAGGAAGGAGAGATTCTGGAGATATTTAGAAGGTAGAGCCAATAGGGCTTGAGCATTGGTCCAAGAGTTGAACTGGGGATGGAAGTTCTCAAGAATGCCCCCAAGAGTCCTTGTGGTGCCATTTCCAAGGGAAGGAAACCTGCAAGAGGTGAGGGCTGGAGGGAACCATCCCAAGTTAGATGGGACATCTTGAGGTAACTTGCAAATACCCAAGGAGGTGATTCAAGGAAGCAGTCGCTTAGACAAGTCTGAGGTCCAGAGAAGGCTTGGGATGTTATATGGGCTGAGTATAGGAGTATGGTGAGATTGTCAAGGGGGAAAGTATAGAGTGAAGAAAGAGCAAACAAACCCTGAGGGACTCCCATATTTAATTCTTGGAAGGGAGGAATGAGCCTTCAAAGAAGACAGGAAAGGAGAGCACAGAGTCATAAAAGACACAGCCAGACCTCTTTCATAAGGAGGGCATGTCCAACAGGGTGCTGTGCCTGGGGAAGGCCTGTTGGCCTGAGAATGTGGGAGGGCAGAGGTGAGTGGTAGTGCAAAGGGAAAGGACCCATAGAGACAGAGGTGGGGATCAGGGGCTCATCTTAAGATGTGTCAGGTTTGAGATGGACATCCAAGCGGACTTGATGAGTCAGGAGTTAGACAGATGGCTCTGAGAAGTCCAGCTGGAGACATGGCTTTGGAAGTCATCAGCATGTAGATGCTATTTAAAGCCAACAAAACCATTACAAGAGTGTGTACACACAGGAGGAGAGCGCCCATGTCTGAGTGTTGGAGTACCCCAGTAGTAAGAGGTCATGTCGATCAAGAGGGGCCAGCAAAGGAGGTCATAGAGGCAAGGCCAGAAAAGGTGGGCGATAGTCAGGAGGGGGTCCATCCTAAAAGGGAAAAGGGGGAGAACCATAGAAGGGACAACACCCAGGAGAAGTTTTGTTCTGAAAACTAAATGAAGAACATGTTTTCAGAAGAGAATGGTTACTGTCAGACTCTGCTTGATGATAAATTGGGAAAGACAGAGACTGAAAACTGAGCATTGGGTTTAGTACCATGTAGGTGATTATTGACCAGAAACAGAAATCAGTAAGAGATAGCTACACAGATGGATACATACATACATACATACATACATACATACATACATAAAGAGATGGTAGATGACAGACCGACAGGCAGACAGATAAAGAGATGATAGATGGGTAGATGGATATGTAGATAGATTAGATAGATAGATAGACAGATAGATAGATAGATTCATTATGAGGACTGGCTCAGGTGCTTATGGAGGCTGACGAGTCCCACAGTCTGCCATATGTAGCTGGAGACCCCAGAGAGCCAGCGATGGAGTGCAGTCCAAGGCTGAGAGCCTGCAAACTAGGGGATTGATGGTGTAAGTCTCAGTCCAAGAGCAGGAGACCAATGTCTCAGCTCAAGCAATCAGGCAGGAGGGGTAAATTCCTTCGTCCTCTACCTCTTGTTCCACTCAGGCCCTCAACAGATTGCCCTCCTGCAATGAGGAGGGTCACATTCTTTACTGAGCCCACTGATTCAGTTGCTAGCTAATCTCATCTGGAAATACCCTCTACTTCTTTCTACGTTTTTGGGTGCATCAAGACTACATGGGGCCAGCAGGGTCTCACTTGAAGTATCCTGGCACTCCCCCGATGTATCAGTCATCTGTGCTGTGTCACAAATTGCCACCACTCAGCTGCTTAAAACAACATCCATTTATCAGCTCACAGTTGTGTAGGTCAGAAGTCCAGGCACCAAGGGCATGGCTGGGTTTTCTGCTCAGAGTCTCACACTCACGGTGTTATTCAGTTGTGCTTCCAGATGAGGCTCTGGGGAAGAATCCACTTCCAAACTCATTCAAGTTGTTGGCAGGATCAACTCCTCATGGATGGAAGACTGAGGACCTGTCTCCTTGCTGTCTATCAGCCACTTCCTGGAGCCCACCCCACAGTCCCCTGCCATGTGGCCCCTCTATCATACCAGACAGCAATGGAGACTCTCTCATCGTCTCCCTCTCATGCCTAGAAGAGCCTCATCCCTTTTAAGGGCTCACCTGATTATGTCAGGCCCACCTGAGTAATGTCCCTTTCAAGCCAACTGTGCATATAATATACCCATCATATTCACAGTCCTGGGGATAATATGTACACCAGGGATGGGAGTCTTGGAGCCCATCTTAGAGTTCTGCCCACCACACTTGGTCTCTACTGATGGACACCTGCTCCAGCCTGACGACCTCAATTGTTTTTTTGTTTTGTTTTGTTTTTGTTTTTGTTTTCTGTAAATGAAGGTAAAGTCAACTTCTTTGGGATAAGGCTGGGTGGGGCCGGCAGGTTGGAGTCCAATGCATGCAGAGCAGGTTGAATGGTCGACAAGAGCATGGGAGGGTAGTTGACCAGGAGCACAAAAGGACTGTAGGGCAGAGAAAGAGTGGCCAGAGCTTGTTGACAACTCAACACGCTGCCAATATGTGCCAGATGGACCAAGTGAAAGTTGAAGGAGTTTGCTAATGGGGAACTAGGAGGGAGTTCCATTGCCACAATGACTATCATTAGCTCTGGGGCTGGGAAATGTCCCTACACCCACATCAAGGACACATATCATATACCACTCATTTCCTTTCTTCAGTCATCCTGGAAACATCTAGGAAACTCTTCCCACCACACCCTTGATGTCAATGTCATTTAGGAAGGGGACCCACTCACTGGGAGCCCTCCATCTCCTCCCATGACAATTCCTGGACCCCTCACACAGACCTCAGCCTCTGAGGCCAGTCTCCACGTGAGCATAACCCAGCCTCAGCCAGGGGCATCGAGGGACTATGAGCTTCTTTAACAGCGACACCTGGTCAGGGAGGAGAGAACCACAAGGAGAAATTCAGCCTACAGCCTTCCCAAACCAAGAATGTCTTTGTGTAGGTTCCAAATTGAATAAACACACAGCATGCAGCTTGCCAAATGCCAGCACCTTCACTTTCCCATAACAAATGGCTGATTAGAATCAATAACAAGTCCCTGCCACTGCGCAAGCCCACAGCGTGAAGAAAGTGGAGGCTCATGGGTTCCAGCAGAAGGCTGCTATGCCCAAGTCCGAGGCCCCAGCCAGGGGATGGCCACCATTTTGCCAAGCTGGGCTGGCCACTAGCACTCACTCTCAATTTCTCCTTCTGTTACTTGACTGCTCTGATAAGCCAGAAAATCTGCTTTAGAGCCTGGGATCCACATAAATTGTGTTTCCAGCTTAGAGGGGGTGTGTGTGTGTGTCCAAGAGGTAGAGATGAAGGAAGAAGCAAGACCACGTTTGTCATGGGCACATGGGTTGGTCATGCTGGAGACCTCACAAAGGTGCAAGTCTGGAGCTGAGGCTGATGTGTGTTATTTAGAGGGGATTTGTGGTCAGAATAACATAGCGAGTAGGATGCAGTTTCTGGATCTGGCCCCCTAGGTTCCCGTTGTGTCCCTTGCCAGCTGTGTGACCTTGGGAAGTTTACTTAACCTCTCTGTGTTTCATGTTCTCATCTATAAAGTGGAGGTTATAATAGTGACTGCTTTGTGGACATCTCCCACACACCTATGTGAAGCGCTAAGCTACCTCAGTAAACATTAGCTGTCATTACTGCTCTGCTGGCTCTCCCTAAAGGTGCCTGTTGGATCCGACCCATGAGACATAAGCACCTTTAAGGCCTTGGTGGGCAACATTCAGGCATTTCCTACAGCCTTCAACAGAAGGGGCTGCTCCCTGAGTCAGTGTGGGTTGGACTGCTGAAACAACACAATCAGCCTCATGTGAGATGCTGGGGCCTGCTACCAACCCCAGCATGACTAAAGCAGTCTCTCATGGCATGGATCCTTCATGAACAAGGTCCCGAGGCCTGTGGGTACCAAGTCAAATGTGTGGATTCATTCATGTGTACCTGTTTTCTCATGGTCTACCTCGTAGAGCACCAACCTCAAGGTGCCATCAAGGTCATCGTGACATCTGCCTCTACCTCTCATCCACCATGTATAGATGATGGAGGGATAGCCATAGGATGGATGGATACTGATAGGATGGATAGAATAGCTATAGCATGGATAAATACAATAGGAAGGATAGGAAAAACAGATAGACATAGAATAGTCATAGATGGATGGATAGACATATGATGGATGGATGTTCATTAAATGGACAGGTAGCCAAAAGAAATATGGATTTCCAAAGAATAACTGGAGAGGACTCACTGTCTGACAATCGGGATGGACCTTGTTGCTTCCCTTGCTCAGAAGCTTCAGTGGTCTAGCTGTCCCGGCTCCACACCCTTCCTCATCTGGGCCCATCCTCCTGACTCAGTGCAGGGCTCCTTCCTATAAACCCCAGCTGTGCTGTCCACTGCCCAGCATCAGGCCACTTGCTTTTCTCTGTCCACATTTCTCACCCTCATTGCTCTTCTGGATAAGCCTGTGCAGGTCCTCCAAGGCTCAGCACAGGAGGTTGCCCACAGTTCCTCCAGGAGGAGTAAATTATTCCCTCCTTTGTGAGCTCATAGCACTTACCACTGTCGGTTGTTGGATTTTGTATTTCCTTCTGGATGATGAGGAATGGAGTATGCTGTTTTCACCTCTGCATTCCCGATAATGCCTAGTGCTTGGCACAGAGTGGGGCTACAAAAAAGGATGGATGGATGGATGGATGGATGGATGGATGGATGGATGGATGGATGGATGGACAAATGGATGGAGGGATGGATAGATGGATGGATGGTTGGAGGTTGAGAGAATAGATGGATAGAAGGACTAATTCTAGCATCGTTGGCTCTTCTGGAAGGCAATAGGGAACAGAGGAGAGACAGAATGAGTGGTTTCACTATGGGATCAGAGGGCCCCTGTAATTGATGCTCAGAGTTCATAGGCCTGTCAGGTCCCCAGATTAGCCTGTCCTCCCCTCCCCCAGCACTTCAGCCACATCCCTGAACTCTTACCCTTGCTTCTCTACTGTTGGCCAAGAGCATCTCTCTGGCTCTCCTGCTCAACTGAACACTTGACATTGGCCCCTATGGGTAGCCAGCCTGTCCAGTGACCCCATAGTTATGGTAGGCAGAGTCTTAGATTTCAGAACCCCAGAATTACATCCCTGTGTGCCTGGAACTTAGGCACATTTTTCTAAGGACAAAGAAGTGCTGGACAGGCACCTTAGTGATGAGGACAAGGAGGAAGAAAGGAGTGAACAAGAGGCCACCATTCGCTCTGGTGAGCTCACTGTCAGGGAGACAAGCTACACCACCGAGTGGGGGCAGGGGAGGAGGCAACACGTCTCCCCGAGATGTTTGGGAATGATGGAGGGGAGAATGCCTGGGGCAAGACCTATTTATGAAGCGCCTGCAATGTGTCCCACAAGTATCCTGCAACAACTCCTGAAAAAGAGGGAATATTAACCCATTCCCAATGGCAAACTGAGGCAGTGGTACCATGCAGAAGACCCCAGCGCTAACAAGGGTGTCTAGCCAGAACTCAGTCTCTCTGACCCTAAACCCTACACAGAACCCTGACTGTGACGCCAGAATGATTCGGAGGAAAATAAACAGGAAAATGCTGAAAAGAGAGAGGGAGTTGCAAAAGGCAGGGCAAACCCAGGGACCTCACGCATCCAGAGACCACAGAGGATGCAGCCCATTTCCAGCCTTTCCCCAGGAACATTCCAGAGCACGCCAAATAGCAGATGCTGGGTTCCCTGCCGCACTGAGATGAATTGAGCTCAGTATGTGACAGCGATTAATAGCTTGTTTCTCAGATCAGCCTATTAGAAATAATCATGCGGGCAACTGCAGGCCATTAATCTGCGTCGGAGCCCACCCCGCACAGGCTGCCAGTGGATGCGCTCCTTAGAGATGCCCAAGGCGGGAACGCTTGTGCACAAAGAACATTGCTGGAAACGCTGAGACCTCATGACGGGGCCCATGCAGCCTCCGGGCAGGATCACAGGGGGCCCAGGACCTCAGTGGCCTCCAGGGGGACTGGCTTTATTCCCAAGGGCAGGAACGACTCCCCGCGAAAGCAGGTCCTTGGCATGCTTAGTGGTGAGGCCATGTTCAGCTGCACCTCCTGTCACGGGCAATGGCGGGCAAGTGGAGGGCACATGTGCCCTGAATGCGATGTCCCTGCACTCAGGTGACATGCCAGGGGCAGGAGGAGGCCCCCACCCCCAGCATGGCAGCATATTTTATCACTGACGTTGGACGGCATTGTCTACACATGATAATAAGGAAAAGGATGGACTTTTAGTTGGTTTCTTTATTGTTCTTCAATTCTCTATAGGCAACACACAGTCTTATTGCCTGCTCCAGGTCAGACCTCTCCCCCTGCCCCTCCCACTTGGCACCATGTTCCTGCAGACAGGAGTGCACCCCTCAGCTGGTCTCCCTAACAGCCCTCTGAGTCTCTGCTTCCGTGAGCGCACTGGGCCCTTCCGTCCCCACCTCCACCCCGACCCTGAGAGCTCCAGACACTTCGGGAGTAAAAGGGGAGACAGTAGGGCAAGGCCTCGGGTGGAGACCTGGCCCCAGATGCCAATATAGGTGAGCCAGCCCCAGACCCCCAAATTCCAATGCACTTGCTGGGGTCATTTCCTGGCAAGCCCTCCCTCCAGTGCATGGCTGCAGGTGGACAAATGAGACAGAAGGTCTTTCTGGTGGCTTTCCCGGGAGACCTTAGCATCATGATGGAGTGATGATGAGCAGCACTCCTCAGCCTCATTTCTCTGGTGGCTGGTGGTACTGGAAGGCCTTTACCACCAGTCCTTGGGGCTTCTCTTCTGCTGGGGGACCCCAGTCCCTCTGCCATCCAGCATTGTCCTTAGCTGCACAACAGTGTTGCCGGGGTGCCCTTAGGTCCCATTCTCTTGGCTTCTGAACCCATTCATCTGCACCTTCTGTGAGATGGAGGGAGCTGAGCCTTCCTTGGGCCCTGGCTAGTGTCTCTGTGACTTTGCCTCCAGCTCTTCTTAGGAGAACCTGCTTAGCTTGCTGCCTCTACTGGACCCCGAGATCTCTGACTTGACCAGCCCAGTCTTTTCTGAGCCTCTCACCTGACTTTGTGAGCAGACACCCCCTGGGCTGAATGTCCACGTTCAGACACTTCCTCTGTAGGTTTGGCTGGGCTGCATTGACTTCCTTCTGCTCCCTCCCTTCTAAGGTACAGTGGCTGCCCCTTTGGATGCCAACTCGGGACACCTTTATGCCCTTCTCCTGGTTCTTCTATATAAACCTGCAGTGCGCAGGTGTGTGGAATGTACGAGGCCTTGCTAACGTGGGAAAGTCTGAATGTACCAGGAGGATTAATAAAGGGGCAATTCATCCTGGGACAAAAAGGCTATTTCAAAGAGCACACGTCCCTCAGGCAACCTGGTTTACATAGAACTTTTCAGAAAAACAGCCGTGTAAGGAGCACATGTAGGTGAGGCAGTCCCACTGAGTCAGGTGCGATCTGCTGATTCTTGATGTGGCTGAACCTTAGCCTAGAACAGCCTCTAGACACAAATACCCCTGGGAACCTCTTGGCATAGACCACTGTTTACATAAGTGGTGACTCTCCCCACCCCAATGTCCTAATGAAAGGCTCATAGTGCATTCCAAAACTTCCTGCGGCTGATTTTTTTAAAATGCCCAAGTGTGTGATTCATAGTAGTTGCTGGTTTGGGCAGCTCAGACATTGTCATCTATACGGGAACATATGGAAGGGAGAAGAGCATCCAACCTTACCGTATGCTTCAGCTGTACGATGCTCACACTACACAACAAAACAGCCAAGCTTCTTCCTTCTCCACCCACTGGGATTTCTCCTGTCGATGAACATGTTAATGACCATTAATGACTGATAAGTGCTTCACAAAACAGCAACATGACTACCTGCTATGGAATGCACAGCAGATCTTAGGCTGTGGTTCATATACACACTTCTCCCATCTCTCGTCCCAGATGTGATGTGGTCAGGGTCCCAGATTTCGACTTGTCCTCTGCATTTCCTGCCATCAGGGATGGTGCCAGTTTCCCAACCACCTATTTACTCACCAATCTCCATGGGAACCCACTTCCTGGAGATGGGATACATTCTAGTGCAGTAAGGGTTTGGGCAAATCAGAGAAGATATTCCAGGGAAGATCTTAGTTGTGTATTGTGATTTCCCAGACAAAAGAACTCGAGGGAAATGTCCTTAATCATCCCTCTTTGTCTCAAACATATTGTCAAAGTACCCATTCTTCAAAGTACCGTTCTCTAAGCCCTACCATTGGCCCATGAGAGATGGAAGAAAATCTGGATGAAAGCAACCGTAGATTTCACGAGGAAGGCAACTCCACTAGGTGAGAAGTCTGAAAGAAGCTGGTGAGAACAGTTTCCTTACCAGAAGACGGGAGGGGGAGGAAACGGCAAGACAGCTCAGAAAGGGCTTCTTGTTTTCTTTCTTAGGTTGCTTTATATCCCTTCTCATTAGAAAGAGTAATGTCTTGCCCTTTTTGCATAAAGTCAGGGACAAACACAGAGTTCTTCAATGATTTTGAAAGCTAGAAAATAATCCACCAGGGGGGAAAAAAATACAGCCCCAAATGGAGTCCTCTGTTAGTAATAAATCTACTGCCTATTGTCATCTATTTTCCTAAAACAAAAGTGACTGTAGCAAGAGATTTTTATTATTGCTCATATATTGCTTAAATATTTCATCTGGGAATGCTGTGTGAAGAGAGACAATAGCCAGTCTGACATAAGATTTATTAGAGGAAGTTGGCACAAACATATTTGTAGGGAACAAAATATGTTTGTAGAGATTATTCCAGATTTACAGTGATTAATAATGGATCAGATGTTGCGTACGTCACAGAGCTGCCTCCCCAGCAGTCCCTGCACTAAAGGTTGAGTCAGAATAGAACATGAACTTCACAGCGTCAGGAAGCCTTTGCCAGAAGAATGAAGTTTTCTGAATAGAATGAAGTGAATACCACAAACAGTGTTTCCACTCAAAAAAGTGCCAGAGGACTTAAACACTGACTCGCTAATGGGTTTTCGAGCCAGGAGGCATTCACGGGGCTTGGCACAGGCAGGGGCTCCCTGAGACCCGCAGAGGAGATGCCAGACACCAGAGATTTATCTTCCTCCAGGGCTGGGCGGAGCTGCAGAGCGATGGGGAAGGCGTGAGGCTTGCCCCTGCACGCATCGCATCTTGCATCAGCCGAGTCCACGGTGCCTCTTTTCCCGGTGTATACTTGAGATCCTAACCAACACCGTGTTGTCTTGATTTGAAGGCGAGTTCTGACGGTAAACAATAAAAAAGTATTGATGGTTCACATGCATCTGGGCAAAGAATCTGTTTATCCACAGAGCTACAAGATGCTCCCTTGAGATGGCAGAGCCTATGGGTGAAAGCTCCCTGCACGCCTCCCTGCAGATTTGCAGCAGCATCAGCCAATGGGCGGCAGCAGCGTGCAGAGACCCCTCCCACCCGTGAGCCGGGTCCCCTCCCAGCAAGTGCACTGCAGTTCTCTGAGGAGGAGGGTGGAGGGGCGCGAGCTTCCTCCTGGGCAGCTGGCCTCCCTAACATTATCCATCTTCCCCTGTGAGCTGGAGTTGGCTGGAAACAACAGCCTGATTAATAAAACTCGCGAGTAGACCCCACGGTCGATGCTAACAGTCTCCCAATAAACAGCCCATAGATTGAATCTCATCACCCCAAAAGGGTGAGCTTTGGCTGCAAGGCACGAAGGCACTAATGAAGACTCCCCGTGCCTGGCGCTCCTGCGCGGTGGGTGGGCTCGGGTGGGGGTTCACATCCAGATCAAGAGCGGAGGCTGGTGGGGTTTCCAGCCTCCCCAGTTTGTTGCCATGGAGAAGGAGTTGGATGGCTTTAATACAGCTGTGCGGATGTCTCTCCCCAGACGCGCCATGACAAGTTGGACTGGAAGTAGCAAATGAGCAGCTATAATCTTCAAACTGTATGAATAAGTGATTGATTGGGCACGGGGCCGTAAACAGCACTCTGTTCTGGCAGCGTGGGCCCCAGCAAAATGAGATAATCAGTCTGGGAGAGACACACACGATGCAGCCACTGGCACCCCGTAACCTTCCGTGGTGTAGCATCGTGGGCCTGGGGAGTCTGTCCAGAGCTAATGACCGCCTCCTGCAGGCCCTGAGGACACCAGGCCACTCCCGGTCCCAGCTGGCTCTGAGCCCATGTCTGATGAATCCTGCCACGTGTGGCTACCGGTGCTTTTTTAAAGAAAGCTATCCATCCTCTTCTCCCCACCAGCTTGGCTTCCCTGGAGAATGGCTGGGCCTTGGGGGGATGTGGGATCCATTCAAACGTGAGTCCCTGGGACCTGCTGCCAGAGATTTTCCTGAGGGGACTGGTCTCTGTCTCTGCCACCCGGGGGGCCCTTCATCCCCCAGCCAGACCCAACTGGATCAGGACATTCCATACACAGGCCAGAGTGACCAACGACCTGGGGGTGGGGGGTGAGTTGGGCCAGCCTGCATCCTCTCCTGAGACTTTGGAACTGGGGTGCTGTAAGTCTGGCCAGTTAGAAGTGGACAGTGGAGATGGACCATCAGGCAGTTGCCCAGGACTGGGCCAGCAGGAAGCTGAGGACAACAGAGAATAGAGAATAAACGGAGTCAGAGACCAGGAGTCTGTAGTTTCTGTGGCTCCTGGGGGCTTTCCTCTTCCATTCCCAGGCATGGCTCTATTAACTACTCCTTTCATTTTCCGTATTCTGGTGCTCTGACATCTTGAAGCCTTGCTGACCCTGGAGGGCCTGCCCCTCTCAGGTCTGGCCAATTCCCAAAGACGCTGAACAGTTCACTTGTGAGGATGTGCTTTCCAAATGCCAACCAGCCAATCCAGAGCCCACACCCAGTGGCTTCCTCTAACTGTCAACTCCAGGTTACTACCCACCTGCTCTAATCATCTCAGGGTAGGTACCAGACAACTAGGGATGCCCTGGAGCCCACTGAAATTATTCAGATGAGCCAACCCTAAACCTGCTTACTCCCATCTGTTCCTTCCCATGGAAAACACCTTTTCCTTCTCCTTTCTGCTTCCTGGCCAACCCTGGTGCTTCCCAGTGTGGCCCTGCATGGCAGGTGGGACTCCTCCTTGCCATACCTAAATAATAATAAAACCTATATTTTAAAACAGTGATATAGAGAGACTCTATCCTCACACACTTTCAGCCTGATCTCCTACTGAGGTTACATGTTGGGATTACACCCTCCCCACCCCCGCAGTTAGGTGGGGCCATGTTACTAGTCTGGCCAATGGGTAATGGGCATCCATGTCACTGCTGGGCAGAGCACTTAATTGCTGGGAGGAAACCCTCTGGATGTGTTCATTCCCTCTGCCACTATAGCGAAGCTTCCGTCAGACCGTGTCCTGACACGAGCCACAGACGATGGATTTTAACAGTCACTTGGACTCCCAACAGACTGTGAGTCGACACAGACTTTTGTTGTGTCAGGTCCCTAGTTTGGATCTGTTTGTTACTGCACCATAACGCATACGAACACTGGAGACTGATCACTTAAATTCCCTGTAACTGGAGCTGGTTCGAGTGGATCAAAACATCCCTGATCAGAAAACCACACTCAGCAGGCAGCAGGTCATGGTGCTTGGGAGGGAAGCCGCTGCTACTTTGGAGTCGGGGGCACTTAGCCGGGTAGCTGGGTTCCCTTCCGCTCCAACTGTTCGCCCATAACATGGAATACTGCCTCCATCACTGTGTGTGTGTGTTGTGATGGTTCTAAGTGCTCGACAGGTACTAACTCACACTGCTATGATTGCGATCCCCATCAATATCAGCATAGCCGGGATCAGCCATATCACCCATGATACAGGTGAGAGATAACCACCAGTACCATTCGCTATAATACAGGTGAGAGAGCATGATGCTTGGAGCCAGGGGGAAAGCTATGTGGCTGGACAAAGCAGTAACATTCTGGATATATTTGGAAGATGGTGGGTGGCAGATTGTATTTTCCAAAGCCAGCCACCCACACCAGTATATGCCTCCCATTGTTCCACAACATGCTTTTGCTACCCACTCTCCATCAAGCGCCAGAGGCTAATTCCCCTTGAATGTGGGTGGGCTCTTGACTGCTCTGTCTAATAAAGTAGAGCAAAAGTGATGGTGTACAACAGCTTGACTGGGTGCTAAAAAACGATGCATCTACTCCCTTGTTCATGGCAGCACTGCACTTGGAGCCTCATGTGGCCGTGTAAGAAGTCTGACCGCTCCAAGGCCACTGGGCTATAAGGAAGCTGAGCCACATGGAGAGGCCACACGTGTGCTCTGGTTAGCGGTCTAACCTTTGTGTCGTCCCAACCACACACCAGACGTGTGAGTGAAGACATCTCTAGATGACCCCATCCTCCAGCCCGAAAGTCACCCAGCTGATGTCCCAGACAACACAGAGAAGACATAAGCTGTCCCCACTGTTCTCTGTCCTGACTCCTGACCCACAGAATCTGTGAGTGTATCAGAATGCTTCTCCTTTTAAGGTAACACATGGCCGGGGGGTAGCTGTTAAGTAGCCATAAGAACAGGAACAAAGATAAAGCCAACAGGATGTGCTGGAGGGCTGGAGAGGGGAGATAAGATACAGAAGGTGGTGATTCAAGGCTTGACTGCATCTTCAGTTGAGATGACCTCAGGTAGAAGATCCAGTGGGGCAGTTGCGTATAGCAGTTTGCGATTCAGAACTAGAGTTTTATAACATTGCAGGTCATCATCAGAAAATGAGTGTGCAAAGCCATGAGATGAGAGGTCGCTTAGAAATTAGGTGTGGCTAGAGAAGAGGTCAAATGCCTGGTTCTGAGTATATATCCAACAGAAATGTGTATATATGTTCATCAAAAAAAATCCCACAAAAATGTTATAGCAGCACTATTTGTCCTGGCCAAAAACTGGAAGCTATCCAATAGGCCATCAACAATAGGATGAATAAATACATTGTAGCACGTTTTTACAATGGTGAAAAGAAAGCCTATTGCTACATAGAACAACATGGATTAATCTCGCAGATGGGAATTTAAGTTAAAAAAAGCCAGACAGAAAAGTGTGGTAGATACTTTATAGTTATCTTTATATAAAGTGTTAAAAAAAATTAGGCAAAGCAAACCGATGATTACGGAAATCAGTGGTGGTAGGAAGGGGGTTGTTAATGGCTGGGAGGGGTTGCCAAGCGGCTTCTGGGGTGCTGAAAGTGCCCTGTTGTCGGTCCTTGTGGTGCTTACACGGGTGTGTTCACTTCATAAAAATTCATCAAGCTGTACAGTTGCTGCACTTTACTGTGTATGTTATATTTCCTTTTAAAAAGCTTACAAAAACATGCCCATGATCTCTATGCAGGTGGCCCCATGCATTCCATCAGGATTTTCAGTAACAAAGCTCAGCGAAAGGCAGCTCTATCCTTTCAGTCTTCGAGCATTTATTTAACCGGAATCTCCCTGTTCCAGGACTCAGCTTTCTGCTGAAGAGAGGTTTCTCTTTCCTTGTCTGAACTTGGCGGTAACGAGGTCCCAGACCCTCTAAATAAAGTGCTTCTCCCTTTTAGCAAGGTCAGTAGTCCCTGTTCTGTGGTCCTGTAACACCACTGCTGATTAAAATTCATTCAGCTGAGAATTAAGTACAATTGCTCACGCATCACTGCATTTCCTTGAGACGTTTTTCATTTGTATGAATGCCTTAAGATTGATCAAAATGAGATATTCATTAAAGAATTTGTAATTAAAGTTTCAAGAAATGTATAATCGACTCATTTTAATTATGACATAACTTTACCCCATTGTTTTTATCACAGACCTCATTGTGGTGTGGATGGTTTCCCATCAATAAATCCAGGAGGGAGGGGCCCAGCCAGGGTCACACCTGAAGAGTGAACTGGCTTAAAAGGAGAAGACATGATGGTTTTGTGTCTGATGATTTACACACACTTGAAAATTCAGAGGATAAAATATGACCCTCCAACAGATTTGGTGAGGAAATTACCAGGCATGTGGCCAAGAGCCCTGGGTCCAGCCCTGAGAAGAGCAAATGTCACCTCTAGTAGAAGGCTGCCCCTGACCATCCTATCTAATTTCTCACTAACATCTGTGGTATTAGCATGAGCTAAAGTGTAATAGAGGGTTAATGTTAATTTGAGCAAGCTCTGCAGGCAAGCAGGAACCAGCCAGAAGTTTCCCTCATCCTCATGGCCAGACACTTGCACACAGGTATTTCCCCTGCTCCCCCAGCTGGTCCAGTAATGGGACTAGACACTCCCACCAGTACCCCACCCACCCCCAATCATCTCATGTAACATCCTGGGTCTGCATTCCTTTCCAACTTAAAAAGCTGGAGGAATGGGGATCTTCAAGAACCAAATGTTCCTCTTGGCTCAGGGAAGCTCAGATGGTAAAAGAAACAAATGTGTTTTCCCATAAATGTCATGATGAGCTTATGACTCTGGAGAAATGGATTTCAAAAGCCTGTCCTTCTTCTGGACCATTACAGAGACCAGCCTCTTTGATCTATCAGACCCGGATCCGAAGGGACTCCTTTGAGATAAGCTTAATTTTCCCTTCTGTCCCTGGAGTCTTTAGGCTGCAAGTGGTGACAAGTTTTCTCAAATCACATTTAAGCAACATTGTGGTTGCTTCGTTTGCTTGTTTGTTTCCACTGTTGTGGTTGTTACTCAAGTATCTTCAAGAAGCCATGACGATTGGGGGAGGGGTCCTGGACCATAACGTTCTAGAAAAATAGATGGATGAAAAATCAGTGAAAAAGAAAGGAAGAAGGGCTGAGGCACCCGGGTGGCTCAGTTGTTGAGCGTCGGCCTTCGTCTTAGGTCATGATCCCAGGGTCCTGGGATCGAGCCCCACATCAGGCTCCCTGCTCAGCGGAAAGCCTGCTCCTCCCTCTCCCACTCCCCCTGCTGTGTTCCCTCTCTCACTGTGTCTCTCTCTGTCAAATAAATAAAATCTTAAAAAAAAAAAAGAAAGAAAGAAAGAAAGGAAGGAAGGAAGAAAGGAAGGAGGGAGGGAAGAAGAGGGGAGTGGATATTCCTAAGGATGGCAGCATGGCATGGGACTAAGCCCTTTTTATTTTAATAGGTGGGCATTTCTTTCACAGTATATTAGAAAAATAACATGTAATTAGAACTCTAAACCAGTGATGTGATAATATCATTGCTTAATGTAAAAGATGGATTGATTTAACAGTCATTTAAATAAAGACTTTTTTTTAAAGATTTTATTTATTTATTTGGCACCCTGAGGAAGGGACCTCAGACAGTTTGCAGGGAAGTCACAGGAACTACTCCTGGAGACTTTAGGATGTGCTTTTTCCTGGATAACTCAGGAGGGGGGACAACACTCTTCATGGGACATTTGTGAGCAGGCTTCTGGGAAAGCAGAAGAATGTACGCGTGGTGGCCAGGATTCCTTCTGGAATGATGAGTTCATTTCATGATCCTTAGCTTTCCTCTTAAAAAGAAAAAAAAAAAAGCACACAGATAAGATTTGTTCAAACTGATAGTGCATTTTCTTCTGAACATTCAGCAGTCTGTGCACTTCCATTCTCCTTAGCACAAAAGATTCCTTTCTCTTTTCAAAGTCACCTGTGTGTAGGCAGTTAAGAGCTGTATCTGGCAAGCGTTGATAACATGCAGCGTGCTGGGCCACCCTGCGAGGAGCATGCTCTGGTTAAATACGTTAGAAGAGATTATGATAGTTTCGACAATACTTCTAAGAGGCTTATGTCTCTGTTTTACCTCTCGCCAAACATCTGTTACAAGGATTTAGATAAGACGTCTCCAGAATGATGTCATAACCTGCACACCCACCACCTCCCCTTCCTGGTCCCCCCTGGGAGGAGAGGAACAACTTCAGTGCAGAAGATTCAAATGTGGTTTGAGTGTTAAGATCTCAACTCCACATAGAAGAGTTTGGCCACATGACAAGAGCTACCATACAGTGATGCCTGGAGCTGCCAGTCAATGCTCAGATAAGCCCCTCCTAGGCCACAGCACACCTGGACACAACGGCAGTGCCCTCTCATTGTGGGCAGTCACCCCTACCTGCCCTGGGCTTGGCCACGTGACATGCTTCAGTCAATGGCATGTTAGCAGATGGCCCACAAACCAAGTCTTGAAAGCATTTTAGCCATTGGACTGGTTGACTCTAGCACCCTGTACTCCCCATGGTATCCTGTTGCCCTCAACATGAGGATGGGAACATCTGGGCCTGCCAGCCAAGTCTAGCATAGAGCAGAGCCCCCAGCTGGAACAGGTGGGCCAGTGCAACCCAGACCTGCTGTATCAGGCAGGGTTCTGCAGAGAAACAGAACCGGTAGGATGGATAGAGATAGAGATAGATAGAAATATTCCTACCTATACTTTGTATATATAATTTATAATTATATATATTTACAATATAATATACACAAATACATTTCTACATAGATGCAAGAAGACATTCATTATAAGGAATTGGTTCATGCCATTATGGAGGCTGAGGAGTCCCATGAAAAGGTCCAGAAAAGTCAGGTGAAAAGGTGGTGAAAGTCATTTAGAGTGTGAAGGCCTGAAATCAGGAACATGGGGGGCAGGAGAAAACCCACGTGTCAGTGCAGCAGTAAGGCGGAGAGAAAATACAAACCCCCTCTGCCTTTCTATTCTCTTCAGGCCCTCGGAGAACTGGATGATGCTTCCCTGCCTCTGGGGAGGGCATTCTGCTTCACTCAGTCTATGAGTCCAAAGTTAATCTCATCCGAAACACCCCCACAGACACACCCAGAATAACATTTGACCAGCTATCTGGGCCCCCCATGGCCTGGCCAAGTTGAGACATAAAATTAACCTTCACACCACCAATCCCACAGCAGCAGGAACATTGTGCAGAGGTCTGGGGACTGCTCCTTGGCTGAGCAGAGCCATGATTGTTGGAAGTCATGTGAGACCATACAGGATGGGCTCTGTCCTCAGTGCTGTAAATGCCCTAATTGAATGTTCACACCAGCTTTGTTAGATGAATGTGGTTTTTAATGCTGTTACAGAGGAGGAAATTGAGGCACAGAGAGGTTAAATCACCTTTCTAACACCACATGGCCAGGACGTGGTAAAGCAAAAGTTTAGACCAAGGAAGTGCACTGTGAGATTTGTTGGCTACTCTGTATCATATAGCTGGCTACTCTGTATCATATAGCTGGCTACTCTGTATCGTATAGTTGGCTACTCTGTATCGTATAGCTGGCTACTATGTATCGTATAGTTGGCTACTCTGTATCATATAGCCCCGAACCACTGTTAACTATTACTTCTAGTAGCAATAGTAACATTACTGTTAGCACTAATGCTAATGCTATTAGTATAATATTACTAACACTATTACTACATTATTAGCAATATTATTAATGCTACTATTACTGTTAAGGTATTTATATACTATCAATCCATTCTAAGCAGAGGAATTACTCTCTTGCAGCTTACGTAGCACAGACTGTTGTACATGGACAGGTTAAGGCTTACTTTTCCTCTAAGTCAGTATGTTCATTCTTCCACTAGTCTGTCAACCTCTAAATGACACCCCAGGATCTTACACCAGGGCTGGCACACAGCAGACATTCAATAAATGATTGTAGCATGGTTGGACACCTGTACCCAGAGGGTGAAATTAAGGCAAGCCCTGTGATGGTTTACAAAATAGAATCGAGGCTTTACATCAGGGGGTAGGACTAAGGTGAGGCCGAGGAGATACCTGGGGTGCTCACTCTCAGGATCGAGCTGACACCTGCTACAACCCAAGACTGAGCAGCCCCGTTCTCTGAAGAGATGCCCAGGAAGCCCCAGCCCTGCTCTGTCCAGAGTCCACACTCACTCATCCATGTGAATGGACAGCCCACTGGCACACAGTGATCTGAATGACCTTTCTTTCTTTCTTGAGAATGCCTCCATGACTTGTCTGCTATAAGGAGTTTCCATTCCCTGAATATCTCATAACAATTGGATTAGGAGGTGGTCTACATGCTGGCTGAAAATAAGAAGTGAGTCTATGTTTCATGGTTGCTGCTGACCTACAGGTGGATAATCCAACACAGATAACTGAGAGAGGTTGCTCCAAAGTAAGGCTTTCCATAGTAAACTCAACTTCCCCTTACCGTAATATTCTTGCTTACCATTCTACAAAGGACACACACCCAGCTGTTGAGAGATGGACCTTATTTAATCTTTATACACATCCTCAGGGAACCTAGTTGAATTTATAAGGTGATTTAGTAAGTAAAAATTATACTTGCTCTCA
This sequence comes from Neomonachus schauinslandi, assembly GCF_002201575.2. Lineage (NCBI taxonomy): Eukaryota > Metazoa > Chordata > Mammalia > Carnivora > Phocidae > Neomonachus > Neomonachus schauinslandi. The sequence goes on from NC_058406.1 coordinate 3,238,746, forward strand.
AGAGGAAAAAAAAATTGTTTGCTTTCCGGTTCATCATGCTGAACACCCAGAAGAATGCTGTTGTTTAATGAAAAGGAAAGGAGACGTTCACATGTGTACAATAAAAACTGAGAAGTATACAAATCCTAACATCGTGGTGGCTGTCTGACTAGATTAAGAACAGAGAGCCACACCGTGCTGACTGGCTTGCTTCCTAATGAGCCCATCCCCCTTCTTCCTGCTCTAAACTGCCATCTGGGAGAGAAACGCCCCCAAACCGTGATTCGGGAGCTGCAGAGGGACAATTCTCCAGGGAAAGAGTGAGCTTTCTGGAAGGAGAAGTCAAGGAACGCATTCTCAGCTGGGCCTTTGGCGGAAGGGAGTGTGATGTCACCTGTAGAAGAGAAAACCAGGGGAGGGTGTGGTCCAGGCCATTGATGGGGGTGGTCTGCAGAGCAGGTGACGCATCCCCCCAGCTGTCCCCCGTGACCCCACAACAGACACTGCTTCTTTCCTTCTCTTCCCATATTGGAATTCACGTGTCTCCTCAGCACCTTGGCTGTGCACACCTTGGAAGTGTGAGCTGGCTTCCCGATTGGGAAGGATTCTAAATCCAACTCTGGGACCCCAGACTTTTCCACCACCTACATCAGAGCAAAACCTACTGAACTGTATGGCATAAAAAATAACTTCTATTTTTAATTTGAATGACCCAGAAGGCCTTTCTGAGATCACACCACTGAGGTTGAACATGCAATACAGCCCCCGTGGCTAGTGAGGGGAACAGAATAAAGTCAGCCAAATAGGGGCATGGATTGCTCCTGGGTAGTGAAGTTATTATGGATTTAGTTCCTTTATTACATTATTTTAAGGAACTTTAAAACTATCCCCCCCACCACCACTATTAGCTTATAAAAACTTTATAATCCTGAAAAGTTATACCACACTCCAAATGGTATTTAAAGAAAGACAAAGGGCTAGCTGGCATTCTGGCCTTTGACAGAGGGGAGAGCACCAGGGGTGGGGTGGACAAGATGATGGGGACAGAAGCTCTTGATGACCTTCTCTCCAGGATGCCTGCACCTGAACCATGGAGGGGTTGAAGAAAGCAGTTTACAGCCAGGTCAAGGCCCTACCAAGTTCACTTCCAGTAGGTGTTTTTAAAGACTTCTATAACTTCAGGTCTTTTCTGTGAACTGAGTTTGGGGACAAAATGGTTTCTAAGAGGAGCTGATAGACTGTCACTTTGGGGAGAATGATTTAAAAACTAGGGGTCAGTGCAGCTTATACTTTGAAGGACAAAAGGGAAGAGGATGCTCCCTCTAGACAAGAAGGGATCCATGCAGTCCATACTCCCTGCCACAAATGCAGAGACACAAAACACTTCTCTCTGCTCTGGCCCTCCCAGCCTCCCCCAGCCACGTAGGAGGGCTTCTACCGAGAATCCTCCTATTACAGAAAACGTGACATTCAGCAAACTAAAGAACACTGACTATGAGTAAGCGGGATGGCTGGAGAGATGAGCTTGAAATGGAGGCATTCCCACATCATGTGAATCGCTCAAGGCTTACCCAAGCTGATGTAATGAGAGCATTTAGGGAAGCACACAACTCTGCAGAAATATAAGATCACCAAGAGGAAGAATAGAACAGAGGGAGTGTTCACTTGGCGTGTGGGAATCCCTAGAGAGCTCCAGAGAAGACCTGACCTGATGGATAGGAAGCATAGGTTCTTGTCCTAGCCTTGCTTAAATACAGGACAACAGGTTAACAAGTCTTCATAGGTTAGACCCAACTCCAAGAAACTCCTGCCTTGGCCCCACAACAGATCTTCAGGTTGGACCTGGAGACACTTATTTCTGCCCTATTCGTATTCTTTTGTAGAAGTCATTTCACCCAGGGCACTGGAGATGGGGACCCAGAGGGACCGAGACGGTCATCAGCTGAGATAGGTGTTCTGATGATGCTTCAAGAGGCTTCAGAAGCAGGAGCTGTGACCAGCAGACCACAGCAAGCCCAAGATCTGCACAGCACGGAGATGAGGAAGCAGAACTGTGGGTGCTGGCGGGCAGAAGGGACCGGGCAGAGACCAGCAGAGAGCCAGTGAGAGATGTGGGCCAGACTACCCTGCACCCAGGTCCTAGACCATGAGCCCAGCCAGGGTGTGCACCTGTTCACTAAAAATAAGCAAGAAGTAAAATCCCTGAAAATTGGAAATTAGAAGAGTAGCCA